>NC_136477.1:64303681-64512624 GCF_902686455.1 Sciurus vulgaris | reverse complement strand
TTGGAGGAATTAGCTCTGTTCCTTAAAATTGAAAAAAATTGTGCAAATTACTGGCATTTAGGAGAAAGTTTTGTGGCAACTGGCTTGGAAATTGGAAAACCACATCAATATATGATAAGTTATAAGAAATCAATGACAACACTGCCACTAGAGAGAATGCCTGGAGACACCTCTTGGAAAATTTTATTCCAGTATCATCCTGGGGAAGTAAACCTCTATTATTGTCTCCATTCTTCATTCAAAAAAACAAAGCCAGGAAATTTTAAAATATGCAAACCAACTATGAGAAACCAGAATGAGAATCCAGATCTTCAGTGTTCTGGTCTAAGATATTTCTCCCACCTGGCTATGTTGCATCTTACAAGACCCATCAGATTACTATCCTGAGGAGTGCTTATACTACAGATATTATCCAAAAGATAAAAAGAAAGAAACTATTAGAAAATCCCTTTATAATACTGGGAAGAGGAGATTGCCAGGCCTGGAATATTTTTACCCAAAAATTAATCTTTCATCTCAATTTTATCCTGCTGAATATTGCTTCAAAAGTGAACATTATATATATATATACACTTTAAGAAAAAGTATTTGGGTCTTTCTGGCACTTATTCAAACTACATTTTATTGTTTATGATGATATTTAAGGCATTCCCTAGCTTTTAAAAATTTGTACTTATTGTGATTTTACTCATTTTATATACTCTATTCTGTTTTCTTAAAAAGTGAATATTCTGGCCTTCAGGACTCCTGACCCAAGAGGAACCAGCTCTGAGGACCCTGCACCAAATAGAAGAAAAATAGACCCAAATCTCCATCATATTGGCTTAGGAACAGACTTCCTAATGATACTCCCAGAGAGCAAGAAATTAATGCAAGAAACAATAAATGGGATGGATTCAAACTAAAAAACTTTCTCAGCACAGGAAACAAGAATATGAAAAGAGATCCTATGGAATGGGAGACAATCTTTTCCATAGGGACTTCAGATAGAGCAGTAATCTTCAAAATTTGTAAAGAACTTAAAAAATTTTACAACAAAAACTCAAAGAACTCAATAAATAATTGGTCTAAGTAACTGGACAGACACTTCACAGAAGAAGACATACAGGTAATTAACAAATACATGCAACAGTGTTCATCATCTCTAGTAATTAGAGAAATGCAAAGATTTTATCTCACTCCAATTAGAATGGCTATTTGTCAAGAATACAAGCAGTATGTGTTGGCGTGGATGTGAGGGAAAAGGCAAACTCATACATTGCTGGTGGACTTGCAAATTGGTGCATTTGCTCTGGAAATTAGTATGGAGATTCCTCAGAAAACTTGGAATGGTCCCACATTTTGACCCAGCTATCCCACACCTCAGTTTATACCAAAAAAGATTTAAGATCAAAATACTACAGTGGCACAGCCACAGTAATGTTTATAGCTGCTCTATTCACAATAGTTAGATTGAGGAACCATGAGATAGAGGGGTGTTACTCCATGAACACTGAGGCATTTTTCATTTAAAAATGAGCTGTGGTTTTCTCCTACTTTTGAGAATAAGAAGTTGAGAATAATAAACTTAGAGAAAAGAGGGTTTGCAAATAAATGATAACATGGTATT
Organism: Sciurus vulgaris; assembly: GCF_902686455.1. NCBI lineage: Eukaryota > Metazoa > Chordata > Mammalia > Rodentia > Sciuridae > Sciurus > Sciurus vulgaris. Next base: position 64,511,015 of record NC_136477.1, on the reverse strand, counting down.
AGAATGATCACTGAACCCTAATATTTTCCCACATGTTACAACGTAGAGCCCAGGTATTCCTGTTATAGTTGTTCAACCATCCAACTCACCTGGAAGTAGAACTGAATGCACATTGTCAGCCTTGGCATGGACCTACTGAATCCAGTCTGTATTTTAACAACATCTCCAAGTGATTCTTACGTAAGTTAAAATTTGATAGTCACTAAATAATCCCTTCATGACTTTTATAAAATTTTTATAAGCATGATAAACATCAATCTCCTGTGTCCTTTTTTTCTCTCTTTCTCAATTCCTTTTATGGCTCATGAGATAAAAAGAAATTTTTTTTCTAAATGATAGATGTATAAATTTATTTTTAGAAAAATCATGCAGCTTTATAAAATATTAATAGAGCCACCTATTTTTAAATTGATACATTCTGTTCCATCATTTCAGATGTGGAACAACTATAAAAATATAAATTATTCAACAAACATAGCACTTGTGATAACTTTGAGAGAATATGTGACTATTATGCTCACAGACTTGAATACTTAGGATTTAATGGGCTAAAAAACAAAATCATCTTTATGAAACTCTAGGAAAAAACCTGGAAAAATATTAATATTTATGTAGGTAGCTTTGCTTCAAAAAAAATTAGATGAACAACTCCCATAGAAATAAGCAAAGAAGATGAACAGGCAACTCTCAAAAAATAAAAATGGAAATAAATGTTTGAAAAAGGCACAAATAGAGGGTTTCAAGATGGTGGCCTAGAGGGTGGCTGCATTTCATGTTGCTCCAGGACTCAGGATTTAAAAGAGGAGATATTGAGAGACTTGGGACAAACTCAAAGCAGCCGGGGGAGTCTCTCCCGTTGGGGAGGTGTCCCAGATGGGGCGGTAGCCCCGGAACACAGAGAACTTTGTGAAATAGAGTGGCCGGTGAGACGCCCCTCCCCCTGCTGGACCAGTGAACTCAGACAACTGGGAGTGTCATACAGGAGGCTGCTCAGCACAGCGCTGGGACTTGGAGCAAACACTGGGGCTCTGGAGGCTGCCCAGGGGAGGAGTGGCGAAGAGAGCTGTGTGGATTCAGAACACCGGGGCTTGCCCTGAGGAGGAGGAGGAGCAGCATGGACGCTAGGATTCGGAGTGACTGCACCAGAGCTACAGGCGGTTGCCAGAGGAGAAGCTGCGCGGCGAGCTGTTGGACTTAGAGCGACTGCTTCTGAACACCGGGGCCTGACCTGAGGACGAAGAGGAGGAGGAGCGTGTCCGCTTGGATTCGGAGTGACTATACCAGAGCTACAGGGGGATGCCAGAGGAGGGGATGCATGGCAAGCTGTTTGGGCTCAGACCACTTCTGAACACCGGGGCCTGCCCTGAGGAGTAGGAGGAGGAGGAGGAGCGCGGCGGTTCGTTTGGACTTGCAGTGACTGCATTAGAGCTCCAGACGCCTGCTCAGAGGAGGAGGTGATTGGTGAGTTGTTTGGACTTAAAGTGACCGCTCCTGAACACAGGGGGGCTGCCTGGAGGAGGAGCGCGGTGGGTCGCTCGGTCTCGAGTGGCTGCACCAGAGCTCCGGGCGGTGGCCCAGAGGACGTGTGCAGCGGGTCACCTGGATTCAGAACCACTCAGAGTGACCGCTCCTGAACACCCAGGGGGTTACCTGGAGGAGGAGGAGGAACAGGGAGGGTCATTTCGACTCGGAGTGATTGATTGCCCTGGGCTACAGGTGGTTGGTGGGAAGAGGAAGAACGCAGTAAGTTTCTTGACCTCCTACTGAACACACCGGAATACTGGGCGGCTGTCTGGAGGAAGAGACGTGTGGCGGGTCTATGGGACTCAGAGCGATTGTACGGGGCCCCAGGTGGCTGCTCAGAGGAGGGGCTGCATAGCGAGGTGATTAGGTGCAGAGCAGGGTCCCAGGATCTAGGAGGCTTCTTGGTGAAAGAGACCCACAGAGATACACTTAGGGGCGGAGCGAAGGTTCCAGGACTGCAGGCAGATTCTCTGAGGAGGGACAGCCTAAGGAGATTCATCTGTGAAGGGTGAGGCTCCCAGGCCCAGGAGGTAGGGCCGGGCCCCTGGGAACATTGCAGAGGAAGGCAGCGCAGCCCAGGCAATAGCTGTAAATTGAGGGGAACCTCTAGGAGGGAACTAACCAGCGAGACCTCCCCACCGGGTGAGTCTTCCCTGCCGGGTGAGGTTTCCCCACAAGAAAGGTAAAACCAGAGACACAGGCCCAAACAGGCCTTGCCTCAGCCCGCAGCCTAGTTCCCCTTTGGATGACCATTGGTCAACAAGTGGAGGCACCTCTGCCCACTAGCAGGGAATATACCCCACCTGAAGTCCACCAGTCCTAGAGAGGCAGCTTCCTTGTGGAGCACCGCATTATCAACTTCCTCCAAGACTTCAGCCTACTGAAGGCTAAGAGGGGATATATATAGAAATCTTCAGGGACATTGTAAGTCAATAGAGGAAATGTGCAATATCTCAGCAGTCCACTGATACCTGAACAACATGAGAAAACAAGGAAAGAAAATGCTGCAAACAAATCTAGATGTTGCATCAATAAAACCTAATGACAGCATGGCAGAAGAAATGACAGAAAAGGAGTTCAGAATGTACATAATTAAAATGATCAGGGAAGCAAACAATGAGATGAAAGAGCAAATGCAGGCATTGAATGATCGCACCAATTGACAATTAAAAGAGCAAATACAGGAAGCAAAAGATCGTTTAAATAAAGAGTTAGAGATATTGAAAAAAAACCAAACAGAAATCCTTGACATGAAGGAAACAACAAACCAAATTAAGAACTCCATAGAAAGCATATGCAGTAGGATAGAACAACTGGAAGACAGAACCTCAGACATTGAAGACAAAATATTTAACCTTGAAAACAAAGTTGAACAAACAGAGAAGATGGTAAGAAATCATGAACAGAATCTCTAAGAACTATGGGATATCATGAAAAGGCCAAATTTAAGAATTATTGGGATTGAGGAAGACCTAGAGAAACAAACCAAAGGAATGAACAATCTATTCAATGAAATAATATCAGAAAATTTCCCAAATCTGAAGAATGAAATGGAAAATCAAGTTCAAGAGGCTTATAGGACTCCAAATACGCAAAATTACAACAGACCCACACCAAGGCACATTATAATGAAAATACCTAACATACAAAATAAAGACAGAATTTTAAAGACTGTGAGAGAAAAGAACCAAATTACATTCAGGGGGAAACCAATACGGATATCAGCAGATTTTTCAATCCAGACCCTAAAAGCTAGAAGGGCCTGGAACAACATTTTTCAAGCCCTGAAAGAAAATGGATGCCAACCAAGAATCTTATACCCAGCAAAACTTACCTTCAAATTTGACGATGAAATAAAATCCTTCCATGATAAACAAAAGCTAAAAGAATTTACAAAAAGAAAGCCAGCATTACAGAACACTCTCAGCAAAATATTCCATGAGGAAGAGATGAAAAATAAAGAAGCAAATCAGCAAGGGGGGGAAATATCCTAAAGGAATTGTCAAATAAAGAAGGAGCCAAATTGTGTCAAACAAATAAATAAATAAAATTTAAAAAATGAACCAAATGACCGGGAAACCAAATCATATCTCTATAATAACCCTGAATGTTAATGGCCTGAATTCATCAATCAAAAGACATAGACTGGCAGATTGGATTAAAAAGAAAGATCCAACAATATGTTGCCTGCAAGAGACTCACCTCATAGAAAAAGATACCCATAGACTAAAGGAGAAAGGATGGGGAAAAACATACCATGCCCATGGACTCAGCAAAAAAGCTGGAGTATCCATCCTCATTTCTGATAATGTTGTCTTCAAGCCAAAGTTAGTCAGAAGGGATAAAGACGGTCATTTCATACTGCTTATGGAAAGCATAAATCAGCAAGATATAACAACCATAAACATCTATGCCCCAAACAGTGGCTCATCCATGTATGTCAAACAAATCCTTCTCAATTTCAGAAACCAAATAGACCATAACACAATAATACTAGGTGATTTTAACACGCCTCTCTCACCACTGGACAGATCTTCCAGACAAAAATTGAACAAAGAAACCATAGATCTCAATAACACAATCAATAATTTAGACTTAACGGACATTTATGGAATATACCATCCAACCAAGAGTGAATACACTTTCTTCTCAGCAGCACATGGATCCTTCTCTAAAATAGACCATATATTATGCCACAAAGCTAATGTTAGAAAATACAAGAAGAGAGAGACACTAGCATGTATTTTATCAGATCATAATGGATTGAAGTTAGAAATAAATGAAAGAGTAAAACACAGAAACTATTCCAACATCTGGAGATTAAACAATATGCTATTATATGATGAATGGATAACAGAAGATATTAGGAAGGAAATTAAAAAATTCTTAGAGGTAAATGAGAACAAAGAAACATCATATCAAAATCTCTGGGACACTATGAAAGCAGTACTTAGAGGGAAATTTATTTCATGGAGCGCATTTAATAAAAGAAGTAAAACTCAACAAATAAATGACCTAACACTACAGCTCAAAGCCCTAGAAAAAGAAGAACAGACCAGCACCAAAAGTAGTAGAAGACAGGAAATAGTTAAACTCAGAGCTGAAATCAATGAAATTGAAACAAAAGAAACAATACAAAAAATTGACAAAATAAATAGTTGGTTCTTTGAAAAAATAAACAAAATTGATAAACCTCTAGCCACACAAAGAGAAGACGAGAGAAAATCCAAATCACTAAAATTCAGAATGAACAAGGAAATATCACAACAGACAGGATTGAAATACAAAACATAATTAGATGCTATTTTGAAAATCTATACTCCAACAAAATAGAAAATTTCGAAGACAGCAACAGGTTTCTAGAGACATATGAATTCCCTAAACTGAACGAGGAGGACATACACAATTTAAATAGACCAATTGCATGTACTGAAATAGAAGAAGTTATCGAAAGCCTACCAACAAAGAAAAGTCCAGGGCCAGATGGGTTCTCAGCTGAGTTCTACAAAATCTTTAAAGAAGAGCTCATTTCAATACTTCTCAAAGTATTCCATAAATTAGAAGAGGAGGGAAACCTCCCAAACTCATTCTATGAAGCCAATATCACACTGATACCTAAACCAGACAGAGACTCATCAAGGAAAGAAAATTTCAGACCAATATCCTTAATGAACATCGACGCAAAAATTCTCAACAAATTTTTAGCAAATCGCATACAAAAACATATTAAAAAGATAGTGCACCATGATCAAGTGGGTTTCATCCCAGGGATGCAAGGTTGGTTCAACATCAGGAAATCAACAAATGTAATTCACCATATTAATAGATTTAAAGTCAAGAATCCCATGATTATTTCAATAGATTCAGGAAAAGCATTTGATAAAATACAGCACCCCATCATGCTCAATACACTAGAAAACCTAGAGATAGTGGGAACATTCCTTAACATTGTAAAGGCCATTTATGCTAAGCCCATGGCTAATATCATTCTAAATGGTGAAAAACTGAAAGCATTCCCCCTAAAAGCCGGAACAAGGCAGGGATGCCCTCTTTCATCACTTCTATTCAACATCGTTCTTGAGACTCTGGCCAGAGCAATTAGACAAACCAAAGAAATTAAAGGGAAAGAAATTGGAAAAGAAGAACTCAAACTATCCCTGTTCACGATGACAGGATTATATATTTAGAGGAACCTGGAAATTTCACCAGAAAACTCTTAGAACTCATAAGTGAATTCAGTAAAGTAGCAGGTTACAAGATCAATGTCCATAAACCCAATGCATTTTTATATATAAGTGATGAATCTTCAGAAAGAGAAATTAGGAAAACTACCACATTCACAATAGCCTCAAAAAAATAAAATACTTGGAATCATACTCACAAAAGAGGTGAAAGACCTCTACAATGAGAACTACAGAACACTAAAGAAAGAAATTAAAGAACACCTTAGAAGATGGAAAGATCTTCCATGTTCATGGATAGGAGGAATCAATATTGTCAAAATGGCCATACTACCTAATGTGCTATACAAATTCAATGCAATTCCAATTAAAATCCCAATGACGTACCTTACAGAAATAGAGCAAGCAATTATGAAATTCATCTGGAAAAATAAGAAACCCAGAATAGCTAAAGCAATCCTTAGCAGGAAGAGTGAAACAGGGGGTATTGCAATACCAGATCTTCAACTCTACTACAAAGCAATAGTGACAAAAACAGCATGGTATTGGTACCAAAATAGAAAGGTAGATCAATGGTATAGAATAGAAGACATGGACACCAACCAAATAAATACAATTTTCTCATACTAGACAAAGGGGCCAAAAATATGCAATGGAGAAAAGATAGCCTCTTCAACAAATGGTGCTGGGAGAATTGGAAATCCATATGCAACAGAATGAAACTAAACCCATATCTCTCACCATGCACGAAACTAAACTCAAAATGGATTAAGGACCTCGGAATCAGACCAGAGACCCTGCAGATTATAGTAGAAAAAGTAGGTCTAGATCTTCAACATGTCGGCTTAGGACCAGACTTCCTTAATAGGACTCCCAGAGCACAAGAAATAAAAGCAAAAATCAATAACTAGGATAGATTCAAACTAAAAAGCTTTCTCTCATCAAAGGAAACTATCAGCAATGTGAAGAAAGAGCCTACCGAGTGGGAGAATATCTTTGCCAATCATACTTCAGAAAGAGCACTAATCTCCAGAATCTATAAAGAACTCAAAAAACTCTACTCCAAGAATTGAAATAATCCAGTCGACAAATGGGCTAAGGAAATGAATAGACACTTCACAGAAGACGATCTACAAGCAATCAACAAACATATGGAAAAATGTTCAACATCTCTAGTAATTAGAGGAATTCAAATCAAAACCACCCTAAGATTCCATCTCACCCCAATTAGAATGGCGATTATCAAGAATACGAGCAACAACAGGTTTTGGCGAGGATGTGGGGAGAAAGGTACACTCATACATTGCTGGTGGGGCTGCAAATTAGTGCAGCCACTCTGGAAAGCAGTGTGGAGATTCCTTAGAAAACTTGGAATGGACCCTCCATTTGACCCAGCTATCCCACTCCTTGGCCTATACCCAAAGGTATTAAAATCAGCATACTACAGAGATACAGCCACATCAATGTTCATAGCTGCTCAATTCACAATAGCCAGACTGTGGAACCAACCTAGATGCCCTTCAATTGATGTGTGGATAAAGAAACTGGTATATATATACAATGGAATATTACTCAGCCATAAAGAATGATAAAATTATGGCATTTGCAGGCAAATGGATGAAATTGGAGAATATCATGCTAAGTGAGATAAGCCAATCTCAAAAAGACAAAGGATGAATGATATCGGTAATGAGTGGAGGATGACACATATGGGTGGGAGGGAAGGGTTAGTGTTAGGGTTAGAGTTAGGGTTAGGGAGGGGGGCAAGTGTGGAGGAAGGAAGGACTGTATAGAGGGAAAAGAGGGGTGGGAGGGGTGGGGGAAGGGAAAAATAACAGAATGAATCAAACAACATTGTTCTATGTAAATTTATGATTACACAAATGGTATGCCTTTACGCCATGTACAAACAGAGAAACAACATGTATCCCATATGTTTACAATAAAAAAATAAAATAAAATAAAGAAACATCATCCTTAGGAATGATAGATAGAATGTACTGGAAAGTTATTTTCTAAAAGAACATTAAAATATCATTTGTATTCTTTTTAAATATATTATATTGTTCTTTTTCTAATTAGGTTGGCCCAGTTATTTCCCACATTCACTAATGGCAATATATGGTTGCAAGGCAAATTTTTGCTCTAAATTTTACCGTTTCATGTTGTCTTCAAAGTCTCCTATAAGAAACACTCACACCATAGACATATTTCTTGCTTTTAAAATTTTCTGTTTTCAGAAACGATGCCAATTAGTGTTAACAAACATTTTGTTTATAAAGCAAACAGAAGCAGCTACCCCTTGATTCCCAGAAAATCACCCTTATTGAGTAAATTTCTGTTTATAGTCTCTGTGCAGAATAAGAAAAGTAATAAGTTTGCATAGATAACTGATCTAAAACTGATCAAAATTGATCCTCAAGATCTACACCTAAATAAATTCCACTGAAAGACTTTTCCTTGGATATTTAAATGTGATGTGTTCTTTGTTGTATAATAAAAAGGGAAAGAAATGATGATATGATTTTTGCCACAAATATCTGGCAAACTTAGAGTCTTTTTTAGAATTTTTTAAATTCATTAACTTAAAACCCATTCTAAATATTTTCATTATATTTTTCAGTTCACTAAAGATATGTATTTATTTTACAATTTTGCACTCTTCAATGTAGCTGAATTTTTGAAGTATATTTTTGTCCGGTTCATAGCTGTTTGTGTTTTTTTAGCCAATGATTCTTTGGTTCTTATGCACATGTCCTCATCATTTTTTTCTCACTTTTTTCTTTCCTTTTTCCTTTTCTTTTTGATTAAGGTTTTAATGACTCTCAAGTTATTCAGTGCAAGAATTAGCTCATCTCTTTACTCTATGACACAAAAAATGATCATTTATACTTCAATTATGCCTTAGTTCCTCACTTGTAGCTGCAGAGACTAATCTCCTTCATTACTTTATTATATGCAGATATTCTCTTTAATTTTCCCAATAAGAGATTTTAGTAGATAATTTAGAATAATTATTGTCTTGAATTAAACAAGTATTTTCTAATATAATTTGCCTGTACTTGTTAATCCCACTGCCTTCTTAGAAATCAATCCATCTCCCCACCACCAAAAAATAAAATAAAATTAATAGAGTTCTAATTTTTTCTATATATGTTGAATTAATCTTATGTAACTCAGTAATTGAGAAATTCAAGCATGTAGGGGAAATATTACATTTTTGTGGTTTGTCAACAGTTTTTGGTTTTCTATCCAAGAACTCATTTGAAGACATCTCTGATGGTGTTTTAGAATTTTATATTAGAATGTGTTCCCATGAATTGAGTACCTTTCAATAGCAATTAATGTATGATTTTTACCATATTATTTTCTGGCACATTATCAAGCACTGCAATGATTTAACAATCATTCTCTTATAGATTCAGTGTCTTGCGAATAAAATAGATTTCTTTAGAAACGTAACCTATGTGTAGGATTCTTTAATTCCGAGTCAGAGCCTATTCTACTGCACTTTCCATGCTAGGTTCAGTTGACAATTATTATCCATGTCCCAAGATGGTGCTCTTTTAATGCTGTTCTGTGCTATTTTAACTGTCCGGTTACATTTCTGATCAATGTAGTTTTGAATTTACAAATCTCCCTGCAGTGTCTGCTTACTATTCATTTCTGCTGATATAGTTAATTGTTCAAATAATGTTTTTCACATTTTTGCTCTGATGACTAACATACTGATATTTCACCATAAATTTCTTCAATTTCAAATTGTTTGATCAACTTTCCTTGAATATGTAGAATATAAAAACAGATTTACCATTAAGTACAAGTAAAATGCTTGACTAAAACAAAAAAAATTTACATGTTAGATAAACTACACTGGAAAACTTAGAACACATATAGCAATTTGTAGCTCTGTGAACCTGAGCAATTAAAAATTTCAGCATCAGTTTCCTCTTATAAAATATAAAATGAGTAAATATGTAAAGCCTGGGAGAAGAACGAACAAAGATATTATATGTAAAATGCTTAGTTCATCTCACACATTGGAGTCTCTTGGCTTTATATGAATATTGTTTTACTTATAATACTGAGAATATTTGTAAAACCATTGAGAAGTTTTGTGAGGGAAGGAGAACATTCAGCAGGTGCAGAAATGTTGTAATGGAAGAGAATACTCACAGGAGGTTAAATTACATGAAAGTAATTTCAATATTATTTAAAAGTGAAAGCACCTAGGTTGGTTCCACAGTCTGGCTATTGTGAATTGAACAGAATGAATCAAACAACATTACTCTATGTAAATTTATGATTACACAAACGGTATGCCTTTATGCCATGTACAAGCAGAGAAACAACATGTATCCCATTTGTTTACAATAAAATAAAAAATAATAAATAAAAAAAATAAAGCTGCAAAAAAAAGTGAAAGCACATATTTGTTGGAAAAGTAAACATCAATAGCACAGACCTGGGAGCAGTGTATGACAGCATAGTCCATATGAATAGAACTAGTAGAAAGTTAATGTATAAGTTTCTCTGACAAAGAGACAATCCGTTTGCATTCAATAGAGAACACAAGTGTTGCAAATAAAGAGAGTTTAAGTGTCTTCATTTGATTTTGAGACAAAAGGGAGATTTTGGACATAAAATTTTTACAGAATGAAAGAATAGGATTGATGTTGAATCCCTTGAGGAGTCTATTAAGTGTTGGTTTGTGTTCTGGATTACTGGAGTAATAACATAATGAGCAATGTATAAAAAAGTTTATGTCCCTTTTATGTGACTAGGAGGAATAGAATTAATAGATAAATAGGCATTGGTTTTGTGTTTAAAGCAGTGGAGAAGTACAAGGATGTAGTGCACTTATCTTTCCCACATTCTCTGAAGACAGTCTGAAATAGAAAATTGTCTTTGCAAGGATATAGTCAGGAAATGCACATAAAGGGAGGGGATGGGAATAAAAAAGAAGTTATTTCAAATGTGGGAATAGTTTGAGAAACACAGAAACAATATTAGAAAGACATTTAGTAAATACTTATTGCTTGTTGGGCTTATATTTGTCTGATACATAATATTAAAATAAAAAATTATAAGATCATAAACAATTAAAAATGAGTGATTGACTCATATATGCTATGCTTTATTCTTAAGTAACAAATACATAGCCAGTTTTTATGGAATCTAACCATTGAGTGAAGTCAACATCCCACATTATTAAATACTGTGAAAAACAAAATAATACAAAACAGTAATGAAATAGAAAAGAGTAAAATTATCTAGGTGGCTTATCAGCTTAAGAATAGCACCAAAATTATACTCAAGGAAAGTTACTATTTAGTTTTGGTAATATGAAAGAGCAGTTTATGAATGAAAAACTTTTTGTATGATCTGATACTTTTCTATCAGGTACCTGCTTCCTTATTAAACTCTGTGGTTTTTCTTCCATAAACAGAACATTCCAGTTGAACATTGAACTTTCAAAGTGGAAATTTTTAGAGTGTCAACCTTGTTCTGTTTCCTAATCACTTCATAATATTATCTCAAATATTTTCCTCAATAAAGTAGTAAATTTGAAGTTAGTTAAAAGTTTCAGTAGCATTTATTATTGTGTCTGAAAACATTATACTAATACATAAAATGCCTGCTGTATGAGAACATAATCATAGGAGTTGAGTGGTAGTTTAATAGAAAATAGAAATTTCCTTAGAGTTGCTTTAAAGGATACTAGCTATATATATCATGGAAGAGGCTTTCATAACAAGTGTAACAAAAAGGTGATAAAATATTGTTGTTAGAGTCTTCCTGTCATGAATTAATCTATTCAGTTTATTTATATATAATACTAAAATATTTGTATAGATATTTATAGCACATTCACCCTTTTGAAGAGAAAACATATCAAAGGAGAAGTTCAGCTAGAATATTTCCCTTCTATGTTCCTCTCTCTCCTCTATAGGATAATAGAGTTGCAATATGCTAGTATTATTTTAACATTCTTAGAACATCTGACTCTATTTCTTTAATCTAATGCCCTGTTAATGAAATATCATAGTATTTTTCCTTTAGTTCTTATTGTATTATTTCTCATTCAATTCATTTTTACCAAACAACGTGTGGTGAGAAACGAGAAAAGAAATTTAGATGAGTGCTAAACAGCAAAATATACAGCATCTATTGATGCATCCAAGGTAACATTATATTTGTGGAGCAAGAACATTAAGGAGCACTCATTTGATAATGGACAAAGGAATTGTCATCAAATAAAGCATGTGAGGACTAGAGAAATAATTTCATGAGAAATAACATGAAGACAATTTTTTCCCCCAAACCTGTTAATGATTATTAAACTGTGATGATAGGTTTTGGAATTATTCTCAAATAATTCAACACCTCTGAGAATTAGTATGGGTTTTGTATGTTTTGTTAATCAGGATAGAGGACTCCACAGCTCTAAAGAAATAATAACTGCAGCATAATGTGAGCTTTTGAACATCAGCTTCATGTTCAGTGACTGGAGAAGATGCAGAGATGTAATGCAGGAAAAATTCATTCTTTACAGGAAATCTAAACTTTCTCTCCCATTGCTACCATACATACCTCACCACCACCTCTCATCTAAACTCCTGCCCTAGCAGTTGTCTTTCCTGTTTCCATTACTGCGTATGCCCACCCTGTTCTATTCGCTACGCTGAAATTAATGCTCTTTAATATTAAATTATATTATGCTGAGCACTCCATCCCTGAATCTCTCCTTTGCTTTTTATCACATCTTAATATATACTTCAAAATCCTGATGAAGAGATAAAGACAAGACATAGACATACTCTGATTGCTGTAACTGCTCTTTGCTTCTAGTTACCCTGAGGTTATCCCCTGACCCACACTAAGGACTATCTGTGTTTTTTATTTATATATTTATTTTTCTGGTAACAGGGTTTAAATCCAAGGAATCATATCCATAAACACTTAGACACATTCCAGCCATCCCACCTTTTTAAATTTTTGAGACAAGGTCTCTCTAATTTGCTTAGGGTCTTGAATCTATAATGGTCATGACTCAATCTCCCAAGCTGCTGGTATTGCATTCATGTGCCACCACACACAGCTAAGGGGCGTTTTTTGTTTTTTTTTTTTTTTTTATCAGCACATTTGTATTATTCCATCCATATGGAATGCTCTCAAAGTATTGACAGTATTGGTATTGGTATTGATAGTGTCCCCTGCCTTTATTCAGTCTCTTATCCAAGATATTTTTTCAGATTACTCAGCCTGGCTTAATACACCTTTCTAAGACACTTCTATCACTTTATCTAATTTAGTTTTTCAATGTACTTCTTACTGTAAAATATTTTGAGTGTGTTCGCTACTTTATTTCTTATCCAGTAAACATAAGCTGCATGAGGGAAGGGGCTTGTTTGTTAATTCCAGGTTCAAGCAAGTATTAGGACCTTAAGCATCATTTCTGTTTTGGAAGAATGAAAACAATGGATGGAAATTTGAAATAATGCTACTCGTATTTATTTCAAGCACAAATAAGTGAACAAGAACACTCCATTATATGTTTATTGATGGAAGAAACATTTACATATACAGTGTTCACTGACCAATTGATCTACTCAGCACTGAAGTTATGAGATAGTGCAACTGAAGAATTGCATTTTTGATTTTCACTTGAATTAAATTTAAATAGCTACATTTCTACAATTTTAGAAAGTACAGAGTAGAAAAATCATAGGTGAACGGGTATAACTAGATACATTATCTTATCATATGACACAAATATTTCATGTGGTTAAAATTAAAGAAGCTACAAAAAGAAACACAGTAGAATAAATCACACAGAAATTTCTTATGTTTATATATGAATGCACCACCAATGAAAATCCACATCATGTGCAACCAAGGGATTTGAATTTTATATTCCATGTATGTATAATATGTCAAAATATACTCTACTGTCATGTATATCTAAGAAGAAAAAATAAAAGTAAATAAATTTTTTAAAAAAATAAATAAGCTGGGAGCAGTAATGCCTGCCTACAATCCCAGCCTTAGGAGAGTGAGGCAGGAGAATGGCAAGTTCAAGACCATAATCAGCAACTTAGCAAAGCCCCAAGCACTTAGCAAGACCTGTCTCTAAATAAAAAAAATAGAAAGGACTGGGATGCACCTCATTAGTTAAGTGTCTCTGGGTTCAATTGCTGGTTAAATGCCCTCCGAATTTAAATAGTTTTCTTTAAATATTTGTCTAACTAGAAATGAGTTTCCAGGTATTTCTACATTATGAAAAATATTACATGAATTCCCAACAACTTGCTTCAGGTCTGGTAATATAGCTCAGTTGTAGAGTGCTTACCTAGTATACTTGAGATCTTGGGTTTGATCTTCAGCACTGCAGAAAGAAAAAAATGCTCTGCTTTGATTTTGGCTTACAATTAATTAATATAATATTGTGAATTATGATCCTATATGAACATGAAGTGTACAAGTTTTTCAACTACTGAGAATTAAAGAAAAATAAAAATAAATATTAGATAATTATTTTCATACTGAAACTAATTTATGGAACAATTATTTCTAATACTGGCAGATACTTTAAATGGATTTATTTAAACAACAGAAAATAACAACTTTGTCCTTTAATTTTACATATACAAAATTGCCAATGAAATATTCAAGTGCAGATTATATGTATTTCACATACATAAATTTTCAATTGTTATTATTTATGAAATTATAAAATAGGGAATATTCTCAAATCAGAGTCTTATGAATTTACATAAAGTACGAACATAATGCAATTTATTGTTGAAGTCCAATTTGGAGCTAAACCACTAATTTTGTCCTAAAAACTTATAACACAATAAAAGGTTATTGTGTATATATATTATTGTGTGAGAAACTTATCACTTTAACCATCCATAATAGTCTTTATTTCACTGAGTTATACATTACTAGCACCTATAATATTAGTGATAACACTAGATAAATTTATGTGTTTGAAGTAAAAATTAATGCTTTCTTATTTTTTCCATTCTGAGGATTAGCTAAGCACACAGCTTCCCATTTTTTGAAATAAGCTTTCTTCTGCCTGTGTTGAAAACTTTTCTGTATCAATTTCCTCCCTCCCTCTGGATTCAAGCCACTTTATCTATCTATCTATCTATCTATCATTTATCTATTTTTTTCTAGTCCTGAGGATTTAACCAGTTATACTTATCCACTGAGCCACATCTCCAATGCTTTTTATGGTCTATTTTGAGCCAGCATAAATTACAGAGCTAATTCATTTACAGCCTCACTAAGTTACAGAGACTGACTTTGAACTTGTGATGCCCTTGCCTCCTCTTCTTCAATGGCTTGAATTATAGGTGGCTGCCACTGGTTGCTGACTCTAACCACTTTCTCTGTGTTTCTAATGTGCCCACATCTCTTGGAGTCTCTGATCTCTATTGCTTGCACCTTTAGGTCAGAGGAACCACAAAACAGCCAGACCAGTCCTGGATGAATCCAAGATTCTCTTGCCTATAAGAAGGATAATATCCTACTTCTACTAACTAAAACATAAAACTACTGATTTCTGAGTTAGAACACATTGTCCAAATATGTGGATAAGTTTGGTTTTGGTTAATGCATGGAATAGTGTTCAGAAATGCATAGTGTTTCCTCTGCTTTTCTTTTTGCATTCACTACAAAGATTCTGAGATTCAATCTTTTCAATTAGACATCATGGTCAGCACTGAAACTTTCAATGGGATCTAAGTGACTACACAAGTTCCAGTTCATGATAAATTTTTCTGGACCTTTAAGACCTCATATTAAAGTTGAAGTACAATAGAATGGGTTGAGGGAAAGTCAATTCTGGTGAGAAAATCATCAGCAATATCTACTATGGGAATAACTTGCTACCTCCTTTTGCCTGATGACAACAGAATTTTTTACTATAGGAGAAATATTCAGAAATAATTTTGTGCAAACAAAAATGTTTATTCTTTTTTTGGTAAGGTAAAGAAGCATACCACTTTGATATTTCAAGCAACTGATTTGTTCATATGACTTTGATGGTTTCTTTATGTTCAAAAGAGTTTTATTCTTCACTCAGGACCATTACTTAATTCTTCCATGTAAGTATTTGTATGTTGCATTTGCATGGGATAGAAATTACAAATGAGTTACAGTGAGTTAAGTTTTGAAAACGGCAGGTTATTTACTTTAGACATGGTTTTAAAATATGTCATCATAGTTTTACATGTTGGTACAGAATTTTGGAAATAGCTTTATGAATTAACTTATATACCTTGCTTAATTATCAACATTTATTCTGAGGTCGATCTTTGTATATGCTATGTTATTCTTTAGTCATCCACAAGAAACAGAACACAACCATAAACTAGTAGTTATATTAATGTAATTGATAACAATGTAATAAATTTACATTTAATTGCTTTGATAATTTGGAGAAAAATAAATCTCTAAATTGTGGGTGTTTGGATGTTTGTGTATCAAATGTCATTAAATAATAATAATATATATATATATATATATATATAAGAAAACTAAATACTGTAGAAAGCAATAGTTTCTGAAAGCATCCAGAAAACCACTCTGGATGCAGGAACTCACATAAGAGATTTTATGAAGCAGAAGAGCAGAGTGTCATGGAGAGGGGGAGGGGTAGAGGGAGAGGGACAGGGTGCAAATGGTGGGATAGTTATTCTTAAGTAGTGGAAGTTCTCAGGATAACAATCTAGAAAGGTAGTGAGTTATCTCAATTATTGTTTACAGTCAATAACAACCTAGGCTGTAAAATGGTGGGGGACAGAATCAAGGGAGAAATGGTTGCATCCTTGCCAACCAATCATTCCGTCAGTTTCAACACAAGAAAATAAAAATTTCATACATCAAAGGAAAACAGAAGTTACCATGTATAAATCACCGCTGAGAGAGAGAGAGAGAGAGAGAGAGAGAGAGAGAGAGAGAGAGAGAGAGAGAGAGAGAGGGAGGGAGAGAGAGAGAAAGAGAGAGAGAGATTTGGTTTCTTTCCACCCAACAATTTTGAAGGTAGAGTAAATTATAACAGTCTTCTCTGGAATGATCTAGGTCTGATTTACAGAGTTCAAGACTGACAAGAGGGGGTAGGGATTGCCATAGCTCAACTTTGTCTTAGGGCTTTGAAGAGATATTATACAGTTATTACCACAGTAAAGTGGTCCACCTTTTATTTTATAGAGCACAGTGAAGCATGTCACTTTGAGAGCCTTGAAGTGATATGTAGTAGCTCCAAACAGTGAGGTAGACTTCAACAATTTAAACAGTGTCGACCACTCATTGCCCAGAATAAATATGCTGGTTTTGTGTATGCCTTAATTATGCCATGGCAAAAAATTTGCATTTGTTCAGAATGATTTGTTAACTTCTTTTATAAAAAGAAACTTATCTTGCTCTATTTGTAACACTGTAGCATAAAATAGAGGAGAGTTTTCTTTTATAAACAAAAACATGAAGCAATGCTAATAGGTTTCAGAGACCTAATTTATTTTTCTCTGAGATGTGGATGAATTAACTGCTTTATATGTCATCATGCATTTTCACTTAGCCACTAATGAGGTCATGTGGGTCGAATCACTTCTAGATTGATTCCTCTCTTATGCCATATTCTGCTCTTTCTCTTGGTCCCTACCTAAGTTAACTGATACTGAAATGCTATTTTTATACATTTGGGTTCTTGACCTTCTTCCCATAACATGCTAATTTTTCCCCTTGTGAATGATTACACTAGATTCCATTCAACTTGAATCACTGGGATTGATTTTCTATGGTTTTCTAGCACACACTTCAGTTAAGCAGTAGCACCAGTGTGGAGCTCTCTACTAATTATTGACAACTTTCTTGGATGGTGACTTTTCTCCTTGGGTCTGTTCCCTCCTGTGCTTCCAAAAGTATTTCTATTTAGGTAAAATTCACCAAAAACCTGAGTAAATTGGAATCCTGAGAATCTTACATAATTTTATTTTATGATTATTTTAATCCAAGCAACAACCAAGCTATGACTCTTCAACTTTATGTACTCGTACTTTATCCTCTCCTTCTCAACACTGTATACACAGCCTTAATTTAAACTAATGTAGTATTCACCACTAATTACCTTCCTACACCCCAAGTCACACAAAATGTAAATTGATCAATAGGAATTCCATGTAAATCCGTTAATTGTTCTCCAAAACGTATAATAGAGTGCGGTTCTTAACCTTGCCCAGATACCCACATAATTTCACATCTGGAATGGTCTGTTTTAGCTCCAAAATGGTGGATATGAGTACAATCCCTTATATCAGCAATATGAAATTAAATTTAGTTCCCTGAACTCATAATTCTATTTCATGCCCCAATGAAATTACACCTACAAATTCCTGTATCTAAAATGTCCCTGTATTCTTTTCTCACTTAAATAATTCACACTCTTACTTAATACCCATTCTTTTGCTTTTACTCCTGAAGGAGAATGTACATCTACTCTTGTATCTGAAACTATGTGAGAATCTAGTTACACATACTCACTTGTAAATTTCTCAAAAGTCTAAATGGATCATATTAATGCATGTAGGCAGAAATTTTAATTTTTAAAATGTATTATTTCCGTGGCACATACCTGTAATTCAAATGGCTCAGGAGGCTGAAGCAGGAGGATCAAAAGTTGCATGCTAGCCTCAACAACTTAGAAAGACCCTAAGTAACGTAACAAGACACTATATCAAAATTTAAGAATTCTGGGGATATGGCTCAGTGATTAAGCACCCCTGGTTTCAATCACCAGTATTCCCCACAAAATATATGTGTATCTGTGTGTGTGTGTGTGTGTATATATATATATATACATAATTTATGTTATATATATAATGTAAATATAATTTTTAAAAATTTATTTGCTGATGAAATTGGTAATTGAAATATTAAGAATCTTTTGTATATTCATACCACTTTTTGTCAAAAGTAGTGAAATTTTAATGTATGAATTAAAAATTAAATATTCCACTGTGTAATAATGAATATAATACAACATATATTCATGTGTATTTGTGAAAATAATGGACCAATTAGTAGCATCTGTCCTGTTACCCTTACAAATACAATATATAACCAGATATTTAAAAATTAGGTCTGAGGATTTTAGTCACTTAGTTGATTTATTGTTTCATATATTCTGTACATTTTTGTCTAGAAGGGAGAAGGTTTTAAAGATGTTAATAACTAAAAAAAATTGAATATGTTGTACATACTATATATGATAGAATCCCACTTTAGAATTAACAAAATTAACATAAGCAAACCTTAATTTATTTACAACCTTAACTAGCATTGGTGAAGGTGGTTTTACTACTTTGAGAAAGTCAATAAGTATAAATTTTTGAGGAAGGATTTCTGTAATTAAACAGGCTCAGAAAATGGACCAAACTATGTTAGATTTCTGTGAGCAGAAATCTTGAGAGTTTTTATATTGCTAACATGATAAAATATTTAATTTGCCAAAAAGAGTACGTCTCCTGTCACTTGACCATGTCATGCAGCCACATTATCTAGACTATTTTACAAAGCTGGTTTTCCCAAAATGCCACCTTGAATATGTCACGTGGATGCTTCCATTGTTAATTCAATATTTAGTTAAATAAATGCAAAGTAACCCTATGTGAAAGAAGCAATAGAAATAATATTTTAAGTTTCTTTATTACTCAAGCCATTTTAATAAGTAGAACCCTAAGTATTCTAGGGTATGGTATGCTCTGCTTCCTGGAAAATATTCAGGAAATATTTTTGATAATATTTCTAGTGTATAAGAAAATGTTGAACAATTAGATGAAATCAAAGCATAAGCTAAAAACATGCAAATATAAAATCTATGAGTAAGATTTAAATAAACATTTTTCAGTCCCAATTTCCTAAGATATTTAGGCATCTTTTGAAATACTCAAAATGATTTAAATATAGATTAAAATAATTTCAGGGGAAGTCAAGTTGTACCATTGTGATTTAGTCAGTGATCTAGCCGGTAAACAACTGTGGGTGGAAAATGCTGCTACTGATGGGAGTCCTTTGTATTGAGGGATTCGAGAGTGCAAGCACGTGTGGAGAAGAATAAAACAACGTGGTGCATGACACCACACTCCAGGCTGCTGCTTCTTTGGCTGTTACTACCAGTGACTGCCAAGCACAGGTGTGAAGATTAGGGGCTGGGGAGATAGCTCAGTCTGCAGATTGTTTGTCTTGCAAGCCCAGGACCCTGGGTTCAATCCCCAGCACCAAAAAAAAAAAAAAAAAAAAAAAAAAAAAAAAAAAAAAAAAAAAAAAAAAAAAACAGATGTGCAGATTGATATATGGAAAATAGAAACTGAGGTAAAAGAATCTTCATTAAATTGGGAGCAGTAGAAGGGATTTGAGAATGAAAGCATGTTTCACAAAAAATCATGACTATTTTATCACTCCATGAGAGTCAACAATGAGAAAACAATGGAACAGTGGTGAAGGGAAGATAAAGAAGGGAAGGAAGTGAAGTCATTTTGAAGGAATCACCAGTCATGAAGATAAGGATGAATCAGCAAGTTATCATTATAAAACCATTGGGGATAATTAGGATTTTTTTTTTTTTTTTAGTAGAGATGAATGTACTGGAAATGAAAGATTTAAGACTATGGAAAGAGGTGAATTCTAAATTACATATCAGGGAGAATAGAAAAAAAGAACAAGGACTGCTAAATGATATTTCAGTAGATCTTAAGAAGAGTCCATGGGATGAATGATTGATGGAGTTGAGTCATTTGGACACAAACATAATGGGAAGATGTAGTAAGAGAAACCACAAATCGTGTCTACTGTAGGTTTTTTATTTGAGCTAAATAATGATTCTGAAAGTATCTATGCAGTATTTCTAAAGAGACAAACAGGGTTAAGAGAATAATAATCTTATTATTGGCCTGTGATGTCTCTGTATGTACCCTACTCTTATTCAATCTGGTGCTCTCTGCTCATGCAGGCCTACAAAGTCACTGGGCCTCTTCTTTGCTGCCTGGCCTTCCTTTTGGGCACTTTCAGTCTGTGTGATGTTAAACTGAATTCATATAAAAATTGATTCCCCAAATTTCTTTTTCCTACATGAACCTACTATTTGAAGTCTAAATGGAAACCCTCTTAAATATCCATTTGAATTTTTGAAATATATACTGACTAAAACTGGTTTTTCTGATAATTTTGCCTCCAGACCTGCTTCTCTCAACTCTCTGCCACTGAAGTTTGTGTCCGTGTCCTCTATTCTGTACCATTGATCTACCTTTCTATTTTGGTACCAACCATGCCATTTTTGTTACTATTGCTTTGTAGTAGAGTTGAAGATCTGGTATTGCAATACCCCCTGTTTCACTCTTCCTGCTAAGGATTGCTTTAGCTATTCTGGGTTTCTTATTCTTCCAGATGAATTTCATAATTGCTTGCTCTATTTCTGTAAGGTACGTCATTGGGATTTTAATTGGAATTGCATTGAATTTGTATAGCACTTTAGGTAGTATGGCCATTTTGACAATATTAATTCTTCCTATCCAAGAACATGGAAGATCTTTCCATCTTCTAAGGTGTTCTTTAATTTCTTTCTTTAGTGTTCTGTAGTTCTCATTGTAGAGGTCTTTCACCTGTTTTGTGAGATTGATTCCCAAGTATTTTATTTTTTTCGAGGCTATTGTGAATGGGGTAGTTTTCCTAATTTCTCTTTCTGAAGATTCATCACTTATGTATAAAAATGCGTTGGGTTTATGGGCATTGATCTTGTAACCTGCTACTTTACTGAATTCACTTATGAGTTCTAAGAGTTTTCTGGTGGAATTTCCAGGTTCCTCTAAATATATGATGATGTCATCAGCGAACAGGGATAGTTTGAGTTCTTTTCCAATTTGTATCCCTTTAATTTCTTTGGTTTGTCTAATTGCTCTGGCCAGAGTCTCAAGAACGATGTTGAATAGAAGTGGTGAAAGAGGGCATCCCTGCCTTGTTCCGGCTTTTAGGGGGAATGCTTTCAGTTTTTCACCATTTAGAATGATATTAGCCATGGGCTTAGCATAAATGGCCTTTACAATGTTAAGGAATGTTCCCACTATCCCTATTTTTTCTAGTGTTTTGAGCATGAAAGGGTGCTGTATTTTATCAAATGCTTTTTCTGCATCTATTGAAATAATCATGTGATTCTTGACTTTAAGTCTATTAATATGGTGAATTACATTTCTTGATTTCCTGATGTTGAACCAACCTTGCATCCCTGGGATGAAACCCACTTGATCATGGTGCACTATGATCAATGTGTTTTTAATATGTTTTTGTATGCGATTTGCTAAAATTTTGTTGAGAATTTTTGCGTCGATGTTCATTAAGGATATTGGTCTGAAATTTTCTTTCCTTGATGAGTCTCTGTCTGGTTTAGGTATCAGTGTGATATTGGCTTCATAGAATGAGTTTGGGAGGGTTCCCTCCTCTTCTATTTTATGGAATACTTTGAGAAGTATTGGAATGAGCTCTTCTTTAAAGGTTTTGTAGAACTCAGCTGAGAACCCATCTGGTCCCGGACTTTTCTTTGTTGGTAGGCTTTTGATGACTTCTTCTATTTCAGTACTTGAAATTGGTCTATTTAAATTGTTTATGTCCTCCTCGTTCAGTTTAGGCAATTCATATGTCTCTAGAAACCTGTTGATGTCTTCGAAATTTTCTATTTTGTTGGAGTATAGATTTTCAAAATAGCTTCTAATTATGTTTTGTATTTCAATCCTGTCTGTTGTGATATTTTTTTGTTCATTCCGAATTTTAGTGATTTGGGTTTTCTCTCTTCTCTTTGTTAGTGTGGCTAAAGGTTTATCAATTTTGTTTATTTTTTCAAAGAACCAACTATTTATTTTGTCAATTTTTTGTATTGTTTCTTTTGTTTCAATTTCATTGATTTCAGCTCTGAGTTTAACTATTTCCTGTCTTCTACTACTTTTGGTGCTGTTCTGTTCTTCTTTTTCTAGGGCTTTGAGCTGTAGTGTTAGGTCATTTATTTGTTGAGTTTTACTTCTTTTATTAAATGCGCTCCATGAAATAAATTTCCCTCTAAGTACTGCTTTCATAGTGTCCCAGAAATTTTGATATGATGTTTCTTTGTTCTCATTTACTTCTAAGAATTTTTTAATTTCCTTCCTAATATCTTCTGTTATCCATTCATCATATAATAGCATATTGTTTAATCTCCAGATGTTAGAATAGTTTCTGTGTTTTACTCTTTCATTTATTTCTAACTTCAATCCATTATGATCTGATAAAATACATGCTAGTGTCTCTATCTTCTTGTATTTTCTAACATTAGCTTTGTGGCATAATATATGGTCTATTTTAGAGAAGGATCCATGTTCTGCTGAGAAGAAAGTGTATTTGCTCTTGGTTGGATGGTATATTCTATAAATGTCCGTTAAGTCTAAATTATTGATTGTGTTATTGAGATCCATGGATTCTTTGTTCAATTTTTGTCTGAAAGATCTGTCCAGTGGTGAGAGAGGCGTGTTAAAATCACCTAGTATTATTGTGTTATGGTCTATTTGGTTTCTGAAATTGAGAAGGATTTGTTTGACATACATGGATGAGCCACTGTTTGGGGCATAGATGTTTATGATTGTTATATCTTGCTGATTTATGCTTCCCTTAAGCAGTATGAAATGACCTTCTTTATCCCTTCTGACTAACTTTGGCTTGAAGTCCACATTATCAGAAATGAGGATGGATACTCCAGCTTTTTTGCTGAGTCCATGTGCATGGTATGTTTTTCCCCATCCTTTCACCTTTAGTCTATGGGTATCTTTTTCTATGAGGTGAGTCTCTTGCAGGCAACATATTGTTGGATCTTTCTTTTTAATCCAATCTGCCAGTCTATGTCTTTTGATTGATGAATTCAGGCCATTAACATTCAGGATTAATATAGAGATATGATTTGGTTTCCTGGTTATTTGGTTCATTTTTTAAATTTTATTTATTTATTTGTTTGACACAACTTGTTTCCTCCTTTATTTGACAATTCCTTTAGGATAATTCCTCCCTTTGCTGTTTTGCTTCTTTGTTTTTCATCTCTTCCTCATGGAATATTTTGGTGAGAATGTTCTGTAATGCTGGCTTTCTTTTTGTAAATTCTTTTAGCTTTTGTTTATCATGGAAGGATTTTATTTCATCGTCAAATTTGAAGGTAAGTTTTGCTGGGTATAAGATTCTTGGTTGGCATCCATTTTCTTTCAGGGCTTGAAATATGTTGTTCCAGGCCCTTCTAGCTTTTAGGGTCTAGATTGAAAAATCTGCTGATATGCGTATTGGTTTCCCCCTGAATGTAATTTGGTTCTTTTCTCTCACAGCCTTTAAAATTCTGTCTTTATTTTGTATGTTAGGTATTTTCATTATAATGTGCCTTGGTGTGGGTCTGTTGTAATTTTGTGTATTTGGAGTCCTATAAGCCTCTTGAACTTCATTTTCCATTTCATTCTTCAGATTTTCTAAATTTTCTGATATTATTTCATTGAATAGATTGTTCATTCCTTTGGCTTGTCTCTCTAGGCCTTCCTCAGTCCCAATAATTCTTAAATTTGGCCTTTTCATGATATCCCATAGTTCTTGTAGATTCTGTTCATGATTTCTTACCATCTTCTCTGTTTGTTCAACTTTGTTTTCAAGGTTAAATATTTGGTCTTCAATGTCTGAGGTTCTGTCTTCCAGGTGTTCTATCCTATTGGATATGCTTTCTATTTAGTTCTTAATTTGGTTTATTGTTTCCTTCATGTCAAGGATTTCTGTTTGGTTTTTTTTCAATATCTCTATCTCTTTATTGAAATGATCTTTTGCTTCCTGTATTTGCTCTTTTAATTGTCGATTGGCGCGATCATTCAATGCTTGCATTTGCTCTTTCATCTCATCATTCAGTGCATGCATTTGCTCATTCATCTCATCGTTTGCTTCTCTGATTATTTTAATTATGTACATTCTGAACTCCTTTTCTGTCATTTCTTCTGCCATGCGGTCATTGGGTTTTATTGATGTGACATCTAGATTTGTTTGCAGCATTTTCTTTCCTTGTTTTCTCATATTGTTCAGGTATCAGTGGACTGCTGAGATATTGCACATTTCCTCTATTGACTTAAAATGTCCCTGAAGATTTCTATATATATCCCCCCTTAGCCTTCAGTAGGCTGAAGTCTTGGACGAAGTTGATAATGCAGTGCTCCACAAGGAAGCTGCCTCTGTAGAAGTGGTGGCCTTCAGGTGGGGTATAATCCCTGCTAGTGGGCAGAGGTGCCTCCACTTGTTGACCAATGGTCATCCAAAGGGGACCTAGACTGTGGGCTGAGGCAAGGCCTGTTTGGGCCTGAGTCTCTGGTTTTACCGTCCTTGTGGGGAAACCTCACCCGGCAGGGAAGACTCACCCGGTGGGGAGGTCTCGCTGGTCAGTTCCTTCCTAAAGGTTCCCCTCAATTTACAGCTGCCGACTGGGCTGGGCTGCCTTCCTCTGCAAAGTTCCCAGGGGCCCGGCCCTACCTCCTGGGCCTGGGAGCCTCACCCTTCGCAGATGAATCTCCTTAGGCTGCCCCTCCTCAGAGAATCTGCCCGCAGGCCTGAAACCTTCACTCTGCCCTAAGCCTGTCTCTGTGGGGCTCTTCCACCAAGAAGCCTCCTAGATCCTGGGACCCTGCTCTGCACCTAATCGCCTGGCTATGTGGCCCCTCCTCTGAGCAGCCACCTGGGGCCCCATACAATCGCTCTGAGTCCCAGAGACCCGCCACACGCCTCTTCCTCCAGACAGCCACCCAGTATTCCGGTGCGGTCACTAGGAGTTCAAGCAACTCACTGAGTGCCTCCTCCTCCCACCAACCACCCGTAGCCCTGGGCAATCAATCACTCCGAGTTGAAGTGACCCTCCCAGTTCCTCCTCCTTCTCCAGATAACCCCCCGGGTGTTCAGGAGTGGTCGCTCTGAGTGGCTCTGAATCCACGTGACCCCCTGCACTGGTCCTCTGGGAAACCGCCCGAAGCTCATGGTGCAACCACTCAAGACCAAGCGACCCACCACGCTTCTCCTCCAGTTAGGCCCCCTGTGTTTAGGAGCTGTCACTTTAAGTCCAAACAACTCACCACTCGCCTTCTCCTCTGAGCAGCCGCCTGGAGTGCTAATGCAGTCACTGCGAATCCAACCGACCTGCCATGCTCCTCCTCCTCCTTCTCCTCCTCCTCCTGGCAGGCCCCGGTGTTCAGAAGTGGTCTGAGTCCAAACAGCTCACCACGCAGCCCCTCCTCTGGCAACCGCCTGTAGCTCTGGTGTAGTCGCTCTGAATCCAAGCGGCTGCGCTCCTCTTCGTCCTCCTTGTCCTCAGGGCAGGCCCTGGTGTTTAGAAGCAGTCGTTCTGAGTCCAAACAGCTCACCACGGAGCTTCTCCTCTGGCAACCGCCTGTAGCTCTGGTGCAGTCACTCCACATCCAAGCGGCCACGTTCCTCCTCCTCCTCCTCAGGGCAGGCCCCGGTGTTCTGAGTCCACACAGCTGTCCTCGCCACTCCTCCCCTGGACAGCCGCCGGAGCCCCAGTGGTTGCTCCGAGTCCCAGGGCTGTGCCGAGTGGCCTCCTTTACGGGGCTCCCAGTTGTCCTAGTTCACAGCTCCAGTGGGGGGAGGGGTGTCTCGCCGGCAGCTCTACTTCACAAAGTTTCCTGCATTCCGGGACCACCGTCCCATCCGGGACGCTTTCCCAACGGGTGAGAGTCACCCGGCTGCTTTGAGTTGGTCCCAAGTGTCTCAATATCTCCTCTTTTGAATCCTGAGTCCTGGAGCAACATGAAATGCAGCCACCCTCTAGGCCGCCATCTTGAAACCTCCTCCTTGATCCATTTTGAATTGAGTTTTGCACAGTGAGAGAGATAGGGGTTTAATTTCATTTTACTGCATATGAATTTCCAGTTATCACAGCACCATTTGTTGAAGAGGCTATCTTTTCTCCATTGTAAGTTCTTGGCACTCTTGTCTAGTATGAGGTTACTGTACTTATGTGGATATGTCTCTGTGTCTTCTAACCTGTACCATTGGTCTACCTGTCTATTTTGGTGCCAATACCATCCCATTGTTGTTACTATTGCCCTATAGTAGAGTTTCACTCTTCCTGCCCAGGATTACTTTGGCTATACCAGGTGTTTTGCTCTTCCAGATGAATTTCTTGATTGCTTTTTCTGTTTTCATGAGAAATGCCATAGGAATTTTAATTGGAATTGCATGAAATCTGTTTAGTGCCTTTGGAAGTATGGCCATTTTGACAATATTAATTCTGCCTATCCAAGAACAAGGGAGATCTTTCTATCTTCTAAGGTCTTCCTCAATTTCTTTCCATAATGTTTTGTAGTTTTCATTGTAGAGATCTTTTACCTCTTTGGTTAGATTGATTACTAAATATTTTATTTTTTGAGGTTATTGCAAATGGAGTTGTTTTCTTCCTTTCCCTTTCATATGTTTCATCACTTGTGTATTAAAATGCTTTATTTATGCATGTTGATTTTAATTTGCTGATAATTTGTTGAATTTATTCATGAGGTCTAGAAGTTTTCTGGAGGAATTTTTTGATCCTGTAAATATAGAATCATGTCATCAGCAAATGGTGACAGCTTAAGTTCTTCTTTTCCTATTCATATCCCTTTAATTTATTTAGTCTATCTAATTGCTCTGGTTAGTATTTCAAGGACAATATTGAATAGAAGTGGTGAAAGAGGACATCCCTGTCTTGTTCCCGATTTTAAAGGGAATACTTTCAGTTTTTCTCCGTTAAGAATGATGGACATGGGCTAAGCATAAATAATCTTTACAATGTTAAGGAATAGCCCTACTATCCCTATTTTTTCTAGTGTTTTGAGCAGGAAGCGGTGTTGTATTTTGCTGAATGCTTTTTCTGTGTCAATTGAAATAACCATATGATTCTTATCCTTAAGTCTATTGATATGATGGATAATGTTTATTGATTTATGAATGTTAAACCATCCTTGCATTCCAGGGATGAACCCCACTTGATTGTGGTGCACAATTTTCTTAATATGTTTTTGATACAGTTTGCCAGTATTTTGTTAAGGATCTTTGCATCTATATTCATCAAGGATATTGGTCTAAAATTTTCTTTCCTTGATGTATCTTTGCCTTGTTTGGGTATGAGGGTGATATTAGCTTCATAGAATGAGTTTGGTAGGGTACCCTCCTTTTCTATTTCCTGGAATACTTTGAGAAGTATTAGAATGAGTTCTTCTTTGAAGGTCTTGTAGAACTTGGCAGAGAATCCATCTGGTTTTGGGCTTTTCTTGGATGGTAGGCTTTTGATGACTTCTTCTATTTCATTGCTTGATATTGATCTGTTTACATTGTGTATGTCCTCCTGGTTCAGTTTGGGAGGAACACATGTCTCTAGAAATTTGTCAGTGTCTTCGGTAGTATCTATTTTGTTGAAATACAAATTTTCAAAGTAGCTTCTTTTTATGTTCTGTATCTCAGTGGTGTCTCTCATGATATTTCCTTTTTCATCACGTATTTTAGTAATTTGAATTTTCTCTCCTCTTCTCTTTGTTATTGTGGCTAAGGGTTTGTGTATTTTGCTTACTTTTTCAAAGAACCAACTTTTAGTGATGTCAATTTTTTGGATTGTTTCTTTTCTTTCATTTTTATTGATTTCAGCTCTGATTTTTATTATTTCCTGTCTTCTACTACTTTTCCTATTATTCTGTTCTTCTTTTTCTAGGACTTTGAGCTGTAATGTTAGGTCATTAAGTGATAGAAACAAATCCCCAATAAAAATTACTCTTTAGAAAAAAAGTTTTAAAAGTTTCTTTAAGAAAAAAGTTTAAAATTACCATTACAGCCAAGTTTAATTTGGAAAGGAGCAGTTTGATAAATATCTGCTTTAAAGACTTGAATACCCAGCAACCCACTCCCCCCCCAAAAAAAAGACTTGCATACCTGGAAGAAATGGACACATTTAATATACAAATAATGATCATTCCAATTATCTTAATACCTTTATATCAACCAAATTTAGTTTTCTAAAGAAAACATTAAGCTCTGTAATTTAGTATAATACTCTAACAATTGTTTAACCATAACTGTATAACCCCAATTTTCAAGAGTAATTTTTCTAAAGAAGAAAACTTAACAGACATGAAGTTAAGAATAAATTAGTGTTTCTAAGAAATCCTTGTCATTTTAACATATAGATTAAACTTTTGTTTTATATCAGTACTTAGGAAAAATCTTAAGTAGTTTTAACTGATGATCTCACATATATATATAACCAACCTAGTTACATGCAAACTTGTTGAAATTTGCCCTTTACTTACACATAGACTGTCTTAGCACTTACTTAGACCCTCATGTTTACCACACAAGCATTTTCTTACCCAGAAACATTTTGTTTTTCACAAAATATATTTCCATATGTACAACATTTTACTTTTTCTTTCCTATCTGTTGACATTTTGTTGTTCGCATCCTGAAACAACTCTTATGGCAATTTCTGAATTTAGTTAAATCACTCCATTTTAACAATATTAAACACTTTGTTGTTTATAGTACTCTAAATGAAACACAGTTGAAAATTTTGGAGTCCTTTGTATATAGAATTGTACCTATTAGGAGTTAACTCTTAGTTACCTTGTTATTAGTGATGACACAAAGAAATTTTAAACCCTTTTTATTCACCAATCTATGAAAACACCAATAACATTTAAGTACGTTACCCCCTGGAATTTAAGGACTTAAGAGTACTCAATGGTATTTAATAATTAGCATTTTAACTTTGTAAATTAATCAGATGTTTCTAACAAAAACATTTGAGTAATCTTGTATATATTAAGTCTAATTTATTTATTTTACTATAAAACCAAGATATCAGAACAGTGTATTAAACAGTATGTGCTGACTCTTTCCTGTTGAAAGGTCCTAGAATCAATTGATATTAGACATTTATAAATGTCAACATTTTATTAGTTTGACCATCTAGAGAGGACTTGCAAGTTATTTTCAATGACCTTTTATTTTTAATAGTTTACCCAACTTAAATTGAACCTTTTTAAATCACATGAATTAAAACTATTTGGATCCATTTTTTAAATTTTAATTTCATGCATGCTTAATTTAAATATGTACATGATATATACATGCACACAGACAATATGACATCAGAAAACATGATATACACATAACAAAAAAGCAAAGGCCTTGTAACGTTTATCTCCATTGAAATGTAAAAGATGTTCAAAAATAACTCTAGAGTTGGATAAAAAATAGAACTGATCAATAAATCATTAACCTACATATGTAGGATCAAAATTATGAGCTCAAAATAGCATTTAAGAAAAACAAAATAAGAATCTTAAACAAATGATAATGACCATTAATTATAGCATGAGAGAGTGAGAAAGAGGAAGGCAGAGAGAAAGGGTGAGAGGGACGGAGACAGTGAGTTTGCATAGCAGCCTAGGAAAAGTTTAGAATGGACACTTTTTTTTCTTCACTGTCAGGTTTGTCCACTGCTGAGCCTTCTGCAGGCTTCAGCAAGGTCAGGTGGGGGAAATTGCCTAGGGCTTTTTATCCCTTTTTCCTGGCTGGGAATCAGGTCAGGTTTGGATGCAGAAAACTATGAAACATTATCTCCCACTATTCTTGAGAAATGGGGCTGCTATATCATACTCCTTACTGTGACATGACACAGGTAGGTTTATTTTCTCCACACCAGCCACCCCCCATGGGGATTTTTCTTTTCATGTAGGTGGAGCTGTTGGTTCACTCTTGTTTGGGATGGGGGGGGGCATGAGGAATGGTACCAGACAGAATTCTCTCTTGAAATTGATTGCTTAGGAAGGTCCTGTTCTCCCATTACTTGCAGAGAAAAAAGAAGAGTAGCTGGAGAGGCATCTCTTTTGCTACCTGTGCTGCCTTTTCTTCACCATTTTTCCCAGGGTGAGGGGGGAACTACAGGTTTTGTTTCACTTTTTTCTATAGGGGACCCATGGGAGGACTAAGGGGGCCTATCTTCTGTCATACAGAGAAGTGTTTAGGATCCAATATGTCTCCAGTTTAGCAGGGAACTTCCATGAGTCCTTATGTTATGGCTGTATGTCCACATGGTGTCTCCAGTAAAAATCTCCACGGAGAAAGACATGTTTCCAAATTTGGGGGGGTCAATTCCTTATGTGATTTCTGGGAGAACTGAAAGAGATAGTAGAGCCACTGGAAGGGGGGGCATATAACACAAGCTAGCAGTGATTAGGACAAACAGCATGAACAGGGAAGAAAAGGGGAAAAGGGTGAGGATCCTCATAGAACCATCAGCACACCAAACACAAAAGACCCTTACTAAATCAGGGGGGACTCACCAATCCCAAGGTGCATGAATAGATGAGGCACATTGGGAGCCAACTATATTTGTGCCAGGCTAGTTCAGATGCTGGTAAGGAAGTGGTGTCAAGAACCCCAGACTCTGGAAAATGGGTGGAAGCAGTCTGCAAACTCATTTATTTGGGGAACAGCCATATATTTTATAGGCTTGTAGTCCAATCACAATGTTTTGCAGTGCTGCTTGCACCGACCAGCGGGACAAATGACACGTACTCTTCAGAAGTTCATGACGCAGCTTCCGCTTTTTTCGGATAACACCCTCAATATATAAGCAGTCTCATGCATAAGCAATTGTAATCAGATATGTCCATCCAATCCTATTAAAAGTCAAGCGATCAGGAGTTCAAGCACACATGTAAGAAATACCTGTCCATGAGCTAAGTGGATGAACTACTTATCATACAGCCAATGGTAAACACTTCCTGATTTTCTCAAGGCGCATTCAGCACACCCTTTGGCTCTCTGCCAGTCACCATCATAGATGCATGTGGCATAACCCTGGGCCCCGGGTCTCGCCCGCCACACCACAGGGGAACAGACCACCAGGTTCCTATATGGGTTCCCTTGGTAACACTGAGTCAACTTGGGGCAGTTGTTTACTTTCCTAGGTAGGAGAAGTGGAACGCTCCTCCCTGCAAGTTCTTCTTACACACTTGAGACATTCACTGCTGCTAGCCAAGAACTATAATTTTTCCCAACAACCTAGAAGAAAAATATGCCATTAGATTATACTTGGTTTACTAATGAATTCTCTTTATATTTTATCCTGTGTGATAAAGGGTCCTTCACATACCTTCAGGTAAAGTCAGGCAAAAGTGGTAAAAATGACTTCATTAACTAGAATCTTTGATGTCCCAAGTTTCCTTTTGTAGTTCAGACTATCAACTATTTTTTATATAAAAGGGCTTCAACAGTTTGTT
Organism: Sciurus vulgaris; assembly: GCF_902686455.1. Taxonomy (NCBI): domain Eukaryota; kingdom Metazoa; phylum Chordata; class Mammalia; order Rodentia; family Sciuridae; genus Sciurus; species Sciurus vulgaris. The sequence continues at coordinate 64,478,944 of NC_136477.1, read as the reverse complement.
TCTAAAACTCTGTGTTTTAGTTTATTAATGTTACTTTTAACATATGACTTGGGACAGTTTATAAAACTCTTGGTGTGATCTAACCTATATAGCCTAGAAAGAACTTTCAACTCTTCTATTTATACATTGATCAACAAAACTAAAATCATATTAATAATAATATTAATAATTATATGCAACATTCCCATTATCAGATGTTACTGTTTCAAGGTCCAAAACAAAGTCCAAAGACTGAGGGTCTATATAATTTTCAAAGCACTCATGAATATTCATTCTGCACTTGTTGGTCATATATACTCTGCAGCTATTTCTATAGATCAGGACACAGAGATTCAGTAGAAATAAAATGATCCCTGGCTCACAGTAGTAAGTAAAGCAGTCAGGCTGGAGGCTGGGACACCTTCACTCTTAATCCAGAGTGATGTCAGTTTAACATGTAGCCTTCTGTCACTTCCCCTTTCTCTTCTAAAACATTAGGTAGATGCTGCCTTTTCATCCTGAATCTATTCTTAACCAGGGAGAAATGGCATTGTTGGACTGCTTTGATTTTCATACTGTGTATTTTTCATCTGTGTTCTCACACAGGCATCCTGATCTGGTCATACCCTACAATTGACATGGAAAACAGAAGAGCTGGTCAAAATATCACTTGGTGGATGCAGCATCTTGAGATTCAGGAACCTGGAACCTGGGAGCTGCTCAGTGTAATCAGGGCCTCTGGACACTTTACATGGAGTGTTTGAGGACAAGCCACTTTGCCAACCTGTGCCCCTCAGCCAGGAGCTCATGGAGGTCTGGCATTTGGTGGGTGTCAGCATGTTCCTGAGTGAGAAGGTGCTTCAGATATTAATTGAGTAGAAATGACACATCTCTCCACTGTTGTAATTTCTTTCTTAACTGGGACAGCTTCACGGTCTGATCTTGAATATGATATTGAAATTTTCTGAAGTAGAATACAGATAAATTTAAGTCTACAGAGTTTTACAATAGATCATCTGAAGTTTGACAGAGATTTTGGTGAGAACATACCCAAGGAACTCTCAAAGCAGAATCCTCTTAGCCTATGATGAAAGAAAAAAAAAAAAAAAATGGTGTGGGCAAACAAAGACCTCCTCTGTATAAGAAAATGCTCTGTAAGATCCCTAGATCTTCTCTAAAGTTAGGTATCTTCCTGAATCTTCTACATAAAGATGTTCTTTCATTTTCTCATTTGGCCAAGGACAATTCTATGTTTGAGAACACATAGTGCATTGTTCCAGGATGGAATGTAAATGATACACAAAATGTGTCCTGATTCACACAGCTGGGGTTAATGAGAACAATGAAAAAAGAGGAGATTGACAGACTCAAGTCGTCAGCAACACTCAGGAGGTGATTGGGACTAAGAGTAAATGAGGCAGTTCTTGCACAACATTATGACTACACCAAAGGTCACACAACTAGGTTGCTCATATAAAAACTTGCTTAATTTTATAGTTGGTAATTATATTAGCTCAGTGCATTTTGGAGAAGTGCAAATGAAGCTTTTCATCACAATTTTAGACCATCACGCACAACATGATTTGTTGATTTGTAGTTTTATAATTATTTGGGAGGCATGTGCCTGTCATGGGACTTCATGCCTTTTCTTGCTCAAACGAGCTGGTTGTTCCCCAAGTTGAACTGCCAGAGTTGATTCACAAAACTTCCTATCTGTCTGGACTGCACAGAGGCCCTTTTCCTGAATTTCTTGACTAGCATCAGCCTTTCTGCTAGCTCCCCATTCTTGAACTGAAACTTCTCCTCCAGCACATGATCATTGATATCTTTGTCCTTTTCACATTATGAGAAGAGACAAATGTGCCTTCCTCAGTGGACAGCTGGACATACTGATGTAGGCACTGCCTTCAGAGGAGGAGGCAGGCCCACCCCAGTGACAACAGGAACTTCAAGTCCCTGGCTATATGCAGGGACCTCCACCTTTTTAAATCTCCTCAAATACATGGTATTTGATTATCCTCAATTTATAGATGAAGAAAGAGAAGCTCAAAGACACAGGAAGTATCATAGTAGGGTAATTCAATGTATTTGGCAATCAGATTCGCATCTGACTCTGAATCCTCAACTACTGTAATTACCAAAGCCCCTTGAATCAAATACTAATCTGGGCATGAAGCACAGGCTCTGTGTACATTCAGGAAGGCCCTTAGGACTACAGGACTGATGTTTCAATTGTGCTCACAACTTTAAACAGTAAGCATCTCCAACATAAAAAGTTTTATCTTAATACACCTTTGTAAAGTATAAGGCTTAAGACTGTAAATGTCTAAAAGAAATATGCCTAACACTAATAAAGTTTGTATTAAATGGAAAGTAATAGAAGTGTAAGCTATCAGTGTTTACACTATGCCAGGCACTGATGTAAGAACAATAAAAGAATTAATATCTGCATGACACCTCATAAATGTAGGTACTATGATATACCACATAAACAGAGTAGGAAATTGAAGAAAAGACAAGAAACCTGGATTAGAGCCCAGGACACTGGCTGGTGCCATACTCTATACACAGTTAATAGGGTCTTGAAGGATATATTTCTTCATATTTTTCCTACAATTATACTGTAATTCTAAGAAAAAAATTACTAAAATATAGTCTGCCTTTTTCCAAAATCGATTTCTTGAATTCCTTAACAACTTTCTGCACATTTTTTTATTCCTTGCATATGAAAAAAAATGCCAATAAATTTTTGGGAAAAAATGTAGGTAAATGAGGCAAATTTGAGCCAGATTATTTTTACCATAGTGATTAGCACAGGTCCTTTTCCCATGATTCCTTTAGTTCCAACAGCCCACCTTACTGATAAGTCACTGGGTTCCCATTGCCAAGTTGATGGTTGGAGGGAAGGGCCTCCAACCTTCTGAGCAGCTTGAGTTTTACTGGGGCTGATGGTCTTCTCCACCTAGACTCATTCTCACCTTGACCACATACCACATATTTCAGACCATACAGCAGTTTCTAGAATGGTTGGCTATCTATCAATCCTGAAGGTTCAACAGCTTGGACAGACCTATATGGTGCCAAATATTCTCTGATGTCCCAGGAACTTTTTTTTTGGTACCAGGGATTGAACTCAGGCTCACTCAACCACTAAGCCTCATCCCCATCTCGAGCCACATCCCCAACCCTATCTTGTATTTTATTTAGAGACGTGGCCTCACTGAATTGCTTCATTTTTTGCTTTTCTGAGACTGGTTTTCAACTTGCTGTCCTCCTGCCTCAGCCTCCTGAGCCACTGGGACTACAGGTGTGAACTATCACAGCAGGAGGAGCCTTATATTGCACTTTAGGGAGAAGACTCTCCTGCATTCATAAGAAGAGGCTGTGACTCTGGAAATGGGGATTTCTCACCAGCAGAGTCCCTGGTCTTGAATTTGTCTCTTCTGGATACCACTGTTTTATTTAGTGCAAGACTGTACTTGAGCTCCTTTAAAGAAGGTACTGTGCACTGTCACACTGGTTCCCAGCATAACCAGAAATTGCTGTCCACTTATACTCAACAGAAGCTTGAACTAAGTGGAAAATCATTAGTCCCAGACTCTTAGACCAACACACTTGTTATATGGCTGTAGGATCTGATATGATACAGATGATCCTAGTAAAAAAAGATGTGAGCTATTCTTGATAAGAACAGGCAATTTATGCCTCCAATAGTGGTCAGTAGCTGGGACATTAACCATATTCCCACTCTACACCTATGAGTAATCTAGAAAATGCGTTAGTCCTTGTGCCTCATTTTTCCATTGTCAGTAAATTGAAGGTAAAATACCAATCCCTAATTTCTACAAATATGTTAAGGATAGAGTTACATGAAAGCAGAGGAAAATCAAGTTAGAGAACATCTTGTTTCTCAGAGAAAACAGCTGATCATTCATCACTTGCTGACTGTGTCCCCATCTACAATTTACAGTATTTCAGCTGGTTGACCAGACAGTAGGTTGTAGATTTAGATATAAGAAATTATTTTTGAGATCTCAAAACTGTTGTTTGTTCTCTTTCAGTTGAGACTACAATTTCTGTTGATTTCTAGGAGATTCGTTTTTGTCGATAGATCATGTGAAGGGCTGACAGATAATGCCAAGATGACATTTGAGACAGAATAGACACAGTCTGGGACTACAGTGAAGAAACCCAGACGTGTCATGGGTCAAAGACAAATGAAATCAAATGTATCACAAGGCCTAAGGAACTACAATAGCATAATCATTAAATTATTTTTGAGAAAAGTTTGATCAATACCTTGTAACTTTACCAACATTAAACAAAACAAGGCTCCAGATGCCAAAGCTCAGAACTGAAGTCTCTTCCTGTAGTTCAGACTCAGACTCAGGAGTGAGGAGGTAGGACCAGTGCACCAAGTAACAGTCTAACAGATGGTTAGAGATGTCATGGAATGTGGGGAGCTCCTGACTTTCAGTTGCCTTATCCAGGCTGACCCACTGGCCACCTGGTCTCTTCAGAAGGTCATCACAGATGTGTACCCCCAACTCATCTGCCAGTCTCAACAGTTATATAGCCTTATACCAATGCAGCCAACTTCTCTTTCCCCAAGCAATGAGGCATACTTCATGTTTCTCCTTTTTGCATAAGCAGAAATAGTTTCTCAACATGTTATATTTTCCTCAGCACTACACAGAAGTCAGCTCACCATTTCTTTAACATTAAAATGGATGTTAAGGCTTTTCCTCAAGTGAAAAATGTAAATTTAACCAATGTAAAACTCTCATGATGTTCTTCTCTGATCCACTCATTATTTCTAAGTCCCTTAAAATATATAGAAGAGCTGAGTTCAGTGATGAATGCCTGGAATCCCAGCTGCTCAGGAAGCTGAGAAAAGAAGATCACAAGTTCAAGGCCAGCCTCAGCAAATTAGTGAGACCCTCAGTAACTTCATGAGATGCTGTCTCAAAATAAAATATGTAAAGGATTGGGGATGGTGAATTGCCCCTGGGTTTAAACTCTAGTACTAAATCTCCCAACCCCCACCAAAAAATAAAAGAGTGCTATATAACTCAAAGTAATTATGAGTGTTTTGGGTTTTTTTCTTTTATCAATATTATTCTTATTATCTTCCATTTTTATATTGGCATCTTTTCTCTTACTGGGCATTTGTTGGGGTTTCACTAAACCTAAATAAAGTTTGACATCACTGCCTCTTATCCTCCTTCTTTATGTTTCCTTGCTTTGTTTTTTTTCCTACTGTCCCTGAACACTACATTTCATATTTGTTATGTATGGATTTTATTCTAGTAACACAAGAGCTATTTCTAAGGTCAATGTGATTAAAACATTCTTGTATATACCCTTGAAAACATGTAAAGTTCACCCATTTTGAGACTTGTAAATATGATCCTATTTGTTTTCAGTTCAATCACATATTGAACAATATAGGACCCATCCAGAATATAGATGGACATCAATCATTATGAGTTGTGGGCTTTCTCACCTCACATCATCTTCCAATTACTCTGTGTAATGATAGTGGTACTGATATTTATCTAAGCCTGTAATGGAATTCCTGACTTCCATTAAAAAAGTTACTATTGGCCTAGGATGATTTTGGTAGAGAATGGTTGTAGATCATATACTATACATTTATCATATACTATACATTTAGTGTCCATTAGGTCCAGTTTTCCTACTCTCCTTTTTCTAAGAAATAGTGTTACTCTAAGCCAGCTCACTTACTGTTTCAATACCCTCAAGTCCTTTTCTCCACTACCATCTGGTCATATTACAAACCCTCCTTCCTCCTATGTCTCTGAAACTGAGATGTCTTTCCTTTCTTGTCCATAGAATAACAGTCATTTTTGCAGCTTGTTTATGTGCATGAGGGGCCTCACGTATCCATAAGGACAGTGGAAGTTTTGCTATTTGGTATAGGGCCATCAATTGGGTCATTGAGTAATATATTTTCTCCAGAAGTTTCTAGGTACTGCTAAGTGCAGTAAATGTACTCTTGCTGTAAAACAATTAACCACACTCATGCATTGAATTTCTCTGAATTTATTTTTTGAGCAGGATCTTGACTTTGTCCAACCACGTGTTATTGGATTGTTCAGTCCATTGCTATGCATCTTCTTTTGATTTTGATACTAATTAAATATGATATATGAGTGGAAAATGTGGAGGAAATCTATGATAAATATTTTTAAACCCTCATCTGCAGGACACTCATTGGAAGAGATTTTCCAGATTCATTTTGTTCTAAATACTTTGGAGATAGAGGCCAATGCTGACTCTGCCCTACATTGCCATCTCCCTTCAACAGGTAGGGCCTATTGGTGTCTAATATCAATGTTCTCACTTACTGAGAACATTGGCTGCATTTTAAGCTCCTTTGAGGAAGGACAGGTATACCCTTTCTGTGCATCCCCCAGGGTAACTAGCACAGTGCTTTCTCCACAGGGGCTCAGCAAATGCATTCATTGAGTTAACTTAGAATGAAATTTCTCTATAAGTGATGATTTAACATTTTATACACAGAGATAGGGTAACTAAAAGAGTAAAGCAGAAATGTTTATTCTTTTTTTAGGGATTTTTTTTTGTTTTATTCATTTGCTCAATGATTTTTTTTATTGTAAACAAATGGGATACATGCTGTTTCTCTGTACATGGAGTAAGTCATACCATTTGTGTAATCATAAATTTACATAGAGTAATGTTTGATTCATTCTGTTATTTTCCCTTCCCCCAACCCTCCCACCCCTCTTTTTCCTCTATACAGTCCTTCCTTCTACCATTCTTGCACCCTCCCTAACCCTCACCCTAAACCTAACACTAACCCTAACATTAACCCCTCCCACCCCCCATTATGTGTCATCATTCGTGTATCAACAAGATCATTTGTCCTTTGGTTTTTTGAGATTGTTTTAACTCACTTAGCATGATATTCTCCAATTTCATCCATTTGCCTGCAAATGCCATAATTTTATCATTCATTATGGCGGAGTGATATTCCATTGTATATATATATGCCACAGTTTCTTTATCCATTCATCAATTGAAGGACATCTAGGTTTGTTCCACAATCTGGCTATTGTGAATTGAGGAGCTATGAACATTGATGTGGCTGTATCTCTGTGGTATGCTGATTTTCAGTTCTTTGGGTATAGGCCAAGGAGTGGGATAGCTGGGTCAAATGGTGGTTCCATTCCAAGCTTTCTGAGGAATCTCCATACTGCTTTCCAGAGTGGCTGTACTAATTTTCAAACCCATCAGAAATGTATGAGTGTACCTTTCTTCCGACATCCTTGCCAATACCTATTGTTGCTTATGTTCTTGATAATCGCCATTCTAATTGGGGTGAGATGGAATCTTAGGGTAGTTTTGATTTGCATTTCTCTTATTACTAGAGATTTGAACATTTTGTCATATATTTGTTGATTGCTTGTAGATCTTCTTCTGTGAAGTGTCTGTTCATTTCCTTAGCCCATTTGTTGATTGGATTATTTGTATTTTTGGTGTAGAGTTTTTTGAGTTCTTTATAGATTCTGGAAATTAGTGCTCTATCTGAAGTATGAGTGGCAACGATTTTCTCCCATTCTGTAGACACTTTCTTCACATTACTGGTAGTTTCCTTTGCTGAGAGAAAGATTTTTAGTTTGAATCTATCCCAGGTGTGATTCTTGCTTTTGTTTCTTGTGTTATGAGAGTCCTGTTAAGGAAGTCTGATCCTATGCTGACATGTTGAAGATTTGGTACTACTCTTTATTCTATAAGATGCAGGGTCTCTGGTCTGATTCCTAGGTCATTGATATATTTTGAGTTGAGTTTTGTGCAGAATGAGAGATAGGGGTTTACTTTCATTCTGTTGCATATGGATTTCCAGTTTTCCCAGCACCATTTGTTGAAGAGGCTCTCCTTTCCCCATTGCATATTTTTGGCCCCTTTGTGTAAAATGAGACAATTGTATTTATTTGGGCTTGTGTCCATGTCCTCTATTCTGTACCATTGATCTACCTGTCTATTTTGGTACCAATACCATGCCATTTTTGTTACTATTGCTTTGTAGTAGAGTTGAAGATCTGCTATTGCGATATTCCCTGCTTCACTCTTTCTGCTAAGGATTGCTTAGGCTATTCTGGGTTTCTTATTTTTCCAGATGAATTTCATAATTGCTTGCTCTATTTCTGTAAGGTACGCCATTGGGATTGTAATTGGAATTGCATTGAATTTGTATAGCACATTAGGTAGTATGGCCATTTTGACAATATTAATTCTTCCTATCCGAGAACATGGAAGATCTTTCCATTTTCTAAGGTGTTCTTTAATTTTTTTCTTTAGTGTTCTGTAGTTCTCATTGTAGAGGTCTTTCACCTCTTTTGTGAGATTGATTCCCAAGTATTTTATTTTTTTCGAGGCTATTGTGAATGGGGTAGTTTTCCTAATTTCTCTTTCTGAAGATTCATCACTTATGTATAAAAATGCATTGGATTTATGAGCATTGATCTTGTAACCTGCTACTTTACTGAATTCACTTATGAGTTGTAAGAGTTTTCTGGTGGAATTTCCAGGTTCCTCTAAATATATAATCATGTCATCAGCAAACAGGGATAGTTTGAGTTCTTCTTTTTCTATTTGTATCCCATTAATATCTTTGGTTTGTCTAATTGCTCTGTCTAGAGTTTCAAGAATGATGTTCAATAGAGGTAGTGAAAGAGGGCATCCCTGTCTTGTTCCAGTTTTTAGGAGGAATGCTTTCAGTTTTTCACCATTTAGAATGATATTGGCCATGGGCTTAGCGTAGATGGCCTTTACAATGTTAAGGAATGTTCCCACTACCCCTATTTTTTCTAGTGTTTTGAGCATGAAGGGATGCTGTATTTTATCGAATGCTTTTTCTGCATCTATCAAAATAGTCATGTGATTCTTAACTTTAAGTCTGTTAATATGGTGAATGACATTTATTGGTTTCTGGATGTTGAACCAACCTTGCATCCCTGGGATAAAACCCACTGGATTGTGGTGCACTATCTTTTTAATATATTTTTGTATGCAACTTGCTAAAATTTTGTTGAGAATTTTTGTGTCGATGTTCATTAAGGATATTGGTCTGAAATTTTTTTTCCTCAATGTGTCTTTGTCTGGTTTAGGTATCAGGGTGATATTGGTTTCATAGAAATAGTTTGGGAGGGTTCTCTCCTCTTCTATTTCATGGAATACTTTGAGGAGTATTGGAATGAGCTCATCTTTAAAGGTTTTGTAGAACTCGCCTAAGAACCCATCTGGTCCTGGACTTTTCTTTCTTGGTAGGCTTTTGATGACCTCTTCTATTTCACTGCTTGAAATTGATGTATTTAAGTTGCGTATGTCCTCCTCGTTCAGTTTAGGTAATTCATATGTCTCTAGAAACTTGTTGATGTCTTCGAGGTTTTCTGTTTTGTTGGAGTACAGATTTTCAAAATAGGTTCTACTTATGTTTTGTTTTTCATGTCTCTAGTGATATTACCTTATTCATTCCGAATTTTAGTAATTTGAGTTTTCTCCTTCTTTCTCTTTGTTAGTGTGGCTAAGGGTTTATCAATTTTGTTTATTTTTTCAAAGAACCAACTATTTATTTTGATAATTTTTTTCTGATTGTTTCTTTTGTTTTAATTTCATTGATTTTGGCTCTGATTTTAACTATTTCCTATCTTCTACTACTTTTGTTGTTGGTCTGCTCTTCTTTTTCTAGGGTTTTGAGCTGTAGTGTTAAGTCGTTTATTTGTTGATTTCTACTTGTTTTGTTGAATGCGCCCCATGAAATAAATCTTCCTCTAAGTACCGCTTTCATAGTGTCCCAGATGTTTTGATATGATGTGTCTTTGTTCTCATTTACTTCTAAGAATTTTTAAATCTCCCTCCTGATGTCTTCTGTTATCCATTCATCATATAATAGTGTATCATTTAATCTCCATATCTCCAGGTATTGGAGAAGTTTCTGTTGCATATTCTGTCATTTATTTCTAATTTCAATCTATTATGATCTGATAGAATACAAGGTAGTATATCTATCTTCTTGTATTTCCTAACAGTAGCTTTGTGGCATAAAATATGATCTACTTTAGAGAAGGACCCATGTGCTGCTGAGAAGAAAGTGTATTTGTACTTTTTTGGATGATATATTCTATATGTGTCCCTTAAGTCTTAATTGTTGATTGTGTTATTGAGATCTATGGTTTCTTTACTCAATTTTTGCTAGGAAGATCTATCCAGTGTTGAGAGAGGTGTGTTTAAATAACCTAGTATTATTGTGTTGTGGTCTATTTGATTTCTGGAATTGAGAAGGATTTTCTTGACGTACATGGATGAGCCAATGTTCGGGACATAGATATTTATGATTGTTATGTCTTGCTGATTTATGCTTCCCTTAGGCAGTGTTTAATATCCTTCTTTATCCCTTCTGACTAGTTTTGGCTTGAAGTCCACATTATCTGAAATGCGGATGGATACTCCAGCTTTTTTGCTGTCTCCATGTGTATTGTATGTTTTTCCCCATCTTTTCACCTTTAGTCTGTGGGTATCTCTTTCTATAAGATGAATCTCTTGCAGGCAGCATGTTTTTGGATTTTTCTTTTTAATCCAATCTGCCAGTCTATGTCTTTTGATTGATGAGTTCAGGCCATTAACATTCAGGGTTATTATTATGATATGATTTGTATTCCTTGTCATTTGACTCATTTTTTTTTTTTTTTGACATGATTTGGTTTCTCCTTTATTTGGTTATTCCTTTAGGCTATCTCCTCTCATTGCTGATTTGCAATGTTGTTTTTCATCTCTTCCTCATGGAATATTTTGCTGAAAATATTCTGTAATGCCAGCTTTCTTTTTGTAAATTCCTTTAGCTTTTGTTTATCATGGAAAGATTTTATTTCATTATCAAATCTGAAAGTACATTTTGCTGGGTATAAGATTCCTGGTTGGCATCCATTTTTTTTTCAGGGCTTGGTAAGTGTTGTTCCAGGCCCTTAAAGCTTTTGGGTTCTGAATTGAAAAATCTGCAGATATTCTTATTGATTTCCCCCTGAATGTAATTTGGTTCTTTTCTCTTGCAGCCTTTAAAATTCTGTCTTTATTTTGTATGTTATGCATTTTTATAATAATGTGCCTTGGTGTGGGTCTCTTGTAATTTTGTATATTTGGAGTTCTATTAGCCTCTTGTACTTGGTTTTCCATTTCATTCTTCAGATTTGAAAAATTTTCTGATATTATTTCAATGAATAGATTGTTCATTTCTTTGGTTTGTTTCTCTAAGCCTTCCTCAATCCCAATAATTCTTAAATTTGGCCTTTTCATGATATCCCATAATTCTTGTAGATTCTGTTCATGATTTCTTACCATCTTCTCTGTTTGCTCAACTTTGTTTTCAAGATTAAATATTTTGTCTTCAACGTCTGAGGTTTTGTCTTCCAGGTGTCCTATCCTATTGGTTATGCTTTCCATGGAGTTTTTAACGTGGTTTACTGTTTCCTTCATTTCAAGGATTTCTGTTTGTTTTTTTTTTTTCAGTATCTCTAACTCTTTATTGAAATGATCTTTTGCTTCCCATATTTGCTTTTTTAATTGTTGATTTATGCGAACATTTAATGCCTGCATTTGCTCTTTCAACTCTTCCTTCAATGCCAGCATTTGCTCTTTCATCTCCTCGTTTGCTTCCCTGATTGTTTTAATTATGTACATTCTGAACTCCCTTTCTGACATTCTTTTTGCTGTGCTGTCATTGGGTTTTATTGATATAGTATCTAGGTTTTCTTTAGAACATTTTCTTCACTTGTTTTCTCATATTGATCAGATATCAGTGGGACTCTGAGATATTGCAGATTTCCTCTACTGGCTTATAGTGTCCCTGTAGATTTCCAGTATATCACCTCCCAGCCTTCAGTAGCCTGAAGTCTTGGAGGAACTTGATAATGCAGTACTTCTGAAGAAAGCTGCCCCTAGCCCGCTACTGGGTTCAGGGCTGGGGGCTGGTTCTGTGTGAAAATCCTCTCACTGGGCAGTCCTGCTCCTAGAAGCTGGCTATAGACAGGGCCTGCCCCCGCCTGGGGGAGCCAGGCTGCTAGGGGAATGCCTCTCCCTGTCCTGCCTTGGTCCCAGAAGCTGCCTGTGGGCCGGGGCCCACCACTTGATTCAGGGCTTGGGGTTGGCTCTGTGCAGAAAAGCTCTCACTGGGCTGGCTGCTCCAAGAATCTCTCCATGGGTTGAGCCTGCTGCTGGAGAAAGCAGGGCTGCTTGGTGTAGTCTCTGGCTACCCTTCCCTGGTCCCAGAGGCCGCCTGTGGGCTGGGACCCACCGCTGGGTCCAGGGCTTGGGGTTGGCTCTGTGCGGAAAAGCTCTCACTGGGTGGACCTTTTCCTAGAAGCTGGCTGTGGATCGAGTCTGCCGCTGAAGAAAGCAGTGCTGCTTGGGGAAGACTCTAGCTGCCCTGCCCTGCTCCAAGAAGCTGCCCCTGTCCAGGGCTGCCACCTGGGCCAAGCTTCACCTGGTGGGAGACACACACCCTGTGGCTCTATGTTGGTCCGAGTCTCTCAATACCTTCCCTTCTCGAATCCTGGGTTCTGGAGAGATGGGAGATGCAGTCAACACCTAGTCCACCATCTTGGATCTCTCTGGATGTTTATTCTTTACCTAGAACAAAAGAGTCGTCAATTATTATCCAATTGAATATCAGAAAGCCAGGATTTTAGCCCATTTCTCCAACCCTTTTTGCTGCAAACCTGAAGAGTACTTTGATTCCTTCTCCCCTTTTGAAAAGATTGAGAAAAGAGTAGCAAGTTCCACATCTAGGAATATGGTCAATATTAGTTTGCATTGATGTGTGGAGAGGATAGGATAGTGAGGTCTAAAGAGCACATAATGATAATTTTCACAAAGATGAACTCATACATCTTAATTTGCCTCTTTCTCCAGTTGGTCAGAACATAGGTAGCTACTGATGTCATCAGTCTTATCTTCAGAACTTGACATTGTGGATTGCTCTGAGATTGGGGAGAATCCCCACACTTTTCTAACTTTAACCTCTGGGAAACTTATTCACCTTTTTGTCACAAATATCTAAGAAAAACAACTCAAAGGAGTTAAGATTTATTTTGGATTATGGTTTAAGAAGTTTCATTCCATGATTCGCTGACTCCACCGGTTTTGGCTGGAGGTAAGGCAGAACATCATGGGGGAAAGATGTGGTGGAGTAAAGATATTCAGTTCATAGCAATGATGAAGAAGGAAGGAGAAAGACACAGAGGGCAGGGATAAGAAATACTATTACAGGGTGTGCCTCCCATGACCTCCTTCCTCCAATACTACCCCACTGTCTACAGTTCACTCATTTTCCCATAGTCCATTCACCTACCAATAGATTAATCCACTAGTGAGATTAGAACCCTCATAGTCCAATCACTTCCTAAAAGTCTCACTTTTGACATTGCTGCCCTGGGGACCAGCCTTCATGATACCAGTCTTTGGGGGACATTTCAAATCCAAACTATGAGAATCAAATCAGGTTCTCATGACAAAGATCAGAAAAATCCCCAGAGGATTGATACTCTAATATTAGGATTTATTATAAAGCTACAGGAAGCAAAACATTATAAAATATTTGGAAAAAATCAACAGAAACATCAATGGAAAAAAATACAGAGGTCAGAAAATGTTCTATAGAAATAAGTCAACATCTTTAACAAAGGTAAAAAGTTAATTTAATGAAGACAGAACAGTCACTATAATCAATGGTGCTAGAACAACTAGACATCCACATTTAAAAAAATCTATACCGAGATTTTAAACCTTTCATAATATGGATCACAGATAAATGTGTGAGGTGTGAAACTGTAAGACTCCTTGTTATGGTGTATATGTATTTTGAATATGTCACCCAAAATGCTTGTGATGAAAGCTTGCTGCCTACCATACCAGTATTGAGGTGATGGTGTTTTTAATTGATGGTTAGATCAGGTGGCACCACCTTCAACAAGGATTAATGTAGTTCTCCAAGGATGAGAGGACTGGATCTGTTCCTGTGAGATTAGGTTGTTGTAAAAGAGAAGCCTCCTCTGTCTCCTGCTTCTTCTCTTACCTTATGGAATCTCTAGCACACACTTCCACTGTGTGCTGCCATCTTTCATGTTGTGACAAACCACAGCCTCAGCCAGGTGCCCAACTAGCTTCTATAACAGTGAGCTAAAATAAACTCTTTCCTTTATAAACTACCCAGACTCAAATATTTTGTAAAGGAGCACAAAATGGACTAAGATGCAACTAAAGATACAATGAGAAAATCTAAGTGAATTTTGGTTTGGTGATATCTTTTAGATACAATACCAAAAACAAAATCCATGAAGGAAAAATATTGGCAAGTTGAAGTTCACTGAAAAAAAAAAACACAAAAAACAAAAAAACTTATGCTCCATGAAAGGTGCTGTTAAGAAACTGAACAAACAGTACACAGACTTGGAGAAACTATTTGCAAAATACAAATTTCATGAAGGATTGGTGTACAAAATATATCAAAAACTCTTAAAACTCAATGATATTAAAGTAAGCAATCCAATTAAAAATGGTTAAAAGATCTGACACCTCACCAAAAAAGGTATACAGATGATGTAAAATAAGCATATAAAAGGATGTCCAAAGTCATTTTTCATGGGCTGGGGTTGTAGCACAGTAATAGAGTGCTTGCCTAGCATGTGTGAGGCACTGGGTTTGATTCTCAACATCATACATAAATAAATAAAATAAAGGTATATTGACAACTAAAATTTTTTTTAAATCATTTTTTATTATGACATTGAAAATTAAACAAAAATGAGATAACTTCTGCATACCTATAATAATAGCTAAAATTTTAAAAATTAACAGTACCAAATGCTGCCAAAGATGTGAAACATAGGAACTTTCAGTGATTTCTGGTAGAAATGTAAAATTATATAGTCACTTTGGAAAACAGTTCATCAGTTTATTAGAACATTAAGTGTAATCTTACCATATAATAAAGTGATTATAGACTGAGTCATTAAAAATGTGATGAAAATGTATATGCACAAGAAAACTTTACATGAGTGCTTACAATAATTTTATTCATAATTTTCAAAAACTGAAAGTAACCAAGTTGTCCTCCACTAAGTGATGGATGAACAAACTGTGGTGTATCCCTACAACAGAAGAATATTAAGAAACAGAAGGAAATGAGGTATGGAGCCATGAGAGAACATGGAGGAACTTTATCTAATGTGAGAAAGAAGTCAGTGTGAAAATTTATATTCTATCTGGTATACCATTCCAACTGTAGTACATTCTGGAAAAGTGAAAACCACAGAGATAGTAAAGTGATCAGCAGTTGCCAAGGGTGAGAGAGGAGGGAGGATAAACTGGTGAAGCACAAAGAAGTTTTAAGTAGTAAAAATAACCTGTGTGAAACTGTAATGGGGTTAAAGGCAATCCACATTTATCATAACCCACAGAACAATTCAGCACAAAAATTAAAATCTAATTTAAATCAGGCACTTTAATTTAAAAATATATATCAATATTTTTCATCAATTGTAACAAATATGCACTTTAAAACAAGACACTAATAACAGGGAAATGTGTGCATGGAGAGGAGTATGTGGAAACTGTACTTTCTGCTCAATTTGTATATAAATCTACAAGTATTCTTAAACAAATTTCAGGATGGGACAACTCCAAATCAAAGTGTTGGTGGCATCCTGTGATGGCAAAGTCAATACTCCTTTTAGGGGTGTACCAAACTGGATTCAGAGTCATTTCTTATTTCCATGCTTCAGTCCTGAGTGTCCCCTGGAATCCAGATAGGTTGAGGTAGCCTCTGTGCTCTGAACAGGGAAGAGAGACCAGTGGCATCTGGTAGGACAGGAAGAAACCACTTCTCAGGGTGTAACTCAGTGAATATAACCATTGAGTCCTCACAACATCCCAGCAGCAACCACAGTCAAAGGATAAGGAGACTAGGAGGAATGGAGGGTTACAGGATGAAAGATAAAAGAAACTTCAGAGAATGGCAAATTTTGAGAGAGAATCAAAAGTTGAATGAGAATCTAGAAGAAGACTAAAGCATCCTGGTGTGGACTTGAACCACCTATCTTTCTAATTAACAGCCATTTGCTGATTATAGCACAGAGGAAAAAACACTGTGGAGTCATAGGCTGTTACCATTGGGGGAGAAGATGCTCCAAAGCTCCTTATTCTACTCTGAAAACACATTCAAAACCCATTGGTACTACAGACTTGTCTTTGTTCAAATTTAGTTTTGGACATGATTGGTTGAGTCACTTGACACCCAAATGCTAATCCATGACCTTCTCCACCTATTCCTCTTCCCTCAGAAACTGCCTCACTGAAGGTGGCAGCCATAGCCCCTTGGTCTGATATAATCCACCTGCCATTCTTCAGTACACTTCACTTTTCAAATTCACTGTCAGTCTCCCAGGACCCAATAGTCTAGCATGTAGGAGGGACATTTTTGTACCTCTATGTGCTGCCTCTATGCCTCCAGACATGGAGTCCATGAGTCAGGCAACTGGGCTTTGTTCCACATGCTACCCCTCACCAAGTGCAGGACCTGGCACCTAAGAGCACCCAGTAAATGCTACATGAAAAAGGCATTCTGCCACAATGTCCTGGAGGGGAATGGACTAAGAAATTACACATTGGACATGAAATGTCTGCAGCACTAAAAAAAGCTGTTTCCTTTAAATCCTATACTCAGAGATTTCTCTCTCTCTCTCTCTCTCTCTCTCTCTCTCTCTTTCTCACACACACACACACACACACACACACACACACACACATCTTGTAATGTAGTCATTTTCCTGTGATTCTCTGGACAGAAAATGAACCATGTAAGCTATGGTGTTTCTCAGGCTCCTAGATCCCTTCATCAATGGGTGCAACTTTTCATCTCCTAATTGTGGAAGAAGCTTTAGTATATGACCAAATATAAACTTTTATATTTTATGTATATTTTACAATATAAACACTTTTATATTTTACATAGAGCTAATAATGATCACCACCAAATCTCTCTCAGTTTGATACTTTCAGCACCTACAAGACTACAAAATACAAGTGACTATCCCAACTTTCTTTGGAAAGTCTGAAATGGTGGTGAAGATGGAAGAAAGGTAGCTTAGGGAGAAAGGAAAGATGCCCCAAAAAGCAAAGGGGAGACTGGGAGAGATAGCAATCTGGAGAAACCAGGCATTCACAAGATAATTTGACTGCCTTTCCCTGTCACCTAGGGTCCTAATTCTGCAGCATTTCTGTGTTTGATTTTAATGCCCCAACCCCTGTCTCGCTCTCTCCCTCCTTTATAGTGTGAAGACAGAACCCAGAGTCTTGAGCATGCTAGGTAACCTGACTTTACCTAGTCTTTAGGCATTTGTTCTTGTGAGCCTTTCTTGTCTTTATAGGGAGAGTGGGATAGGTTTGTTAGTGACTGAGAGTCAAGTCAGGATGTTGCTGGATTCCTTGGAGTTTCCTAGCAAGCAGCCTCCTTCACACTTCTCTCCCCTTGCAGGGCAACTGCTTGCAGGGCAAAACATCAGAGGACATGGGCACCAAGGTCCTGAAGATCCTCAGGGACTAATCCAGATGGAGATGCCAGGGTGAACTGCACTTTTGGCTTGCAGGACAGCCAAACTGGGAGTAGTGGTAGTCAGGTTAACCAGTGGGCTTCTGCATCATCATGAAGACTTTCCTCTTCGAAGGCCCCAGGTCAGGTTTTCCACCTCCTCCGCATAAAGAGCCTTTACCATAGAGCTATTCTTTTAATGAATCTGCAAGTTTTTGAATAGAATTTGGGTCCCTTTATGAGGTCAACCATCCTCAGCTGCCAATGGCCAGGCTTCACTCCTTTTGAAGACTGAAATTCAGAACTTTTTCTCTAAAAGATGCCCCTTCCTCTCTTTTCCCACCAGAGCTACCCTAACTTAAGGTATCTCTATCTGATGATGAGGACAGTCTCTCCACCAGTGTCCCCATGCTGGGAAAAGCAGATTTTCCTCAGTTCTAAACCTCCAAACACAGAAGATGAGCTACCTTGCTCTGTGATCATGTTATTAATGGTTAGTTGTGGCCAGAGTAGCCTTGGCTTGAATCCAAACTAACTGAATTAACAAACTCACTGCTGTTTTTCTTAACAGTCTTCAATTAAGCCAAGAATATCATGGAATTTTCCCCTTTTGATATGAAGACACTGAACAGGAGCATAAGCATCTAACTGCTTCTCATGGTGGCATTGTAGGGGAATTCCAGTCTTTGTTCATCCCTTAATGTGGGGAAAACTCTGTAAGTCACTCAGTTCACAGGTCTGCAGAGAAGTCTTGTTCTTTTCAGTACTGAGGGAGAAAGCATCAGGGATAGACTGTGAGCAAGGAAAGGCAAACAGAGAGACCATGTACCTGGGACTTCTAACTGTAATGTATGCATAAGACTCAAGAAAAGAATCCTGCATTTTCATGGAAAGCAGATTGTTGCTAAAAGTTTGAGCAACTGACTTCCTTCTGCTAAGAAACAACAGAAACCCTGTTTTTCATCATCCAGTTTGCTCAGTCCTTGTACTTTTGTTGATTGTTTAATTATTGTAAAGTGAAAATGCTGTTTCCTTCTGGTAAAAACTCTCTGTGACTACTAACATGTTAAGGTTAGTGTAGTCATCACCATAATCAGAACACAAGTTTTGTCTCTTCCAAAACCTTCCTCATGCTCTCTCTTTACCATCACATCTTTCCCCAAAACAAGACTGGCACCTGCCAATGTATTCATCACCATAGTTTTGCCTTACTGACAGTCATAGGAACAGAATCTCATAATACCTAAATATTAAGGACTGGCGTCTTTCACTCAATACATGACTTTGAGATTCTTCCAAATTGTTCCACATATCAATAGTTCACTTCTTTCTTTATATTTTTGGGTATTGGGGATTGAACTCAGGGGCACTCAACCATTGAGCCACATCCCCAGTCCTATTTTTTATTTTATTTAGAGACAGGATCTCACTTACTTGCTTAGTACCTTGCTGTTGCTGAGGCTTTGAAGCTCCTGTCTTAGCCTGCAGAGACACTGGAATTACAGGTGTTGGCCACCATGCCTGGCTCATTCCTTTATTTTTTGCTGAGGGTTCCATTCAGTGGAAATATCACTGTTTTTCTACTAATCAGTTGAAGGACTTTTGTGTTGATTTTAGTGTGAGGCTACTACTATTAGAACTGCTATGAACATCTCTGTAGAGGATTTTGTGTGAACATGTCTTTATTTTGCTAAGGTACAGATGTCCAGGAGTGGGTCTTCTGGATCATACAAGTATCCTTAACTTGATAAGAAACTTCTAAATTTTTTCCAGAGTGAATGTAACATTTTGTACTCATACCACCAACGTGTGAAAGTTGCTCACTACTCTGAACAGTTCATCTTTTGATATTTCTAATGGAAGTGCAGAGGTGTTTCACTGTGATTTTAATTTGCATTTTCCTTCTGTCTGATGATGTGGAACTTCTTAACATGTGCTCATCTGCTGAAATGTCTGCTCTGTCTTTTGCTTTTTTGTTGTTGTTGCTGCTGTGTGTTTCCATTTAATTTCTATAGTTCTTTATATAGTCTAGTCAAAAGTCCTTTGTCATATTTGTGCTTTATATATTTTTCTCTAAATTCATAGATTTTTGTTTTCTTAACTAGTTGTTGACTAAAACAATTGTAAAATGAGTCTCAAAAAATTGTAAGAGTTTCATTTTATGACTACAAACTTGCAATTGCATTAAAAAATTAAATAAGGACTAAATAATTCTCAAGGAGTGTAAGAGGAGGACCTGGGGTGAAGGCTTAAGAGTAGGAATGTCTACTCTTAAGAGAAACCTAAAGAAGAGGAACATTTCTTTACATGGTACACTGTCTACTGAAAGGACTCCAGTACTTGAATCTTCAGCCACGTCTAGTACTTGATTTGTTGGCCACAAGTCCTGAACCTCTCCCCTCATTCTAACCTCTCCAAGCCCAGCAGGCAGCCTGTCTGAAAGGGAAGATGATGAGGGGAGGAGGAAAACATGTACCTGCCAGTCAACTTTAAGCCATTAAATTCCAAGTTTTCAATTCTGCCAATATTTTAATGAAATTGACACAGGTGTGTTAATATAGTTTGGAAAGTTTATTCTAAAGCTTATTATATAATTTATTATCATTAATAATATTGTTAATATTTTTAAATATCAATGATTATTTGCCTATTACATTTCTCAGAATATTAGAACTCTAAAAACACAAATATTTATTTCAGTTATGTAAGTTCTATATTCATGGTTCAACGTAAAATTTTTGGTGTTTCATAAATGAGATGAGAAGACATAATGGGTTAAGGAAAGCAGGTCTCTGATTTAGCAAGTACACATATTATAAGGGATTTCCCCATGCCACTAAGAAGACCGAAAAGCAAATTAACAAAAACAAACAACAACAAAAAAAAAGCAAACCGCTTCAGGCTTTCTGGGTGGACAGCATTCTTGGGTGGATCTATCAGGGTTCAAACAGCATGGAAGAGAGATTCCACAGTGAACAAATGCGGTGTCTCCAACCCGGCAACTGAAAACTACCCACTTGGCTCCTTGTTGATCCCTTCCTTTCTTTTTCTCTTTCCCTTGCTCCTTTCTCCTTTTGTGAGCTTTTTTGGCCTCTGACTTTCTTTTCAAACACTCCAAAATGAGCTCCTCCTCTCACCCTATTTTGAGGGGTTTATATTTTCCAGTCTTTTGTAACCACAGAAAGTTTTAAAAACGGAAGAAAAAAATGAAAACTTCTCTGAAGCATGTGGTGAAGAACAACTGAACTAGGTAGGAAGATCTTTAAAATTATCCAAATTTCTCTGTGAAGAGGAAGGAATCGCAAAGGACTTTTCATGATCTCCAGTGTTGTCTTGGGTGCAGGGCCTGGCAAAAGCAAGGAGAGTCCTGCGATTCTGAGGTGTGCCACTGGAGCTGCTCAGGCTTGTTTCACCTCCGCCCGAGATGAAATCCCTTGGGACTCAACCCCTGGGACACACAAATCCCGGCCTAGGTGTCTACTTGGTGGAGTTCAAGGCTTCAGTGGATTCTATACATTGGGGTTCAAAATTCCGGGCAACTGTGGCCCCTACTGGCCTCAGTAGAGACTAGGAAGCTTGGGATTATTCAGACAAAATGGTGACAGGTAAGAATACAATGAAACCAACTGAAATGTGCCCAACTTGCTCAAACCCAGCACAAGAAATGGAGTCTCATCACCCCGCCACTAAGCTAAGAAAGTAATGGTATTTCATATTTCAAGTAATTTCTACTTGTACAGAAACAGGAAAATAGGTCCAAAAAATAGGAGTTGAGGTAAGAGAAAACCGGGGGTGAAGAATTTGGTGGTTAGAGGCTGAAGGTCATGTGAGGACCCGGGGTTGTGGGGAGAGGGTTGCCGGGTCACTCAGCCCATTGGCCGAGGTTTGGGAACCTCCAAAATCTGTGAGCATGGAGCCGGCAGAATTGCTGAAAGCAGGACATCCCAAGCTCAGACACCCATGCACCTACACCATTCACCATCCCAGGAGAAGGCCTGGGAACAAATGGCAGCCACACAGAGCCCCACCCATGGCTTCATTCAAACTAGTAAAACCATGCATGAAGATGTTTTGGGGCTTAACTGGATTTGCAACTAACTGAGGAAGGATGATGTACATTCATTGTGGGGAGTTTGTAGTATGTAACAGTAGAGAAAGGATATTCTTTTGTTCCTAAAGTTCTTTTAGTTGTCAAGGTACCTTTATTTGTTTCGTTATAATGTGGTGCTGACAATTGAAACCAGTGCCCCACACATGCTACACCTGAGCTCCACTGTGCTACAACCCCAGCCCTGATAAAGTTTTTTGAGACTTGCTGAAAGTGAAAACCAATTCATAACTAAGTAATCTGGTAGAATGTGCATCATCCAGGCCTCCTGCTGCAGGAAGACACCCACCAGTCTGGGGAACAACCAAAGGCCATCTATATAAACCATCTTGGATCAGCTTCCTGGCAAGAAGGACGTTGTGACAAAAGTTCCCCTTTCCTCTCATTGAGCTGGCTTTCCAAATAAAGTCACCTTCCTTGAGTCAATGCCTTGTCTTTTAATTTAATTGGTCAATCGTGGGACAGACAGCCAGACAGTACTTCTGGCAGCCACATGAGGTGCATTGATTGTTTTTTTAATTTAAACAAATTTGAATCCTTCAACTGGTAAGTATCAGATAAACAAACTGTTGCATTTATACTATGGAATTCTATTCTGTAATAAAAAATTAACCAACTACTGATACACACAACAGTAGAAACTTTTTGTTTCAAATATACTATTATTTTGAGCACAAAAAGATTAAAAAAGGGATGTAGCTTAGTGTAATGCACATGGGTAAGACCCTGGGGTTCAATCCCCAGTATATTAAAAAAAAAAAAAAGTTACTGACATTCCATCTTGCCTAGAAGTCTTCCTAGTAATTTTTGATTGGCTGTCAATCATGGTAGCTGTTTACCATGTTGAGAGATAGATATTTTTGATTCTGACAGATATCCTTGAGTTTTGTTCTGGTATTCAGTTTGCTTCCTCAAAAGCATTTTGGGAAGCTTTTTGGTTCTAATACTCTACCTTATTTAATACTTGGAAAATGTTTTGGAACCATGTGCTTCAGTTGAGTCCCCTTGCTTTAGTTAGTCTTTATAACCTTAGCATCATACATCTTTAAGAGATTTTACTCTGCTTCTTATAAGATTTTGTGGTGTCTCTTTATACTTTTTATATAGTAAGTGTCCTTTGGGGGAAAACTGGCTGCATGTCTGAGGTCCCTCAAGTTTCCAACTCACCCTCTATTAGCTCATACTGCTAAGAGCTTTATTACCTTAACGGATATTCTCTGAATAGGCAAAGGTCATACACAGTCCAGACCAAAAATCAGCAAATGGCCCCAGAGGATAAAATGACTATTGATCTCAGTTCACCTTGGACAGTTCTACCTTTTCACCTAAACTTTTAGTTCATCTAGTTGCAGTTGCTACCACAGTTCTCTGCTGCATCTGAAAATAAGATGCTACCCTACGAATCCTCTCAGCCCAGACTAGCTCTTTATCTGGTGGATCTCTGGGTTGTCAATTCCTTTTATTTCATCTATAGATACTCTAACTGTAAATCACTCTCCCACACAATCTACAGAATGCAACTCTACTAATTGGGGAAGAGAAACACCACCTTCAGGTTATAACAAACATTTCCAAACATTTGTGTATTTAAAATGTCCTTAGCCTGTCCAAATTCCCTTTCTCTTATTTTATAAGGCCCTGTTAAGGACAACACCCATGTCACTATTCAGTTCTAAACCCCAACTTGTAGTTGTGACCCAGAACTTCAAATTTGTAATTGATAACAGAAATCCCTGAAAATAAGAAGAGCTGCATGGTCACAGTTCTGAGTTACCAATGGGAATGGAAGTCAGAATTTCCCCCCCTAAGATCCAGGTACACAGTCCTGCAGTAATCTTGACTCCTTCAGATACCTAATATCTCTACTTGATCTTCTCAAAAATTGTCACTACTAAGGACTTTGGAAGCAGAAGTGAAAGGAAATTAGATCCCAAGTAGTATAGAAATATGTGAAAAACTACTGGGGGTCTTAAAATACATAGCGTATTACCTTAGGCCTTCTGATTTCTGACCAAAGGAAAACTCAAGACAGGAGCTTCTTTCAGAATATGAATGGGTGCATAAAAATTGCTAACTGGACAGAAAACATAAAGCAGTTCATCTTCAGTCAATTTAAGTGCCCTGGAGCTAGGGAATGTTAGGCAAAGGCAGGTGGCACTCCAGAACTGCATATGTGATGCTGGATGGTTACCACAGAGGCCAGAGGGAATGGTAAAGAGAGATTCAGAGTGTTCCTGAACCACCTCTGTCATTGGTCCTTGTCACTGCAGGAGAGGTGGGGTGGGTTTAGAAGGGATAAAACAAAAGTCCACAAGTCAAGTAGACCAGAAAAAGATGATTTAGAAAGCACAAGCCAATTCAAGTTTGTCCTTGATGGAATCATGGTATCATTTTTTTTTCATTAGCCAAAGTACCCATGTCAATCTAATTTAGAAACAAATATGTTTTCCTACCTTCCCCCCCATACTGTATTATCCATAATAAATGTATCTCAGGTTCACACTTTGACCAGAGTATGCTGACACATAGCCTAAATATGACAGAAGGTGGGTAAAAAAAAAAATTAGAATTAGAAGCTAAACCTGATTTTCTGCAAATGATGTCTTACTGCTATGAACTCAAATAAGTAGGTGGTATAAAAGTTCTAGTCACCCAAAATGAAACTGGGAAATAAAATAGACCATTCAATCACTGGACAAGTCAGTTAGCCAGAACACAGACACAGAGAATGAAATTAAAAGCAAATGACCCATTAGCCAAAAAGTAAGTTCTTCTTAACCATTACTGTCAATTTCAGGTAAAATGAAGTAGCTGAGCAAGTAACCACTGTACAACATGTTACCCCTAACCTTTCATATAGCTGAGATATGAAGAACCAAGGACACCACTTGCCTTAATACATAATGCATAGAGATAGTTCTGCATAACATGGGTGGGCTCAGGAAGTAAGGTTGGATCACACTGAGACAAAAAAATTAAAAGAATAACATTATTGTATGGACAAACCATCAAATTACTCTTTCTCAGCTTTGTGGACTGTTAAGAACACCTTATTTTTATCTCCTTTCAATAGTGTATCCACTCCAGTATTTGTCAATAATATATTCTTATTACAGAAAATTTGGAAAATTCTCAGTTCATGGCAGAAACCCTAAGCATCAAAATCTGCTAATCTTAATGCAGCTAAAACAAAAATCTTACCTACAACAACTATGGAAGATTTATATTAAATGGAAAAAGTAATCTTAGTGAGAATCAATGAGAATAAATACAGAAGTCAATTATATGTGAGCAGAAATTGTAACTCTTTTGTATATCCCCAAATGATAAGTATTCCTTATCTCATGTTGGAATAGAAATCTCAGAAATTGGTTCTAGAATACTGTTGTCCTGATTTTTTTTCAGGAACAGAGACAACTATAAGCTTTGATTTTAGTTCCTGAATAAGCTAACAAACCAGCCTTGATAAAAGGAGTCTATAGTGCTATTCCTATGTATATGATTTATAATCTCAATATACCTTTATAGTAATTCCAACCTCTAGGATTACTGAATTTTGGCCAAATTAATCCTACTGTTCCCCAGATCCTCCAGCAATATTCTCAGGATACTTAGAGAAATATTAGTGTCCTTCTTAAGAATAACTTGGAGTAGGTGAGGAGGAAGGATGGGTGGGGATTTGAATATCTCTTCAGATCAAAATACATACATTTCTTGACCATAAGGCCCAGGGGGCGAGCTGGAAAGATCTAAAAGATATTTCCACAAATATGAGGAAAAGTACAAAAATTAGGACAATGCATAGAAAAATACATGGCCACTAATATTAAATATAGAAGTCATGGATCAAAACTTTTAACCCATTGGGTCTATAAGTGTCAAGTAGCGCAAGGAAAAAGCTGCCTAACATGGCAACAAGATTCCATGAAGAGGAGAGGGGTCATAGACTTGAGCTCAGGAAAGAGCTACCTTATTTATCAGCTTTACAACCTTGAAAAAATGCCTTTACCACATCAGTTTCCTCATCCATAAAAATAAAAAGAATCCTTGCCCTATTTCCAATGTTATTGAGGAAACTAAAGAGATAATGGATGTGAAGAGGCCTTGCAAACTTTCAAACAATGTGAAGAAATTAGATTTCATTTTCCCTGCACTCAAGCAACACATAACAAGTTTACAAATTCTAAGATTTCTGATACTACAATGACTGCAGCAATAGAAACAAGAGCTATGTAATAGTCATTAGGGAAATGCAAATCAAAACCACAATAAGATGCCATTTCATACTCACTAGGATGGCTATAATTAAAATGACAAACTAGTGAATACTTGTTGGGGGCTATGCCATGCGGACTACGCCAAGATGGTGCCTGGCAACCAGCCAGAAGTTGTTTTGATCACATCAGTGGTGAGGAAGTCAGTTAACATAGACACACCCAAGTGCTTTATCATTGGCCATATTCAAATAAGTCCACACACACAACACATGCACATGTATTCCTGAGTGCTCCTGCTCATGCCTGTTTGACCTTTACCATGATTGGACAGCTAGCTCCTAGCCTGCTCTTGGGCATAACTAGCGTTGGCCCTACCCTTCACCTCCTGGAGGGAATATAAACCAGCTCTCCTCAAGTGCCGGTGTTCCGGGTTCCTGAATCATCAATAAACTGCTTCAAATTTAAGAGTCATTCTGCCCATTTGTCTCCTGTGCCAAATTGACTCCCCTGGATGGTGTCAAATACTGGCAAAGATGGAGAAGTTGAAACTTTCAAACTACAATATTCCCATTGCCAGTGGGAATCTACAATAGCATAGCCACTTCAAAGAGTTAAATAGAACGTTGCCAAGTGACCCAACAATTACATTCCCAGGTATATATCCACGATATATGTGCCCACATGAAAACTTGTATGTTAATGTTTACCGTACGAAAAAACAGAAACAATACAAATGTCTATCAATAACAAATAAACAAAATGGTTTGTCGATACCATGGAACATTATTGTGTCATAAATAGATACATGTTTCAATATGAATGAACCCTAAGAACATTAAGCTAAGTGAAAGAGTCTCACGAAAAGCACCATGAATAGACAAATCCATAAAGACAGAAAGTAGACTTGTGGTTGATAGGCATATGAGAGAGGAAGGAATGGAAAGTGACTGCAAGTGGCTACAGGGATTCTTCTGGGGAGGATAAAAATGCTCTGGAACTAGTGGTAATGTAACACAACTCTGAATGTACTAAAACTTGTGAAACCGAACAATTTAAAAGGATGAATTTTATGGTATGACAATTATACTTAAAAAATGGAAAAAATAATGCATCCTAGAAGAAAAAAATTAACAATAAAGAAAACTGATATTTTTTTTTTAGATTTAAAAAAATGTTTTGTAGTCTCCAGTGGAAGATTATAATAGTTCATTTAAAGAACCAATTTTAGTTAAACATATATGAAGCAAAAGCAAAATTAATAAATACAGTGATATTTTATAATATCTTAAAAACTTTCCAAAGCACATCCAGTTATTAGGCTGGGAAGTACACAGAATTTTTTTTAATTACCTTATCATTATTATCATCCAAAAAAATACAAATTGGTTAAGTAACTGGCTACATTAAACTTAGTGCAAATTAAAACCTAATAAAAATGTTTTCTAAGGCTTACCAGAATGGATTGGGAAATTATGTGAAAGAGGGAAGTAAGAAATATCAAAAGTATGCTGATCTTCTCTCTGTAGAGTTATGATTGACTATTATTCATTGTTTGCTTTACCAGAATCATATAATGCAAAAATGTACTTACCAGAGGCCCCATAATTTAATTTGATATCTTTAAACCATTTTAAATCTCTGTCCACCAGTCAAAAAGAATGTCTAGCTTAACTTTGAGAGCTTATATAATGAAAACTTTGTTATCCAAAATTTCCTAAATAATTATTATACTATGCAGTTTTAGAAACAACACATCACCCTTATGCCCTGTGATTATTAATATATTCCACTTCAGGACTTGTGATTGTTGAGAAACACTGAGTCCAAACCCTGATTTTACTGTTATTGAATACAGAACCAAAAGAATTGAGGGCCTTGTCCACAATGGTGAACTGTGAAATAATAAATGCTTCTTGTTATAAGTCAAAAGTTTTGGGGAATGATTTGTCAGGCAGAAACAGATAACTAGTTTATCTGGTGTGAGTTCTCTCGGGCTGTCTTAGGGTGAGAGGTCAAGTGCTTTCTTGTAAAAATTTCCACAGTAATTTCTCATGGCAACTCATATCCACCTGTTATGTATTCTCTTGTGCACAGAGAGGTAGGAGTTGCTGGTGAAAGATTTCCCACAATGGTTACATTCATAGGATTTTTCTCCAGTGTGAGTTCTTAAGTTCTTCTTAACAGCAGAGAGATTAGTAAAGGCTTTCTCACAGTCACTGCACTCATAGGGTTTCTCTCCAATGTGTATTCTCTTGTGCACAGTCAGAGAAAAGCTGCTGCTTAAGGCTTTCCCACACTCATTGCATTCATAGGGTTTCTCTCCCGTATGAGTCCTCACGTGCTGAGTCAGACAGGAGCTGTTCCTGAAGGTTTTCCTACAGTCATGGCACTAGTACGGTTTCTCCCCTGTGTGACTGCTGTTGTGTCCAGTCCGAGAGGACCTCATGCTGAAGACCTTGCCACACTGATTATATTCATGGTGGGTCTCCCCTTTATGTATTCTCTTGTGGCTTTTGAAGTTACAACTGGTGCAGAAGACGTGGAAACACTGATTACATTCGTAGGGCTTTTCTCCAGTGTGAATTCTCACATGCAGTCTGAGGGATAAGGGGTCACTAAAGGCTTTTCCACAGTGATTGCATTTGTAGGGCTTCTCCTCATTATGTATCCTCCTATGAATAGTGCTGCTGAAAGATTTTCCACATTGATTGCAGTCATAGGGTTTTTCTCCAGTCTGAAATCTCTTGTGCTGAGTAAGGTTAGATTTGGTGCTGAAGACTTTAAAGCACTGATTACATTCATTGATTTTCACTCCATGATGGCTTCTTTCCTGCTGATTGAGAGGGGAAAGGTAACTATAACTTGTAATATTTTCAATATTTTATCTTTGTATATAAATTCTCTCTCCCAAGAATTTTGCTACATCAATTTTGCTACTTTCAGTGCTTATATATGGACTATGATCCGTTTGAGTCCTTTGAAGTTAAAAAACAGAGATGCTTTGCCAAAGTACTTATATTCACTAGACAAGTTCTGATATATTCTGATAATTTAAGACCAATTTGTTGCAAATGGCCAATACCTCAGTCACATTTAGTTAAATAATTATTTGCTAGAACCCTCAGTGAAGAAACAAGTTAGGTGTCAACTTACATTTTTCTCCAGAGTCACAGCACAGTTTCCTCTCTAAGGACACTAGTTTCTCAAGCATAAATAACACTTTCCACAATGAGTGTCTGGCTTATTGTTTCTTTTCTAAGATGGGATTTTTTCCACTATGGAAAACCAAAATCATCCATTGTTGTCTTACCATTTTTACACTTTTAGTCTGTTCATTTATAAAAACATGCTTCTTAGGAGTTAGCCATTTGGTTTTAAGTACAGTCTCCAAATATGAAACAAACTGAAAAGAAATTTATGTTGATGAGGAAAAGAAATGGTAAAATGCATGCCTGAGTACAGGTGGTCTTTGAGGAGGTTTGCAATAAAGGGGGCTTTGTTATGGACATTTTAGGTCTTAATTTAAAAAAAAACAATTTTGATGTGGAAGACTGAAAAAAATTAAAGAAGAAATCATGAAAAGAAAAGGGAGACAAGTAGAATAAAGAAAGGGGATCGGGGGGAGGGAGGAAGGGAAGGATATTAAGTTGATCAAATTATGTTATGTACATGTACCATATTGTACTATGTATAATTATCATGCACTAATTAAAGAATTCTAGAAAGACTGAGATTAATAAAAGACTGACCAAAAAAAAAAAAAAAAAGAAGGAAATTTAAAAACCACTTCTGGATTACAAGAAAGACAAGGCGAAAGAGAGCAAATATCATAAAATTACCTTGACAAGATGTCTCAGAGTTTTTCATAGAATCTAATTTTAAAGCATCAAACACCTCAAAATCAGATTTCTTGATATGGGTCAAATTGCTAATCATGCCAAGCTGACTGGTAACCAGAAGGTGAAACAATAAGCAAAAAAAAATTCTTGAATTCCCTTTTCAAATCCCTCTCTTCCACCCATTTTCCTCTCTGTGTCTACTAAAAGTTACAAACGATAGCACTCAGCATCTCTATCTTTTATCGAGAGTAATCCTTTACGGTAAAGGAACTGCTACCATCAATTCAGAGAGCAATGATAGTTAAAATGAGGCTGCTAAGTCATGGTGACCTTTGGAGATCAAAGCCTTACCTCTGATGGATCATGAACCCACTCTCCAACTATAAAGAACTTGTATTGGTTCTCTCCCCACAGGGAGATCCAAGATGGCAATGAAGTCATTATGGCTGTAGTAGAAAACAGAAGGCCAATCAAGTTCCTTTAAGAAGACAGAATATAGAAAACCAAGAGGTAATTATAGTATTATACCAATGACTTCCCATATTCCTAAGCCACTGTGTCCCTTGTGTGAAAAATAATGTGTTACACCACCTGCAATTCCCCTCAGTGCTTGACAAGAATTCCGCTGAGTAATGAAGTTGTTTGCAGTCTCATCATATTGGGAATCCAGTTGTGGACTTTCCTTCCTTGCTTAATATGTGTAGGTTTACTATTAATGTTTTATGTGTTTTCCCTGAAAACAGGGGTCTTAAGAGAATCAGGGTTAAAACATAAAAAACAGACTTCTAATGGAACAATGATTTCAGATTTAGTCATTTGTAATGAAACTTTGAGTAACCAAGAATATTATGAGAAAATACAAAAATAGATTCTAGCTGCTGATCCCTGTTGACTACTCTCAGATGACCTGAAGTATGTAGGCAGATAACTCCAACCTCATCAGGAATGGTTAACAGGAACAGAAGAAATAAAGAAAATAGAGTTCCTACAGTTAAAACACCTTATGACAATGCTTATTTAATTAATGGAAAGCCATGACATCCTTACAGAGGAAGGCCTCTTAAGCCCTTGGATTTAGACCCTCCTTTATCTCCCACAGGATATTTAGATGTAAAATCAGGACATGTTATAATCCGGTTTGAAAGTATACATACAAGAGTGCAAGATATTCCATTTCTTAAAGATTAGGATTTACTAAATGCTGTAAATATTACTGGCCACCTATCCCCCAGAGAAAAAGTTCCTCAAAGTTAAGTTCACACATTAGAAGATGATGTCATATTATTGTTAGCTTAAACTGTCTAGCACTTATTAACCACAGCAGTGGCCACACAACTGACATTTACTCAACCCTGCTGAACTTGCTTTAACCTTTATGATTAGTTAAGCAATATTAATATGTCTTATTATTTAGTTATAAGTTATCACGAGTGAGTAAGTACTAAAAATATTTAGAATACTTCATTGCCTGGTCTGATAATGATTATATGAGATATTTTTGTTATTTTTCCATGTGATCTTTTCCTGTTCTGGAAAAACATGTGTAACTGTCAACCTTTTAATGTATAAAAAGCTGGCTGGGAAAAATAAAATTTAGAACTTAGCATCCATTCCTTGAGTGTTTGTTGCTTTGTTCTCCACCTCGTGGACACCTACTCCATCACCTGTGACCACTATGACCCCTGCTAGGGCTGGACCCTGGCAATAATGTATACATCCAATCTCTTTATCTATATTATCTTGGACATATGTTTCCAACCCTTCCAACAACTTTGGTTCTTAAGCCAATGCCTAGAAAAAAATAGTCAATGATCTCCCAAAATGGTTCATCTTGGTATAAATATTTTGCTTTAGCAGAACTGATTACTCATAAGTATAAGTACCTTAACAGATTTGGGATATAAGAGTCCTTAAGGTATTTTCCATATTTTGGTGAGCCATTACTGTACAATGACCTATCTGGTTATCTGAGCCATTCTAGTAATCAGATAATTCATCATTGCTCTGCAAGTACCACATAACACTACCACCTCAAATTTTATGGTGCATTTTGCTTTAGTGCAGAAGTCACAGCAACAGATTCTGTCAGTTACAGACTTCCTCCAAGCATAGAAAAGACCTGTGTAACACCATCCTAAAGAATACATCCACAGAGCTATTACAAATTCCCTTGAGGTAATGATATTCTAAGTGATAAAGTATCTGACACACAATGAGGTTAAAAAAAAGTCATAGATACTAAGTGTTCACAGAATAGGACATATTCCAAAGAAAGCATCTAGTGGGTAGAGATGGGAAGTCCAGCCTGTTCACTCTTGTTAGAAAGGATAACAGGTCAGGTTCTATTCATGGACCCCTCAGTCTCAACCAAAGCACTTACCTTCACCTCTTAATCAGTAGAATCTTGGTGCTTCGGTTGATGAAAGACCCAGAAATGAAGACCTCCTTGCCTCCTTCAGACCAGTGGATAACAGTAGGCTGGGCCTGCTGGGTGGGCTTTATGGAGTTGACCAAATCCTGCTGCCATGATACAAACTCTATCCTCATGGAGCTGTAGAGTAGGTTATTCCTAGAATAAATTGTGACCCAAGAATTCTTAAAAAGATCATTCTCCTTCTTAAAGTAGAGAGGGATGCTAGGCTTCAGCTGAGGAAATAAGCCTTAAAATTATAATAAATCAGATTTTTATAAGCTATAGAAAAAGAACTCATTTGAAACCAAAAATGTTCAAATGGCTTATGTGCAAGTGCTGCATAAATCTTAGCCTAACTTTTGAGTTTGCATATATTATTTACTCTTTCAGAGCCTCAAGATTGCCCTTTAAAACAGAAAATAAAGGAAAAAGAAAACACTACTCCCTACTGTCAGTTTAATTCATAAGCAGGCAATTATTACATGCTTCTGAGTACCTCTTAAGAGAGAGAAACTAATAAAAACAAAAGATGGCTATATTTTTAAAAATTAAGTCAGGTATATATTTTTCACAAGCAACTATAAACAGCACTCAATTATCAACTCTAAAGAAAGTTAAAGATACCAAACTTCATAAAAAATTTATAAACTCTATTTTAGCTAATAATTTACCAAAAAAAGGGACATTAAAAATTTAATATTAAAGGTCTGGGAAAGTAGCTCAGTTCCAGAGCACTTTTGTTGCCTATGCAAGGCACTGGGTTCAAGCCCCAGAACCACAGATTAATCAGTTAATTAATTAAAATAATAAAACTGATCATTGATTTTATAAAATGGAGAAATAGTGAGTGGGAATGTAGCTTAGTGGTAGAGGAGTTGGCCTAGCTAGTGAGAGGCAGTACTAGAACAAAAAAGTGTTTATGAAATCATACTTGCTCAACTATGATATGTTTATTCTATTTCAAGTATAGGAATGCAAATTTTGGCACCTCAAACAGCAAAAGACAATAAAAACATTTTCCTTTAACAAAAACAATTATACAATCAAAGTTTGCAGGATTCTGAAAAATATTAGCTCCTTAGATTTTTTTTTAATTATTACCATCACTTTAGAACAATAGTTGGCAAACTGTAGCCAGTAAGTCAGGTGCTTTTATAAAGTTTTTACTGAAA
The DNA here is from genome assembly GCF_902686455.1 of Sciurus vulgaris. NCBI lineage: Eukaryota > Metazoa > Chordata > Mammalia > Rodentia > Sciuridae > Sciurus > Sciurus vulgaris. The sequence goes on along the minus strand of NC_136477.1, from coordinate 64,445,590 downwards.
AATAGCTATACTCATTTGTATGCCTATTATCTACAGCTGTTTTCACACCACCATGGAAGCAGTTGTGAAAGACTGTATTATCCACATAGTCTAAATTATTTACCATGTGGTCCCTTACAGAAAATGTTTGCTAAGCCCTGCCTTAAACTGGTAACAGATAAAAAGGCCTTTACACTGTTACGTAAAGATATTACCAAACAAAATAAAGTGCATTAAAAAAGACTATCTTATTTGCTTAGGATTTTTTTGTGTGTGGTGGTTGTGGGGAATGGAAAAGTCTACTTTCTATACTATCTCTCATTATTCCTCAAAACTACAGTCTGAGAAACCAGGAACATAATGTATAATAAAATTCAAAGTCTGGGGATGTAGCTCGGTGGTAGAGCATTTGCCTACAATGCATGAGGCCTTGGGTTCCAGCCACAGAAGCACAGATTAATTACTTAATTCATTAAAAGAAATTAGTGAATTAGTGAACTATTTTCTATCTGAAAATAGAAAACTGAAGAGGCTTTTACAATATTACAAGGAATTAGCATAAGAGAAAACCTAGTATCCATATTCTAAAAGCAATGCATTCTGTCTGACTGGCTGCATTTGACAGGAATTTTTGCATATGCTTAAGAATAACCTGAGATTCTGATTCAGACATAGGATCTGGGAATCTATTTTTAAAATCAACTCAGATAAGACTGTGATTATGTTAAAATAGAGAAAAAAACCTCATTTTTTGAGGTACATCATAATTTGTTATAACATCTGGAATTTGTTTCAAAAAATTGGTGGAGGAGTAGTATATTAGGGTATGGATCATATACTAGGGTATGGATCATGCTTTGATCAATATCTAAACTTGGTGACAGGTACACAGAGTTTCTTATACTGTTCTCCCTACATTGTAAATGACGCAAATTTTCCATAAAGTACTTAAACAAATCTCAGGTGATTACAATACATAAATAAGATTGAGAACCATTGAATTAGTCTGCTGAAAAAGGCTAGCATCCAATGGAGGCCCCACTGCCACTGTTTCTATCAATTATTTTACAACTTAGAATTTTTCTTTTAGTATCTGAAAGCCACAAACTACTAATGCTCCAACATTTCAAGCAAAGACCTTCCACTTTTGACATGACATTTCTGTGGTAGGAATAAATACAGCTGACTAGAAAAAAGGTTGATTGCTTTAAGTAAAACAGCAGAACCACTGATAAAAGAGGCAAAATAACAATTAAAATTATAGTTTGAAGAGGCTTCAGTAAAATATGGAGGGAAGAAAAAGGTAGGTCAAAAACCCTTAGATTTGGGTGGGACCATAAGAATTATATGAACCATTTTCTTTTTTGCCAAATGGAAATATAGGTGTGAGGAAAAGAATGACCCAGAACAGGCCCCAATTCACACAGAACAATTTGTTTCTAATTCAGTACACCAACAACTTCAGTCATGGTTTGAAAAATACAATGTACTTAAATCCTGAGTCATTGTATAGGAAAAGGGGTAAAAATACAATGAGGTCAATCACTTTGGAAAAGCTTTAATGAAGTAAATACAGATGGCTGGGTAGACAGACCACATGATGAGGAAGAAGTTCTGAAGTGTGAGAGGAAAGAAAGGAATGGAGTAAAAACCCCATGAAATGCCCCTTTCAACCATTCTTATTTCTCCCTCTATGATGATGTTCTCAATTGGGATCCAAAAAAATAAACCATAGCATCCAAATTCCATGTACTACTGCTGTGGCAAATAAAGCTAATTTCTCTATGAAGCCTTAAATATATCCCCCAATTGCTTCAATCCCTCTATTTTTCTATTTCACCTCTGAACAGCCTAACAGAAAGAATTAAATATATTTATGCTGACACTCCTAAGTTATTAGAAACATTAGGATGGTAATCACATTGTTGTCAGCTCCACTGTCTTTTATTAGGGGGGAATACAATCGACCTCTCTCTGTAACTCCTTCAATTGAAAGCAAGGTTTTCAAGGAAGCAATAAATTGTTGCTTTTAGGCTAAGGAAACATTTTGAAGGTCTACTGTGGAGTGGAGCAATCTGGGAATCACTGGATCTCCCACTTGAGAAGCTGGCCTGAAAGCACAGTCACCACAACTACAAAATATAGCACAAAAACTAAACAGTCAACTAAATGATGCCCTTTATTGATTTCCAAGTCTAGGCACAAGTATTCTAGTTAACAAGTGGTGGGTGCTCACAGCCATGACAAAGGGGAAAAGAACCTAAAGTGCAGAGTTTCTAAAAGAGCAAAAAGGATCCAAACAGAAAATTCTAGGAAAAAAAATCACAGCCATTTCAAGGAAAATGTAAGCAACTGAGCTAGGGCCAATGGCTCAAACAATCTACCCCCTCAAGTTTTCCACCAATGCTTACAACCTATAAATTGTTAGAAGAACCAAGGATGGTGAGGGCAGGGGAGATGTCTATGGTTTCTGCCCTAAATATGTGGCTCAAGCCTTGGTCAAACCACCAAGAAAACAAGAATTTCACGTGTGCCTTATATTGAGACAGCACCACAAGAATTTATGATCCAACGCCTCCCTACCCAGAATATTCCTTTAATTAAGAAAAAAAAAATTCTCGTAACCCAGTTTAGTGTGATGAAAAGGAGCCAAGGAAAGGAGGAGTCCCGAAGATAAGCAGCAGCTGCACCGCCACGGTATGGGGCGCGGAGACGAGTACCATGGATTCCAGCAGGCTGAAGACTCCTGGGTCACTGATGCTCCCCACCATGATCTTGTGCTCCTTTCCTGGGGCATGGCCTCTTCGCCCTCCACGCATGCAGCCTTGGTGCTGTGACGCTCCCCAGACACCCGATCGCTGGTGGTGTTTTCCATGGCTGCAGCTCCATTAGGGGGCCACTTGGTGCGGAGATCTACACTGGAGGGGAACAAACACCCCAGTGGCCGTGTCAGGGGCACACCAGCCCCACCTACGTGCCTGGGGACCCGGGAAGGGAATCCCGCTGCAGAAAACCATGCACCGTGGTCCCCAAACTCCCAGCCTACAGGGACAACCACAAGCCCTCTGGGTCTCCCGCCGCCCCCACTCTGGAAACCCATCCTCAGGACTCCTCCGCAGTACCGCGCCCACTCCCGCACCCGATCACCTCCAGCGATGCGCTCTCTCTTCCCGGGACCATGGGCGCTTTGGCTGGTGGGCAGGCAAGGCCACCAATAAAGTTATTGAAATTGAAGCCGCACCCCTGGCCAGGGATCTGGGTTTCCTCCTAAAATGGCTACAAGGCCATGGCTCAGAGGCCACTCCTGCGTGCTCCTGCCGCCTGCTACCACCGCTCCCCCACCCGCCAGCCTCTCTAGCTGCCACCACCTCGATGGTGGGCTAGCACAGCCTCAAGCGCCTCCTGGGAGCGCGGGACAGGGACTGCCCCATGGGCCATGCCGAAGCACCAGAGCTGTGGATCCCATGCAGCCTGGCGAGTGAACAGCTCAGAGGACGCCAGGGGCTCAGTGCCACAAGACCAGTGCAGCTTTCTCTGTGGCTGCCTCATGCGGCCTCAGGTGTGCCAAAACATTTTGTGAGCCACATCTCTCTGAGTGGTGACCAAGAGGAAATAATACGATGGACTTCATCTCCAGGCAGAGGGAATTAGAGGTCAAGGTTTGAGGCTGATACTGTGCAGAGCCACAGGAAGGACTAGTCAGCCTGAATTGGTGTCCTGGGGAATAATTCGAGGTGTAGTGTAGATAGACCCTGACAAATTAGTGAATCGTTAGAAGGAGAATGCTCTTATAAGCTAAGAAATAGCATTTTTGCAATGATTAACTCCAGAAAAAAATAAACTCCAAGAGAAAGAGCAATAAAAAAAAAGTAACATTAGAAGGCACCCAAAATGTATAAAAATGTCAAAGACAATTCTAGGGTTTGGAGGAGTCCAAGATTTTATGATAATGGGATTTATCGTTCCCTATGAGAAACTTTATTACTCAATATGTGTTATATATACAGACCAGCAGCATTCATGTATCACCTGGGAGCTTGTTACAATCTAAGCAGGATCAGAGGTCCTATCTGCAGAATCTGCTTTTTTATTTTTTATTGTAAACAAATGGGGTATATCTTGTTTCTCTGTTTTGACTCATTCTGTTATTTTTTTCCTTCCCCCCACCATTCCCACCCCTCCCAACCCTCTTTTTCCTCTATACAGTCCCTCCTTCCTCCATTCTTGCCCCCCCTCCCACCCCCCATTATGTATCATAATCCGCTTATTAGCGAGATCATTCGTCCTTTGGTTTTTTGAGATTGGCTCATCTCACTTAGCATGATATTCTCCAACTTCATCCATTTGCCTACAAATGCCATAATTTTATTATACTTCATGGCTGTAAAATATTCCATGGTGTGTGTGTGTGTGTGTGTGTGTGTGTGTATATATATATATATATATATACACATCACACTTTCTTTAACCATTCATCAATTGAGGGGCATCTAGGTTTGTTCCACAATCTGGCCATTGTGAATTGAGCAGGTATGAACATTGATGTGGCTGTCTCTGTAGTATGCTGATTTTAAGTCCTTTGGGTATAGGCCAAGGAGTCATATAGTAGGGTCAAATGGTGGTTCCATTCCAAGTTTTCTAAGTAATCTCCACATTGCTTTCCAGAGTGGCTGCACTAATATGCAGCCCCACCAGCAATGCGGAAATGTACCTTTTTCCCCACATTCTCACCAACACCTATTGTTGCTTGTGTTCTTGATAATCACCATTCTAATTGGGGTGAGATGGAATCTTAGTGTAGTTTTGATTTGCATTTATTTTATTACTAAAGATATTGAACATTTTTCCATATGTTTATTGATTGCTTGTAGATCTTCTGTGAAGTGTCTGTCATTTTCTTTGCTCATTTGTTGGTTTGGTTATTTGTATTCTTGGTGTAGAGTTTTTGTAGAATCTGCATTTTAACAAGTGTATTTTAAAGTGTGAGAATCACTGCTTTGACAGCTGATAACAGCATAGATCCAGATTTGATCCCTTTTCATAGTCTGCACACACTGTGTAGACAGCAAGATTTAAGTAAACATTTGCTGAGTGAAGAGTACAGGAATACTGCTCACTACATTTCTAACAAGATATGCCACTTAGGCGTAGTGATTGTGAAGGCAGCCAAAGCTGGGGAACTCCAAGTCACACAGGCCATGTTTTCTGAGTCAGTGGCACTGTTTGTTGTAAAGTCCATTCTTATATTATGAATTGAAAAATCTACTTAATATACACTGCACCACCCATTCTTTGCTCTGTTTCTTTATGAACTCATCTTCTTGCTGTTGATCAAAAATAGTTTAAGGGAACAGGTGCAATTTTACCACAACTGCTTGCTCGCCTCTCCAAATTCTTGACTGCCTGAGTACCTCCTTTTGTTTATCTATACTTTTCCCCCTCTCACCTCCAATTCCTTTTTTTTCCCCTGAAGACTGACTGGGGATTGAACCCAGGGCTTATGTGCATGGGAGGAAAGCACTCTACCAACTGAGCTATATCCTGAGTCTTACTTCTGTTCTCTTAGAGGAAAAAAAAAAAACAGCAGCAAGGTGATTACTTGACTGAGGAGAGGAGACAAGTATTTGACGTTTGAACAGGTAGGAGGTGTGAAATAATCAACTAGAATAGTGGATAGATAATTGACTAGAATACCTAAGTGTTAATTGCAGATTGTACTGAAGGTCTAGGTATATTTGGTGGTTATGAATATAAGAGAAGCCAATTAACCATAGTGGTATTTTTGTCTTACCATATTTAGTTTTTTTTTTTTTTTTTTTTTTGTGCAGGCATATACCAAGGTAAAGTTTATTCAAGCAGGTATGGAGAAGGGCAACAAAGGAGTTGAGAGTGCATAGCAGAGTGGGATTATAATGCTGGGTGGTGGGTTTTAAACCTGTTGGTCTGGGAAATGAAGAGCAGATTGATGGAGGACCCAGTGGAGTCAAAGAACTGGCTGATGGCAGTAAGTACCAGAGGGGATGAGCTTAGTAGGTAAGAGATGGTTTGGAGAATAGAATGTGTGACATTGAGATTTCAGTGATGTTGCATTTATTAGCATGGTCTTAGATAATAACATAGGTGTAGGTTGGTGAGATGATCATAAAATCCTTGGAATAAGGTTACAGAACTGAAAAATGAGATGATAGAGAGCAGTAAAGACCCACTTTAATATTCATTCCCTCTTCCTTTTCAATAACCTTGTTATGTTGTCTTTCTGTATATAGACACATTTCTCAGGTTCCCTGGTAGCTAGATATGTGATTACATTCTTCCAGTGGGATCTTAGTGGAAATTCTACATGGAACATCTGTTCAATCTCCTTAAAAGAAAGGGTATGTCCTTACATTTCTCCTCCCTTCTGTGTGACTCTTCATTGAATGGCTGAAATCCAGCAGTCACCTTGGACCATAAGGTAACTGAGAATAGTACAGCAGAAAAAAGAACTATGGAGCTGTTATATATCAGGCCTGTCTACCTCTGGACTTTCTTATATGAGAGGAAAATAAGCTTCAATCTTGTTTACATCATTTTATGGGGCTTTTCTATTATATAGAGCCAAACCTAATCCTAACTAATATGTTGGACTGATGAAAGTTATAACCTAGATACTAAAGTCAAATGCAGGAGTAGTTATGTTTACAGAGAAAGGCACAAAGCTTGAAACTAAAATATTTACAGAACAAAGGGGAGTAAAGGGGTCTGAAAATAACTACAATGAGGAGAGGTGGCGGCCAGTACGTCAAAGGAGCAGGATCAACATAAAAAGCAAAGTGGGATATATGTCTTCTTCATTACTCATGCTGCCTAGAGTTCCTCATTGCTATTTCTCTTTACTTTATTAAATCTTCCTGCTCAGTTAGATTATGTTTTATTAGATCAACTTAATTTGAGAGTAATCAGGTAAACACATAGTAATAGAAATGAATGGTATAGTTAGCGTTCTTCCTCTAAGAAAATTTCACTAGACTGTAGGTCTGGGTCAAATCCTGAATCAAATAAATACATTTCTTTTTTTAAAGTAATTTTTAATTTTGAAATAGTTTTTGATTTAAGAAAGGTTGCAAAAATATTTCAAAGTTCTTAGATATACCACACCTAGTTTTCCTTATTGTTTACACATTATTATGGTACATTTGTCACAACTCATAAACCAACATTGACACATTATTAATCAAAATGCCTACTTTTTTTATATTCACCTAGTTTTAAAATTGATTCTCTATTCCAGAATATCCATTACATTTTCATGACAGATCTCCTTAGGCTCCTCTATACTGTGACAGTTGCTAAAAATTTCCTTGTTTTTGATGACCTTGAAAGTTTTGAGGTGGTCAGGTAGTTTGTAGAATATTCATCAACTTGAGATTATTGATACATTTATCATGGTTAAACTGGGTTATGGTTTAAGGGAGGAATACTACAGAAGTAAGTGACCTTCTTATCATATCATTTCAAGGGTACATACCGTCAGCATGGCTTATCACATTGATGTTAATCTTGATTACCTACCTGCAGTGGTATTTTTCAAATTTTTTCACTACAGTCAGTCACTCTTTCTTCCTTTCCATACCAGCACTCAGAAATCACTGATTGATTGATCATATAATTGATTGCCTTGTTGATAGGCCATGACTTCTATCTTCTCTACTTTTAGGTACGTGGAGAGCCAATATCATACCATTCAGGGAGGCACATTGATAACATGGAAGGGATTACTGTTTTGGTGGGAGTCAAGCCTAATCTGTCTCTGGCTTCACTGATCCCAAGCTAGCATTACAATTATTTTTTGGACCCTATACTCTGCTCCAGTTTCATCTACTTATCCCTGGAAAATGGAATGGGGTTTGAAAAACCATCTTAACCACAGATCATCATATCAGGAAACCTATGAAGACAGGAGTAATTGAAAAGAGTAATTCCATAGCTTCAACAAAGACAATGGGCAGGTCTATGTTAGCTGTTATTTCTTTGAGTTGATTATGGATTATTTTTAGATGTCCCATTGTCAATGCCCTGGCTTTCATTGGGAAGCTCAATCTGGACATTACTTCCAAACCTAAAAAGATGGAACAACTCTCAGCTTCAAATTTCCCAGAAAATACTTTAATTTCTCTTTCAGAAGTATTGATCCTCTTTCAGCTTTTTTCCACAATGAACTCCTGGGTTTTCATTTGTGTTGATTCATCCCCCTTTACTCTTGTAATCTGTCACTTTTTTCTTCCAATAATTTCTAGACTGTGAGTTCAGGGACTTCTTTAGTCATTTTTATATTATGTCCTTAGGCATGTTGATTATCAAATATTATGGTGGGGACCCTAAATCAACATCTCTAAAAAATGGCTTACTCCATGTAATTTTCTGATAGGATTTGATTTTCTATTAAAAGCTCAATTTTTGTTTTTAATATTATAACTAGATGTTTTCTGAGAGATAAGATAAATAATGGTCTTAACATAGTTGTCTATGATAAGACACTTTGTTTTACTTACTATTTACTAATGTACCTGATAAATGGTCATTTTTGCTCCTCTCCCTAAGCAACATGTCTTTATTTTCTTAATAAAGAAATTACTTTCAACTTTCTAGGCTCATAGGTTGTTTTAAAATTTAGCATCAACCCATGGATTCTACTTGGTTTAGACAATTGGGATTTTTTTAAAGTAGTTGTCCTATCTTTTTTGATCTCTTAGTTCTTAGGTTGAATCTAATCAGAGTTTTACTTTAGAAAGTAAGTAGCTGCCAACTATATGATATTGATTTTATATTGGACTATTAGCTGTAGTAAATAGTGAAAAAAAGATATTTGTCACCATCCTTAAAGATCTTACAAATCTACTAGTAAGAGATATGTATACACATAACAGAACTCAAGGGTTTTGCTAAATATTGTGAGTTTGACTGATAATAGAAATGTAAAAAAGGGCACTTAAGAGAGAGTTATACTAGGCCCTTGAAAGATGTGAAAGATATAGATAAGATGAGAACAAACAAAAGTATTGAAAATCAGGGAACAGCAGCAAAGTGAAAGAATAAAGCCAGAATGGGTCAAAGAATATTTATGGTCAATGCCTAAGTTAGTAGAAAACAAGAATGGACAGCAATCCAGATTCAGAAGACTGATGAAAAAGAGGAAACTCACCACAAAAATCCTCAAACATGGGATTCTCAATTATTTTATGAGGGCAATGGTGGTGGTTTGGTGGGGGTCCACAGATCACGGCTTCCCAGGGAAAATGTTAACTTGGAATCCTGAAAGGATGAGGGAGGGTGACTTATACTACAAAAGGAAGTGGTCCTCCAGAAGGAACCAGATGAAATGATTATACCAAGTGCTTTTGGAGAGCTAAAGAGACTTTTTAGTGGGAAAATGTGGTGAACAGTAAAATATGTGGAACAAGTGTGACTAGGAGCCTTTCACTTGCTACTTTCTGTAATAAAAAGAAGGAACAACAAAACACAAAGGAAATAAGAGTAAAGTCAAATTAAGCTGATTGAGGGATCCAAAAACAAGGACAGGAAAAAATGATTAGGAAATAAATTTTAGGTTGAATTCTTGAGATGGAATTCTGAAGGAACTGATAGATGGTCAAGTACTACTTGATCAAAATGGTGTGGAGTTTTGAAGAGATTAAATAGGAGAGAATTTGAGAGCTTTGCATTCTGGAGATGATATTAACTCAAGTGTTTGTATGCGTGCTTTTATTTATCTTATAGTAGTAGGTCAAGAGCTGGAGTTTTTATGAAGGTTTCACAAAAGGATTCACTAGTTCCAGCCTTGCAGGATTGTTATGAGGATTAAATAAGCTCCATGTACATGAAATGTTGAATTAACTGTCAACCCTTAATAAAGTTCAAATTATATCCTTGGAGACTGCTTATAGTCAGAAGGTGATGGGACAAGAATAAGTCAAAGGAAGGACAGCAGAAAAGTCCAAATAAAAGACTTTTGTGCCAGAAAAGAAGGGAAAAAATTCACTCCAAGGGGAAATGTTTAAAAATGCCAAGTAGTGAGAGAGTGGAACCTGGTCATGGATGACTTTCAAGGGACCAGTGTCAGGACTTCATTTTCCTTAATTCCTATACCATTATTTCCCAACATTCTCAATTACTTGTAATACTCAGAACTCAATTTACTGTCATTTTCCCCTAACTTTATATAAATATTGGTGATTTCCCCACCCATATATCAAAATGTCCTTTTTTCTTTTAGTATATAGCCATGGAAGAATTGGGTACTTGTTGCCTACTGTTCCCATAGTAGTTCCTCTACATTGTTACTAGACCATCTGCTTAGGTTGCAGTAAATATGTGTGAAGTGAATGAACACATTAAATGTTGTTTCTTGTCTATCTTCCTTCTATGACTCTGAGTTCCATGAAAATAGGGATTTTTTTATTTTTCTGTTTTTTTCTGAACCTAGGAGAACATATATACTGAGAGATCAGTAAATGTTTGCTGAATAATATGGTTGAAGAACAGTGAGGAATTGAAGTTTATTTTCCCAGAGTCCCAAGACAATGTGGGAATGAAGAGAGACTAAATTAAACTCTATGGTAATGGGTCTTTCAAGGTCTACTCTCAGTTGTAAGGCATGTTGTATTTGTGTAATCCTGACTTTCTGAATTCCTGACTTGCCCTGCACATTTTGGTATAATGTTACAAGAGAAAAGAGATATGGCTGTCACACTGGTCTTCCAGACCTGTTCAACCTTTTAACATGAAGAGAAATTGGCCAAGGCACTTGATAAGCTGAGATCTTATGGAGTTTCTACTACAGAATTCAGAACTTCATTGGCTTGAAGGCCATACTGTATTCATTAGAAGTGACATTTATTAGATATCTTCTATGTGCTAGGCATTGGTCTAGCCTTGGAATAGAAAGGTAAATAAACATGATTATTTAAAGAGCTTTCTATATATGAATAAAGGAGGGAGGAAATATGCAAAGGTTTGTTCTGTATAAACAGAAAGTAAAGGGAGGGCATACTAAGAAGAGAACATCAGAAACAAAAGCTCTGGGTATAAGCATATCTGCTATATTGTTGGTTAGTAAGTCCTCCAGTGCTTCTAGAAGTCTTGATGAGTGGTAAAGACTAATAAAAAAATGAAACTAAAAAAGCAATTTATACCAATCTGTGGTGGAACCTAAATGTCACCCTATGACATTATACCTTCTGGTAATACAGAGAATTGGTATAACTTGATATGGATTTCAAGGAAAGAAAGTTGCTGAATGAAAGAACCCTTGTGAGACTGGCAAAACAGGCAAAGAAAAAGAAACTTGATTTCATTCATGGCAAGAACATGGGTTCAGTGTTATAGAAAAGGGTGGAATATTTCCCTTGACAAGAGGGCAATAATTCCAGAGAATGAAGGAAGAAGGAAAATGGGATTTAGTAGAGGGAATACATAAGAAAGAAGAGGACAAATTGAGCTGGGCAGACTTGAAAGACTAGAAGAAACTAGGTGAAAGATCAACTAGTGAAGATAAAATTCAGGGATGAGAAAGACAAGAATTTGGTAGGTAGACAGGTAATTCTTGGCTAGAAAAAAAAAACTCAGGGTTCCTGTTGGAAGTTTGGTGAAGTCATAGGGATTCTTCTGAAGATTTCCTTTTTTGCCAAAGTTGGAAGAATGTGTGCTAGGCTTCTGCTACCATAAGAAGCTGAAATTTTTGTACGTTTCCCTTCGGATCACCTACTCTCATACCCATAATGCAGATTCTTCCAAATACGCATTTTTCCAATTTCTCTTCACAAGTTACTTCAGTATGGAATAAGAGTCCCATTTGCTTCAAGCATACTAAGATGCTTTGGCCTATGTTAATGAATTTTTCTCCCCTTACTTATTGATCTAATTAGAATATCCATTTAATATGACTAGAATTAAGTCAACCATGGGTTACTTGCATTTGGTGGTCCAGTAATCTTAAATAGTACATGACCTACTGCATAAACTGTAAGGAATTAAGAAATGTCAGATATTTGGAAAGATGTTTTTACCTATTAACTATATAGCGCTATGATTTTTCTCTCTGACATCATGAGGATCTCACTAGTAAACAGTAAGCTATAATTCCAATGAAAACACTGAATAGTTTTAATTAAATACTAGTAATGATAACAAATGTTATCATAATAATTATAGGATCAAAGAGGTTCTTTAGAAAGAAACTTCAATCATCTGGCTTCTCTCTATTCTGAGGCTTAACTCTCCTCCATTCACCTCTGTTCAAATGGCCATCTAGCCATGTGACATTCATTGCTATTATGTTTGATTTTCTCACAATTTCAGAGGCTTCCCAAGAAAAGGTCTTGTTGATCTAGGTATTAGACTAAAAACCCTGCCCCTATTAGAAGTAAAAGAAGGCCCAAACTCTCTATTATGTTGACTCTGGAACTGACATTCTCCATAGGACTCCTAATGCAGAAGTAAAATCAAGAATCAATAAATGGGATGGTATCAAATAAAAAGTTTCTTCACAGCAAAGGAAACAATCAAAAGAGCTCTCAGAAAGGTAGAAAATCTTTAACAAATACACCTCAGAGCATTAATCTCAAGGATACAAGAAGAATTCAAAGAGCTTAATACCAAAATCCCCCAAAACTCAACTGATAAATGGGCAAAGGAACCAAACAGGCACCTCACAGAAGAAATGCAAATGGTCAAAAATATGAAAAAATGATCAACATCTCTAGTAATGAGAGAAATACAAATAAAAACTATACTGAGAGTTCATCTCAGTCAGAAATATATCAAGAATACAAGTAACAGTAAATGTTTGCAAGGATGTAGGGGAAAATATTCACTCATATATTGCTGGTGGACTGCAAACTGGTGCAACCACTGTAGAAAGCAGTATGGAGATTCCTCAGAAAACTTGGAATGGAACCACCATTTTACCCAGTTATCCCACTCCTTGGTTTATACCCCAAGGACTTAAAATCAGCAGACTACAATGACACAGCCACATCAATGTTTATAGCACTCAATTCATGATAGAAAAGCTATGGAACCAACCTAGGTGCCCTTCAACAGATGAATAAAGAAAATGTGGCATATATACACAATGGAATATTATTGAGCCATAAGGAAGAATGAAATTATGGCATTTGCTAGTAAATGGATGGAACTGGAGAATATCATGCTAAGTGAAATAAATCAGGACTAGGGTTGTGGCTCAATGTTTGAGTGCTTGATTAGCATGTGTGAGGTTCTGGGTTTGATCCTCAACACCACATAAAAAATGAATAATATAAAGGTATTATGTCATCTACACCAAAAAACAATATTTAAAAAAAGAAATTAACCAGTCCCAAGAAATAAAAGCCCAAAATACTCTCTGATATGTGGATGATAACTCATAACAGGGGAGGGTAGGGAGGAAAAGTAAGGACATTCACTGGATTAGACAAAGGGGAATGAAGGGAAAGGAGGAGGGATGAGAATGGGAAAGACAGTAGAATGAACTAGACATAACATTTCTCTGCTTATATATGAATACAAGACCAGAGTAACTCCACATCATGTTCAACCACAAGAATGGGATCCAAATTGGAATGGGTTGCACTCCATGTATGTATAATATGTCAAAATACACCTTACTGTCATGTATACCTAAAAACAGCAAATTAAGAAAAAACTTTTATAAGGAAAAAAAGAAAAAGGTCTTGCCTTTTTTATTTTTTAATGTTAAGCTGATATTATGTGACCCTCAAGATTTCACTACGTGTTTCTAGTTTGACTCTTTGCCCTACTAAGTAAATTATTCCTTCAAATATTTGAAGGGAACTCTCAGATCTCCCCCAGATCTTAACTTGTTTTGCCTAAATTTCTCCAGCAAATTCATCTGCATTTCAAATGATGTTTTCACAATCCTTAAATCATTCTCTTTCCTTATTCATTGAATTCCAGTTTCAATTTTATAATGTTTCAGGTGGTAGTCTGATCAGTTTAGAGAACAATTATGTGTTCTGGGACATAATAATTTTTTGATGATGATAGATTTAATCATGCCTTTTAGAAGTCTTACCCTCTGCTGACTCATATTGAGCTTACTACCCCAAACCTCAAATTTTCTTCTAGTACTCCTAGCCAAAACTGAAAGAAGGTATGTAAAGAGGGTGTGAGGATTTGAAAGTTGAATATTCTACATTATGGACTAGTCTCCTACCAGGTGTTAACTTTCTGTCTGAAATTAAGTCACACCATTTCTATATTTGATATTTTCTATAATGAAAGATGGCATTCTTGTACTTCACAAATACATGCCAGTTGTCCAAAATTTAGATGAGTGGAATCAACTGGGGAACAATCATATGCCTGCCTCACCCAGATGTACTGAATAAGCATCTACAGGGATGAGATCAAAGCATCTCTAAGTTTGGAAAATATCCCAGGTGATTCTAATATAAGTTTATGGTTATCAATTACTACTTTAGAGTCACTTAAAAATAAATATTCTAGTAATAACTTTATGCTAGATATTATGCAACCCTCAAGATTTCAGTCATACATACAGCTATTTAAAAGCAAGTACATAAACACAATTAAACATAATCAAGTAATTAAGTAGTCAATTTGTACAGTTACTTACCTTTAAATACTTGAGTGGCTCAGCATCCTTGGGGCTGTGCAATGGACATAATGGCTTCTAAGGGTTGAATCAGGCCTATGATAGAAAGAATTGACTTTTCTAGGTTGGGGGAAGACCTTTTGATATGGGGATATCTTGTTTTTGACCACTTTGATGGAAACTTCAAGAAAAGTAAAGGCAAACCTACAGCCTGTGGCAAAGATAACAGCATCAATGTCATCCTCTCTGGAGCCATCCTCAAATATGTCAGCTGTCTCTGTGAATTCCTTCACATTTCTTTTCACTTTTACCAAGCCAGAAATTATATATTTGGCAGATCATCATTTATTGTTGGATGCTGGCTCAGAGCTCTATGAGTGCCAATAAAGATGAAGAGGAGAAATGAGAGTGACCAAGAGAGAGGGAAAGAAGGGGAAAGAGAGAAATAAATCATGTAAGTAATTTTTTGCTTTGGTGGAGGTGATTAAAAAATGTCAATGGTTTCCACTCAGTCTACCAGTGAAATTTGGAAAAGTTCTACCTTATACCAGTTCTACTTTACATCAGCTTTTCAGGGCAAAAGCTGAACCCTAAAAGTCACTGAAAGGGGAAAGTACTGGAGAAGTTAATGAAGAAGAGTCTTATTTGAGGAATGCATATGTGGTTTCTTAAGTAATACTAACACTCTGTGGTATCATAAGACCATAGGCTAATAGTTTCGTCCACATATCATTAAGTCTGGCAGATCTTGTCAATATTCTGTACAGTTCCATTTCTAATTCCAAAGGTCCAAGAGGTAGATTTAGAATTTCATTCCCCAAACTGTGTAATAAATTGCATCCATATAGCAATTTAGAATTTAAAATACATTTCCATGCATTAACTTGACAGTCACACAAACTCTATGAAGGAGGTAGGATAGGTGTCATTATCTAGGTTGTATAGATATGGAAACCGAAGTCAAGAGAAGTGAAGTGACTTGACCAAGGTTATACAGCCTAGTATTTTAGAATTTCTATTAAAATAGCTTTCTATAAACTCTGTTGGGATACTTTGGACCTATTAAGTAGTGTTTTCTAGAGACAGCATGGAATAAGGGTATCAAAATAAGTAAGCCAGGTTTCCAGTATCTTGGGTCTTTAAAAAAAAGTCTTAATTCAGTTTTAAAACAGTCTTAATTTCTGAATTTTAAGTCAGTAGGCTGTGACAGTCCTCATTCTATTTTCTTCCTGGCCTAGCCTCAGAAATATTATATGGTTTACAACTATCCTTGATTTACTGAATTTAATTTGCTTTGATTCTTACCTTTTGGAAGATTATTTTCTGCATCCAACATCATGATTTCATTTTTCTCTCTAAACCTATTCCCTTTCACTAGCAGTACCATCATTTACATAGATGGCCAAGTCACAAAACTGTCTCATATCTGCTTACCAAGCCTATGCTCTTTATCCCTTAAAAAGGAAGATTACCCAGAATAGTTTTGTTTCCTCCCTATCTCCCCTGAACTATTAGAGTTGTCTTTAGGCCTCCCTTCCTATCTGCCTTCTATGCAATTTGCCTTAGAATAGAAAGGAAAGTAAACATGATTTTAGGATACTGAATTTAGAAAAGAAAATAAAAAGCTAGAAAGAATATTATCTGGTAAGGAGCTGTGGTCATTCTACAATGCTTTTATTACAGATTTATTATTATATCACTCACTTGCTTATATTCTAGGCAAGTGCTCTGCCACTGAGCTAAATATCCAACCCCAAACTTTTTATTTAGCAGAACATACAAAAATTTTCTTACCTGATAGACCTAGAGATATATTTAACTACTCTTCTACCTTTGTAATATAGTCTAGATATATCAGACTATGTGCAGGTCTCAGGCTATAATGTTCCTTTTGCTATTCTAAGATATTATAATTAGAATGCTACATGCTAACACTATTTACTTACATCTTATTATTTCATAACACCTCAATTTGTTTTGCAGCTGCAAAAGATATTCATACTTAAATAACTCAATGAAAATTTGTTGGGAAACACAGCATCCAAGTGTCATCTCACTAATTAATTTCAAATTGTTGAGGCAATTTAGCAAGGACCTAAGCAACTTAGTGAGACCCTATCTCAAAAAATACAAAGGGCTGGGAATATAACTCAGTGATAAAGTGACTCTGAGTTCAATGCCTAGTACCCAAAGAAAAAAGAAAAGAATATTATTGGGACATCAGTGAAAATTTAAATATGCCAACATTGTAGATAATGTATTTTATCAATGTTAAATTTCCCAAATATGATAATTGTATTATGGTATATAACAGAGTACCATTTTTCTTAGTTATATATTAATGATTTTGACTTACTTTAAAAAAAATGAACTTAAGTATGTATGTATACTACATATTGTTTGGATCTTCCTATCTTCTAAAAGGGAAAATGGAAAAAGCAAATATGGCCATATTTGATAGGTGGATCTAGGTAAAAGATATATGAATGTTCAATGTATTTATTATTGAACTCCTTTTCTGTAGATCTGAACATTTTCAAAAATGAGAAATTAGACAGAAAAAAATTATTTAAAGTCAGTATATAGAAATGATTTCACAATGGTCATCCTGGCTGTATGAGAACCTCATTCTTTATACTCTGTATCCTATGCATTTCTTTGTCATATCCTGTTGTCTGTCTTCTCATTTATATTTTTAAGGTAAGATCCATTCTGAAGTATTCCATTTGTTACTCATGTTTTCCTTGTGCAAATTACTTAGTTTCTCTTAGTTTCAATTTTTTAATTCTGTAAAATGGACATAAAAAAGGTATGGACCCCCGGGGCCATTTGTAAGGGTTAAATGAGATAATACATAATACTCATCACTGTGCTTGTCTTCAAAAGCTCTTCAAAAAAGGTAAGGTATTATTTGTATTATCATGCCTTTTCTCTCTGTATTTCATGCCCAATATAATGCCTTCTTCAAAACAGGTGCCCCATACATGTTGACTGACTGATACACTGCCCTGTACTACTTTTTGTTGTTGTTGGGCACAATATACAATGAATTGATACCTGAAAGAATAAGAAAATGGTTAATGCCAATGAGAATAAATTACAGAAATCCTTTAGACCAGCAGGTCTTTTTCTTCTGTGGTTGATAAGGTAAAAATTGAATTTCAAATTCTCTGGATTTTCTTAATGTATGGGTAGAGATAGCTCTATTAGCCTGTGTGAACAATCCTTGATCTTGTATCTTAGTCATTATCAACTCCATTCCAATCTTGAGAACATACCTGTGTGTAGGCTTCAGGCCTAACATTTCATAATCAAATCTTTGACTCATACTTTTTTTCCAAAAATGTATTTGCTAATGCTTGGCCACATATCTTTGATATAAGATGTTTAAGGTCAGAAAAGTGTACCACATCAAAAGGATATCCATGGTCCCCTACACAATTCAGGATCCAAACCCCACTCCTGGTACTGAGGAATACCTAAGGCATGGAAAATATCGTTTACTTTTATCATATGGTCTTACAATCTGAAAGCACTCCCATTTTATTCAAGATTATGTTCAAACTCACTAGGGTGGCATTTTAGTTCTGTACAAACTTTAAAAAAAAATTTCCTGCCATTTTCCTTCCCAAACACTGTCCAAGAATATATCTCAGTGTGGTCTATCACTATGTTTCTGTTTAAAGTTAATGTGCTTGAAAAGTTCTCCTCTTTCAAATTCTCCTCAGCCCTTTCATTTTTAAGATGCAGATCAAGTTGGATTCCTCTATGAGAACACCACTGACCTTTCAGGCTGAAAATTCTCTCTCCATCCTCTGAACTTCACTAGCACTTACCACCTACAGGACTCATTAAAAATCATGGAATAGGCTGGGCTCAGTGGTGCATGCCTATAATCCCAGTGTCTTCAGAGGTTGAGACTGGAGGATCATGAGTTCAAAGCCAGCCTCAGCAATTTAGCAAGGCCCTAATCAACTCAGTGAGACCCTGTCTCTAAATAAAATATAAAAAGGGCTGGGGGAGTGGCTCAGTGTGTAAGTGCTGATATCCATGTGTTTTTGGAAAGATTAGATTGCTTCTATTTTTTTCCATTTGAGTGGCAAAAAGGAAACTCACCCACCATCCTATTAAGTAAAAGATTTAATTACCAAAATGTGCCTTCCTTTATATGAGAACATGGCATTTCTTCTGGCCAATGGACAATTCACACTCTCAATATTGCATTTACACAACCTCTTCCAGCAATTACCTGGTCTTCATCAAAGCCAGGGAGAGGCTAACTAGGATTCTTTAAAAAAATTTTTTGTAGTTGTAGATGGACAGTATGCCTTTGTTTTATTTGTTTATTTTTCTGTGGTACTAAGGATGAAACCCAGTGCCTCACACATGCCAGGCATTGCCACTGAGCTACAGCCCTAGCCCTAACTGGGATTCTGAGTGCAGTCTGAAGCAGTGAACTTATTCCTTAGAATAAAGCCAACTGAATAGTGGAACTCTAACAAGTAATCATGCCTCTCCATTAGCATCAATCATGATGCCAATTGAGGCAATGAAACCAAGCCCCATATTTGCCACTGGTACTGATGGGCAATGTGCAGCCATCCATACGCTCTTGGGTCTACCTTCTTGATAAGACTGAAGATAGAATGAAGCAAAGTAAATCATTGACTCAAACCTGCTTGGCTGTGTAGCTCATCTCTACAGCCAGATCTCCTCCAGAATTCCCAACAATTATAAAGACTCTTTTTCCAGCAAATGCCTCTGGGTTTTTACAGTCTTGACTATGGACTGTCCTTTGAACTTCTCATTTCCTGTAAGAGAACATAAAATAATTTTTGGATGATAGTTTATATGATGGACATCTTTTGTAAAATCATTCTTTTGTAGAATTTAAAGTTGAAGAACATATTATCCATATGTTCTATGTTTATTCAAGCTATTCTTGTCATTCTGAATACTTTTGCTTATTTTTTTCTTCCATAGTCCCAGAATAGTAACTTGTGTTTCCTTTATTATAAGTACTTTTTATTTTGTATTTGCAGACTCACAAATCCAAATTGTCTCAGAAAACTGCCATTCTCTTTTGTCTTTTCATTCCTTTAGATACATACTCCCATTTCAATAATATACATATGTATACTCTAGGATATACATAAAGTACATTTTTTAGAAAAAGAAAGTTCAGGCCCCAACCTGAAACTAAATTGTTCAAGCTTTCATTTAACCCTTAGAAACTCAATATTTGTTTGTTTCCTAGATCACTGAAAAATTCCACATCTGAACCAATGCTGTGTAAGAGATCCACAGTCTTCCTTTTTGATCCTTAAGAAGACCAAAGTCATTGTGAAACTAAATTTAATCATGTTCTACTTCTCAGAAATACATACATTCCCCAAAATTTTCTGTAAGTTGGTTTCATTATTGTGAAAACATGACAGAAGTACTTATACAAGCATAGATTGTTTAGGCCAGTCACTCGATTGCCCTCCTGATGCAATCAAGACACACAATAAACATGAGACATGTAAAGCTAATTGGTGTAACATGGCAGTCTGCTTTACAGTAAGTGTTTCTATAAGTAGAAACAGTACACTCTGTGCTAAATGAAGTACAGTAAACACATAAACCAGTAACATGATGGTTTATTTTTATTATGTACCACATACATAATTGTGTGAGCTATAATTTTATACAACTGACAGTGCAGATGGGTTTATACATCACCATGATATTATAATGGCTACGATACTACTCAGCCAATGGGAATCTTATGGGATCACCATTCTGTATGTTTTCCAGCTTTAACTGAAATGGCATTACATGGAGGCATGATTGTTCACAGTCCTCTAAACTCTAAAATTACCATTGCCCAAATGGCAATAAAACAAATTTTCCCATTTTCAAGGGAAAATGCACAATTAGAGTAAGCCTTATTTCACCCCAAAGTAAAAATCACTCAGACCACAACCTTCTATTCCTCAGTGTCAAAGGCATGGCTTGAGGGTCAACCTCCTTTGTGGTAGGTCACTCACCTGGAAAGCTTTCCAGGGGTAAGTGAGCATTAGTGTGATGGCCAGTGCAAAGCATGACTCCATCAAAGACATTAACCTTCTTTTTTCCATCACACTCTGGGAGGTGGTCACTGCCATTTTCCCGAAGTAGAGAAATCAGGCCTCTTCTTCACACTGTACACAGTGGTCTGAAAGCAAAGTAATATACACAGGGGACTGTAACCATAGCCAGTACAATGTTTATCTTCCCAGACATGACTTATCCTGCAAAATGTTACACAAAAGGTTGATACTGCAGATACCATCACATCATTAGGATTCTTGCAAGAATATTTGATTTTCATACTCCATAAAGAACAGTTTTGTTTGAGGTTGTGGTCTGAATGAGAAGACTTATATGAGGCAGATAAAGTAAAATGGAGTTGACAGATGAATGTACTCTCCTGTGCCTCTAGAAAAGTAGAATTTGCAAGAATTTTTAGTCTCTGCCTTAAGGCATTGTAGCACCTGAATAAACCCTGAATTTCTCCTGTACTTCTGTGACACTCTGTGCACTAAACACGTATTCCTCCACTAACCCCAGACATCCCCAAATTCTCTGATGTCTTCTGACACTAAAATCCTGTTCTCTTTGACTAACCTCAAACATGTGACTATGAGGCTCCCTTTCATGTTAGAGCAGGAAAATATTTCAGTGGCTCTTATTTCTTTAAGGGAATCTCTCTTTGTTTTTTACATATGCCCAATTTACAAGTAATTATAGAGAAAGAGGCTGTGAGATAGGAAAATAGTGGTATAATTTTTAGTTTTTCAAAAAAAAACCAATAAATATGGGTTACTCTGCCAGCCTAAAGAAACATCAAGAATGCATTCCAATGAGCTTCTTGGGCCTTGGCTATAATGTCTTGATGGAATAATAGAGAAACAAAGACTTAACCACCATGTATTATTTATAGTTCCTGTCATGTGTTTTTACACAAGCTTGTGCTTCTATTGGATCATCCTTTTTTTCCTTTTTCATTTGGTAGATTTCTTTCTACTCAAGACTCAGACTGGACATTCTCTTCTCTAAAAATCTTTCCTGAAACTTGATTCCTCTTCCCTGATGTGTTAAACATCCCTCTTCTGAGCTGCAATGTATAGATCTCTATAGCACTTATCACTTGGTTTATTACTTATATGTATAATAATAATTTTCTTCATTTTTCTGTGTCTTTAAACACAGTTACTTAGTTAAGTTACTTATTTTTTTTGTCTTTGCATCATCACTGCTTACTACAGTAAGACATTTGTTCAAGAACTGTCACTTAAACAGGTCAGAGATGCACCACTGTGCTGTAAATGACTGGCTTTGGAAATTGTCACCAGATAATACCATTTTATTATTGTTGCTAATCAGAAAAAGGTGGAAGGTTTGGGCTGTAAGCCAGGTGATATATCTGTTTATGGTCATGATTATAAATTATGGAAAAATCACAGTAGACTTTAGAGAAGAAAGGAACCAAAAGTCATACAGTACAATCATCTTCTTTTACATAAAAAGAAAATTACAATAAATTCAAGTTGAGAAACTAACTCATCTCAGGTCACAAGTTAATTAGTGGAAAGAACAAGGGCCAGAATTCAAAGGTTTGTTTCCTAATTCAGTGTTCTACTCTCTCCACCAGATATAACTTCTTTGCTTCCTCAATAACTTCCTAGTCACTGAGTACTTCACCAGGTGATTTTGGTGATCACATAAAATAATATATTGAAAAATGCCTCAGAAAGTATAAAAGAATAAAGCAATAGTGGAAAAGTTGTGGAACCAGAAAGATTTAAAATTTCCATACCTATTCATTCCCCTCATCACCTTTATTATAAGCAGAGTGTGAAATGAAGACAATGGAAATACTGGTGGCAGGTATCTTTCTGTATCTGTGGCCAAAATATATGAGAGACTTTCCCAGGGGTATTTTAGAGAAAGAACAAAGAGTGGAGTCTTTGTACTTGAGCATATCAAGCTAAAATTTACACATAAGCACTAGTAAATGAAGCCATATTATTCATTTACTTGATGAAGAACTTCAAACACAAAGATGCCCACAAAGCTGCCTACCTTGAACTGGATAAACTTTAAAAGTTTGGAGTCTTTTGCATACATCCTGAAATACTTGAGGACCTAGAAACTGTGCATGAAGTTAAGATAATGATCTGGGAAGCTGTAGTCACTGAAGCACATCATCTCCTTAGAAGAATTGATGATCACCAATTTTAAATACTGAATCTGCCTCCTTCAGAATTTTCCTGCAGTAAATTAGAAGTATTCATGGCAACTTGAGAACTAATTTCATGATTTACAAATAGCTAGTAAACAGTTGAAAATTTCCTGAAATAAATGCCAATTCAAACAAATTCACACATACACCACCTCCATACATCTCCCAGTACTTGTTCCTCTGTGTAGTTCCTTCCCCTTGAATCTCAGTGTCTTTATGACTTGCTTTTGACCAACAGTATACAGTTGAAATGCCACTGAATGACTTTCAATACTAAGTAATAAGTAGCCTTGCAGCTTCTAAGGTGTCTTACAAGGCTTACTTTGGTGGAACCTAGCAACCATGTAAGAAGTTAGCTTTTGTAGCTGCAACCAAAATACCTGACAATGAGAAATAATTCTTTTGGCTCATGGATTTAGAAGATTCAGCTCCACTGCTTTTGGCTTCAGGCAAGGCAGAAAATCATGGTGGAAGGGTATGGCAGAGGAAATCTTCTCAGCTCATGGTAGCCAGAAAGCAGGGGTTGGAGGAAGAGGCCCAGGACAAGATAGAGTCCCCAAAGGTAAACCCCCTGAACCTGTGATCTGCTTTTCAACCATGTCCCACCTGCCTACAGTTTCTACCACTGCCTAGTAATCCATTCAGCTGTCAATGAATTAATTCATTGATGATGTCAGAACCCTAATGAATGAATCACTTTCCAAAAGACCCAACTTTGGACAATGCTGCATTGGATACCAAGATTTGAACACCTGGGCTTTTTGGGGGAAATTCTAAATCTTTACTATAAAAACTCCAACTACATTGAGACCACAATACTGTTAGGAAGCCCAACCTAGGCACATGGAAGAAAATACCTATGATAGAGAAATATTCAAATAGCCCCCAGAAATTCTAGCTATCCCACCTAAAGTTCTAAACATATGAACAATGTAGTCACATTAAATTCAGTCTTAGCACTCATCAGATGGCAATCACAAGAAATTCCAAGTGAGAACTTCCCAGATGAATGAATAAGTCTCAAGAATTTTCATATACATTGAGACATTGCCCTCAGAAAATGTACTAAGTCTCTTTCCAGTATAAGTTGTTATTTACCCCATTGTTATTATTGTTGGGTAACAGTCATTTCAATGAGTAAAAATGGGTTAGATCAAAACATACTAGGGAGAGTATAAGTTAGTATAATATTTTCTGAGTAATTTTGCAATATATATAAAAATCCTTGAAATTTACATAGCCTTTGGAGAAATATTCAGACTTGCAAACAAAGATTATTGTTAAAGGATGTTACTGTCAGCATTATTCATAAAATAAAAAGAAAACAACTTAAATGCTTAAGAAAAAATAACTGAAATTTGAGAACCACCGTTCTAGATTCTTGCTACCCAAAGTATGGCCTGTGGACCAGGACAAAGGGGATCACTAGGGGCATTGTTAGAAATGCAGAATTTTAGGCCCCTCCCTAGTCTTATTGAATCAGAACTAACATAACAAAATTCTCAACTGATTCAGATGCACATGAAAACTGAGAAGCACTGGTTCAGATGACTTTAGTCCCTAACTCACTGTCTTCCTTCCTACAACAAACTTTTTGCTTCCTCAAAAATTTCCAGTTAATTAGTTCAAGGGGTTAAGGTGGTAATCTAATAAAATAATGCTATATGAATCCAGCCTATTATTCTGTCACTGAAATGTCACAAACCACAGGTTTTCAAATCTATTACATTTAAATTTTTTTGATTATAGAAAATCACCTTAACCAATTTGAACCCTCTCATTCCTTGTATTACAGAAATGAATAAATATTAGGAAAGTGGGTATTACAGAATATTAAATATCCACAAAACAGAGTGTTGGATTTCTCCACATTCAGGTTCATTTTTCTCCCAATTCTTATTAAAGAATTATTTAGTGTAGGAATCCAAAATTGATCATACTCATTTGTCTGCCCCATAATTATTTCTTTTTGACTGGTATTAAGACTTTCAGGAGTCTCCTTTCAAGTCTTTTCTTATTTATTTTTCCTATTTCAACCAAAGTATTCATTTAAAGTGTGGTTGTGACTATATCTCTGCCCTAATTAACATTTTAGCTGTTTACATTTTTTATATTACCTAGCAGAGAACTTTATTGGGACTCCAGATCAACACAACCAGAATCTCATGAATGGGCCAACATCATTTTTTGTTAATGTTCTCCCAGTGATTAATTCTTAAATATGTAGCAAAAGTAGACAACTGCACCCTTTCAAGTGTTTTTTATCCATTTATTGTCTTATTCTCTTTTTTGCCATTTTTTTGAGAAATGAAGAGTTATGAAATTTATGGTTCTTTTTAAAAACATGTTTCATTTAAGGGTGTATATTATTTAATTTTCTGATTAAAGTGTAACAGTAACATTTTATATTATATTGTGCCTACATGGCATCTATTTGTCTGTCTATACTTTAAAACTTTACTATGTGAAATAGTTATCTGATCATCAGCATAAATATCACTTAGGGCTTGTCAGAAATGGAGAATTTTGGTATAATCCAAATTAATTCATGAGAAACTCCAGTAATTCATGTGTACATTAAAGTTTGAAAAGCACAGTTTAGCATGCTTTAATAATTTTTAGATATGCAGTTTGACTAAAAAATATCAAGATTATTTTATACCATTGAGTACTTATTAAATCCTTAGCATTTTGAAAGAAATTTATTAACTTTCAAGTAATTTTATTCATAGGGTAACATCAAAGTAATGTGGTATATATATATCATATCACAACCTACTTTTACCATCAATCTTACTTAATGTTAATGAAGAGATCAAGAATTGATTGAAATTAATGTCTTGAGAGCTAATATAATTATTATTAGAAAGTTTTCAGCTGTACAAGGAGGAGACAATACCAGTTTGGTAGGTGGAACATGATCAGAAAATAGAAATGGTGGTGTCTGAGAAAACATTTGTTTGGCAAATAGAAAATTGAAAGAGGAATCACGATAGGAAAGTGCAAGTGGTACTGAAAGAATGAACATTTTTTTTAAGCTGTGGTTGATTGGGGTTGCCGTTGGTCCGAGGGATAGAGTCGGGGTCTCCTTTTTGGAGGTCCTTCATTTGGGGGCTCGCCCGGTATAAGATGGCCCCCCTCATCCGTGGAGTCGACCTTGGAGGTAAGAAGGGGTACCCCGAAGTTGTCTGTCTTTGTCTTGTGTTTTGTTAGTTGGTCTGGTTCTGTGAGCGTGCTTTCGGTTTTGGTGGCAGCAGTTCGGTGACTCGTGAGAGTGGCCGAACAGTGGTCGGTAGATGTGCCTAGGGGGCCACAGGTTGCAGCCCTGGGGGACGCCCTAAGGGTGGAAGGAGAGCCAGGGACGCTTGGTAGTCTCCGTCGGTAAGGGTGCTGATCGGGTTCAACTGGTGGATCAGAGATTGGAGCCTGTCTGGTTCTGGTTCTGTTGTATGTTTGTGGTGGACAAGGTGGAGTAGGTGGGTCCTCGTGTTTGTAGCATTTTTGTTGTTGTTATTTTTGTTGTTTGTGTTTCTAACGACGTACGAACTGACGATGGGACAGACTGTGACAACCCCTTTTAGTCTGACATTAGACCATTGGGCTGAAGTTAAGGGAAGAGGTCGCGACCTATCAGTTGAGATCAAGAAAGGCCCATGGCGGACCTTCTGCTTCTCAGAATGGCCTGCTTTTAATGTAGGATGGCCAGCAGAAGGTACCATTAATCTATCTGTCATTCTTGCTGTTAAAGAGATTGTTTTTCAGAAGGAACCTGGAGACCATCTGAATCAGCAGCCTTACATCGTGGTCTGGCAGGATCTGGTGCAAAATCCACCTCCCTAGATTCGACCTTGGGTGGCAAAACCCAAGCCCTGGCCAGCCACACAGATCCTAGCCACCCAATCTCCCAGTTCTGGGGGGAAATTCAGTCACTTAGAACCCCTCAAGAATATCTATCCTGATATCCAGGCTAACCACCTTCTCCTTGACTCACCTCCCCATACCCTCCCGCCTCGGTCCCCGTAGGGGGTCAGGAAGAGCCAGAAGAACCGCCGGCCCCTGCAGTCACCCCCTCTGCTCCCCTTAACGAGTCTCTGCCGGGGCCCACTCAGGACGCCACGGGGACCTGCGCGGGGTACCAGGAGCCGCCATGGAGTAACTCCCGACACCACCGTTGCCCTTCCCTTAAGGGCTTATGGGCCCCCGCCGGTGGCAACGGATGGTGGACCGGCTCCTCTTCAGCCCCTCCAGTATTGGCCTTTTTCCTCCGCAGACTTGTATAACTGGAAAACTAATCATCCTCCCTTTTCAGAGGACCCCCAGCGCTTAACCGGGCTGGTGGAGTCTTTAATGTTCTCTCATCAGCCCACATGGGATGATTGCCAGCAGCTACTGCAGACCCTTTTCACTACTGAGGAGAGGGAGAGGATTTTATTGGAGGCAAGGAAGAATGTACCAGGAGCAGATGGATGACCCACCCAGCTGCCCAACATCATAGAGACTGCCTTCCCCCTCTCCATGCCTGACTGGGATTTCAACACGGCAGAAGGTAGGGAGCGACTGACAGTCTATCGCCAGACTCTAGTGGCTGGCCTCCGTGGGGCAGCGAGACGCCCCACTAATTTGGCTAAGGTAAGAGAGGTTATCCAGGGGGCCACGGAACCCCTGTCAGTATTTCTCGAGCGCCTAATGGAAGCTTTCAGGTGCTACACCCCGTTTGTCCCTACCTCTGAGGGGCAAAGGGCTTCTGTGGCCATGGCTTTTATAGGGCAGTCAGCAATAGATATTAAGAGAAAGTTGCAGAGAATAGAAGGGTTACAAGATTATACCCTACAGGATTTAGTTAAGGAGGCAGAGAAAGTGTATCATACGAGGGAAACTGAAGAAGAGAAGGAGCAAAGGAAGGAAAAGGAGAGAGAGGAAAGAGAAAACCAAAGGGATCGTAAGCAGGAGAAGAACCTAACATGGATTTTGGCCGCAGTAGTAGGTGAGAGAGGCCAGGAACAAACACAAGGCAGGGCTAAAAAAGGGTCAGGCAACCTGGACAACCGCACTCCATTAGACAAGGATCAGTGTGCCTACTGCATGGAGAGAGGTCACTGGGCTAGAGAGTGTCCTAAGAAGAAGACCGGGCCCTCCAAGAAAGTATTAGCCCTAGAAGAAGAAGATTAGCGGGGACGGGGCTCAGAACCCCTCCCCGAGCCTAGGGTAACACTAGAGGTGGAGGGGAAGCCAGTTGAGTTCTTAGTGGATACTGGGGCTCAACACTCGGTCCTGCTCGAACCGTCTGGGCCCATCTCCCACAAGAAATCGTGGGTTATGGGAGCTATAGGGCACCGGCAGTACTCATGGACTACCCAAAGAACAGTAGACTTAGGAATGGGATGGGTAACCCACTCGTTTCTAGTCATCCCCGAGTGCCCTGGGCCTCTACTTGGGAGAGACCTCCTAACCAAAATGGGAGCTCAGATTACCTTCACCCCTGATGGCCCAGAAGTGACCCGAAGCAAGAGAATAACTACTGCCCTGACTATGCGCCTGGATGATGAACACAGACTTTTTGAGAGACAGGGAGCAAAAATATGTCACATAAATAACTGGTTGAACAGGTATCCAGGGGCGTGGGCCAAAATGGCTGGAACAGGACTAGCAGCAGAAAGACCACCCATAGTCATAGAGCTTAAGGCCACATCTACTCCTGTGGCTGTACGTCAATACCCTATGACTAAAGAGGCCCGGGAAGGAATTAGGCCCCATATCCAGCGCCTCCTTCAGCAAGGTATCCTAGTGAAGTGTCAGTCACCATGGAACACTTCCTTGTTACCTGTTAAAAAGCCTGGCACAGGAGACTATCGCCCGGTACAGGACTTAAGAGAAGTAAACAAGCGAGTACAGGACATCCACCCCACTGTACCTAACCCTTACAGCTTGCTGAGCTCTCTTCCCCCGGATCATATTTGGTAAACTGTCTTGGACTTAAAGGATGCTTTCTTCTGCTTGCGACTACACCCTTCCAGCCAAAACATCTTCTCATTCGAGTGGAGGGACCCTGACTCTGGGACAACAGGACAATTGACTTGGACCCGACTACCCCAGGGGTTCAAGAATTCCCCGACCCTCTTCGATGAAGCTCTCCACCAAGATTTAGCCCACTTCCGTGACAGTCATCCCCAGGTAACATTTCTGCAGTATGTAGATGACTTATTACTGGCCGGGGCAACAGAGGAGGAGTGCCAACGGGGCACGGGACTGCTGCTAGAAGAACCTGCCCGCTTAGGATATCGGGCCTCTGCCAAGAAGGCCCAGATCTGCCAAAAGGAGGTAACGTACCTGGGGTACGCCCTCAAAGGGGGGCAGAGATGGCTGACGGAGGCCAGAAAACAAACTGTGACTCAGATACCCGTTCCTCGCTCACCCCGCCAGGTGCGAGAATTTTTAGGGACTGCGGGGTTTTGCAGCCTGTGGATCCCCGGGTTTGCTACCCTGGCAGCTCCCCTCTATCCTCTGACTAGAGAAGGTGCCTCATTTGAGTGGGATAACAACCAGCAGCAGGCCTTTGATGACATCAAGAAGGCACTACTGTCTGCCCCAGCCCTGGCATTGCCAGACGTAGCAAAGCCCTTTGTCCTATTTGTGGATGAGAGGAAGGGGGTAGCCCGAGGGGTGCTAACCCAGCCTCTAGGGCCACGGAAGAGGCCGGTAGCCTACCTCTCCAAGAAGCTAGACCCTGTTGCTAGTGGCTGGCCTGCCTGTCTGAGGTCAGTGGCAGCAGTGGCAGTATTAGTGAAAGATGCTGACAAATTAACTATGGGACAAAAGCTAACGGTCATTGCCCCTCACTCCCTGGAGAGCATCATCAAACAGCCCCCTGACCGGTGGCTGTCCAATGCCCGCATGACGCATTACCAGAGTCTCCTACTGAATGGAGACAGGATCCAGTTTGGGCCGCCTGCCCTCCTCAACCCAGCTACCCTACTACCTGACACGTCCACCCAGGAGAGTGTGCTGCATACCTGCCAAGAGATACTGGCAGAAGAAACGGGGACCTGAAGGGACCTCCAAGACCAGCCCTTACCAGACACTCAGCTGACCTGGTTCACTGATGGAAGCAGCTACATAATAGAAGGTAAAAGGGTAGCCGGGGCGGCGGTAGTGGATGATGAACAAACTATCTGGGCAAGCAGCCTACCCGAGGGGACGTCGGCTCAGAAGCCTGAGTTACTAGCTCTGACTCAGGCTCTGTGGTTGGCAGAAGGGAGAAAAATTAACATCTACACTGACAGCAGGTATGCCTTCGCTACTGCCCATGTCCACAGGGCCATCTACCAGCAGAGGGGGCTACTGACCTCGGCAGGGAAGGAAATCAAAAATAAAGAAGAAATTCTAAGCCTGTTAGAGGCCATTCACCTTCCTAAGAAAGTAGCAATTATTCACTGCCCCGGACACCAAAAAGTGGGGTCAAAAGTTGCCAGAGGGAACCAAAGGGCTGACAGGGAAGCCAAGCGGGCGGCTCAAGGACTTAATATCCTATCCTTGTCGGGGGGGAAAAACTGATGTCTCACCCTAAGGAGGCGGTATACCCCTCTATTAGGAACTTTGAATATTCAGAACTAGACCTTGAGGAAATGGACAGATTAGGATTTCGCCTAGAGACTCCAGAGGGGATCCGGGAAACTTCAGAAGGAAAAAGAATTCTCCCTGAAAAACAGGCGATCATATTTCTCAGACACCTTCACAAGTTAACTCATCTAGGCCCAAAACATTTAAAAACTCTTGTCCAGTCTTCACCGTATTACATCATGAAGCTTAGGGAGCTTGCAGATACAACTGTAAAAGAATGCAAGTCTTGCCAGATGGTGAATGCCCAACCCAGCAAGCTACCTCATGGCAAACGGCTCTGAGGAGACCGTCTGGGAGTTACTGGGAAGTGGACTTTACTGAGGTAAAACCAGCCAGGTATGGATATAGATACTTATTAGTATTCATAGATACATTTTCAGGATGGGTTGAAGCCTTTCCTACCAAGAAGGAGACTGCTCAGGTGGTGGCCAAAACAATACTAGAAGATATCTTCCCGAGGTTCAGGGTGCCCAAGGTAATCAGGTCAGACAATGGCCCTGTGTTTGTTGCCCAGGTAATTCAGTGACTGGCCAAAATCCTGGGGCTTAATTGGAAATTACATTGTGCTTATAGGCCCCAAAGCTCAGGGCAGGTAGAAAGAATGAATAGAACTTTAAAAGAGGTCATGACTAAATTATCCTTAGAGACTGGCATAACAGACTGGACAGTCCTCCTTCCATTTGCTTTGTTTTGGGTGCACAATACCCCTGGCGCCCTCAAGCTAACTCCTTTTGAAATCCTTTATGGAACTCACCCCCCACTCATTACCATACAACACCTTCCATCCCCAGAATCTTACCCCTCTCAATCTCTGTACACCAGATTAAAAGCCCTTGAGACTGTGCACAGGGAGGTGTGGAATCGGTTGGCTGAGGCCTACAAGCCTGGAGACCTTCAGGTACCTCATCAGTTCCAGGTCGGATACTCAGTGTACATACGGCGTCACCGTGTGGCCAGTCTGGAACCAAGGTGGAAAGGACCATACATAGTGCTGCTTACTACTCCAACTGCAGTAAAGGTTGATGGCATCGCCGCCTGGATTCACGCTTCGCATGTCAAGCCTGCACCACCACCAGACCCAACGTGGAAAGTGGAAAAATTGGACAGCCCCCTCAAGCTCCGCATCCACCGTGTTCCTGCTCCTGTTGATGCACCTCCCGCCGATAAGTAGCCCCAAACCTCATGCCCCCCCAATGACTAACATGGCAAGTCCTCTCCCAGACTGGAGATATATAATATGGAGCACCACCAGGGAGAAACCCCTTTGGGCTTGGTGGCCGTCCCTAACCCCAGACATCTGCGCCTTAGTAGCTGGGTTAGATAATTGGGACATCCCTACCCTGACTTCTGAGGAGGCCCGTAGACATTGGCCAACATCACCCAGGCCTCTTGGGGGATCAGAATACCGCCTAGTTGAAGGGTACGACCCAGGATGTAGCTACCCACGCTCCCGTGACAATCTAAAACAGACCCCTTTCTATGTCTGCCCCCGGGATGTGAGGTCACGGAATATGGCAAGGACGTGCAGAGGCATAGACCATTATTATTGTGCTGCATGGGGGTGTGAGACTACTGGCAACACTTATTGGCACCCCACCTCCTCCTGGGATTTAATAACCGTACAGCAAAATCTCACGGCAGCCAAATGTTACAACCAAGGGTGGTGTAACCCTCTGAACATCTCCTTCACGGAAAAAGGAAGGCTATCGCGTGAATGTTTAAAAGGGAGAACTTGGGGATTCCGTTTCTATATGTCAGGGAGGGACAATGGATTTACGTTCTCTATCAAGCTTAAGATTGAAACCCCAACTACCGTCCAGGTAGGACCTAACCTAGTATTATCTGAACAGCGGTCATCACCTGCCCATATCAGGCCGCCTGTTTTCCAAGCCCCAACAAATAAGCCAGTTACAACCCCCTTGGCCCCCAACCTAGCAAATACACCCAAGGTACTGAACACAGGGCAGAGACTCCTTAATTTGATACAGGGAGCTTTCAGCACCCTCAATGCTTCCAACCCTAATCTGACTGAGTCTTGCTGGCTATGTCTGGTGTCAAGTCCTCCGTATTATGAAGGCATCGCCTTCTCAGGGACCTTTAATAACACCACCTCCCATGACTCCTGTAGCTGGGGGTCAAACAGAAAGCTCACTCTTACAGAAGTCTCTGGGCAAGGTACTTGCTTAGGTACAGTTCCTGCAAACCATAAACATCTGTGCAACTGGACAATAGAAAGCCCTCAAACTACTACCAACTATTATCTGATTCCCCCCCTGTAGGCGGATGGTGGGCCTGCAGTACAGGACTGACCCCATGTGTATCCTCATCAGTGTTCAACACCACCAAAGACTACTGTGTCCTCATACAACTGGTACCTAGAGTTATCTACCATGAGGCAGGCTCTTTTGAGGCTGAGTTCGACCTACAGCCCCGTAGACAGAAGAGGGAACCGGTCTCACTCACTTTAGCTGTCCTGCTGGGCCTAGGAGTAGCGGCCGGAGTAGGGACAGGACCGCTGCACTTGTTCAGACTCCCCAGTACATTGAAGAATTACGGTCAGCTGTAGATGAGGATCTGAAGGCTATAGAGCAATCAATCACAAAACTAGAGGAGTCACTGACCTCTCTATCTGAGGTGGTACTACAGAATAGGTGAGGCTTAGATCTCTTATTCCTTAAGGATGGTGGATTATGTGCTTTACTAAAAGAAGAATGTTGTTTTTACATAGATCACTCTGGTGTAATAAAAGATTCCATGTCCAAACTTAGAGAAAGACTGGAAACAAGACAACGAGATCGAGAAGCACATCAAGGGTGGTTTGAAAGTTGGTACAATCGGTCCCCCTGGATCACCACCCTCATGTCCACCCTGATGGGTCCCCTTGTTATACTGCTTTTACTCCTCACTTTTGGGCCCTGCATCCTAAATCGCCTAGTTACCTTCATCAGGGAAAGAGTAAATGCTGTACAGGTACTAATGCTCAGGCAACAATATCAGTCCCTCCACCAAGAAAATAATTTGGGAGAAGAGTATATAGAGACAGAAGTTCCATGATTAGAACTTTCCGAAAAGAAAATGGGGAAATGAAAGAATGAACATTTTTTAAGCTGTTTTAAAGAGTGAACATTTTTTAAGCTGTAAGCTGTTCTAAAGAATGAACATTTTTTTAAGCTGTTTTATCTCAACTCCCTAAGGTCTCCCGCCCATTGTCTTAACTCCCTAAGGTCACCCTCCCAGTTATCTTAACTCCCTGAGGTCACCCTCCCAGTGATGGGAGAAAAGCCCCTAAAGCTGTTCCAGGAAATAGCCCCAAACAGAGAGTAAAA
This sequence comes from Sciurus vulgaris, assembly GCF_902686455.1. Classification (NCBI taxonomy): domain Eukaryota; kingdom Metazoa; phylum Chordata; class Mammalia; order Rodentia; family Sciuridae; genus Sciurus; species Sciurus vulgaris. The sequence goes on along the minus strand of NC_136477.1, from coordinate 64,411,782 downwards.
GAATAAATTGAGCCAGATAACTAGATCGCGCTCAAACAGTAGGATTACCAGAAACTATTGACCAGAATTTACGCCCTGTTGTAAAACATTGTAAAACATGTTGTATGTTATCAGACAACTCAGACCCCCTTTGGAATTTCCTGGCAGCTTTGTTCCCCCATTTTTCTTTTTTTTTCCTTTTTCTCCCTTTCATGTGCGACCCCTCCCGATGTGTGGTTTTCTGCCTTTATAAACTTGTAAGATTTTCTGCTAGGGACTTAACCCTTGGACTCCTGCGTGAGTCACGAGTCGGGTCCCAGCACGCTGGAATAAACACCTCTTGCGGTTTGCATCAAGTGACGCCTCCTGTGGTTGATTGGGGTTACTGTCAGTCCGAGGGATAGAGTCGGGGTCTCCTTTTTGGAGGTCCTTCATTACTACCTGAGGAGAAAATAAAAATATACTGAATCCCAGGAAACTGTCACAAGAAATGAGAAAATAGAAACCCTGAATTCCCAGTGTTCTTATTGGACACCTACCAGTGGAGGTGGAATTTCAAAGTGCTTAGATCAATTCTACATATGAAACCTCTAACAAATTATAAAAAAAGTTTTGGGGGATGGAAGGACAACTAGACTCCAAATAATGATCATGGGACTGATAGAGAAGTACATCTCAGGAAAAAGTTCTCAAGGTAGCCATCAGCAACATGCAAAATATGTTCAGTCCATTAAAGAATGTTTATAATATTTTAGTCTCCACAGCTATGTAACTAAAAAATATGAAAAGGAGGGTCTATAGCTCCATAAACATTCTTAGCAGCCACTCAGGACAGCTTCCTTCTCAGAAATCCACTTATTAAACAAATATATTGGGTAGAAAATATATGCCAGGTATTATTCTTGGTTCTAGAATATAATAGTGAGCCATATAGATATGTTTGTGTTAAGAAAAGCCAGAGAAGTCAGAGCATTATGATGAAAGTTTATTTATTTATTTTTTTTGTGGAAGCAGTTCATAAGGTATTGAAATTTTGCCCAGAGGATAATAAAAAAGAAATCCCCATGCTGTATATTCAGCAGATTTTAACTTCAAATTCATTTAGAGTTTAAAAACCACAAAACTGATAATCAGGCAGAATAATGGCTGCCCTCCCAAAATCATCCCTGCCTCAATTCATTTCACTGCTGTTTAGTAAGTGCCAAACCTGGCTAGGATGCTTAAGGAGACTCAAAATATGGGGGTCTCACTCTAGGCATGAATAATAACTGACATGTGTGGAATAATAACCATATGTGGAGCTGTCACTTTTATAAGTGATTGATGTAATTTTTCTTTCGCTTATTCCCTATGATCTCTGTACAAAGGGGTATTACTATTATCCCATCCTAAAAATTAAAAAAAAGTGGGTGGAGAGGTTTAATGATTTGCCCAAGGCCATACTTCTTGTAAATGACAGTCTTTGAATCTAAAATGGTGCTCTTAACCTCTACACTAGGGTGTGACTGGATTTCAAGAGTAGAATTTTATGTTACTAAAAGCAAATTAACAGGGTTTTCAGCCCACATCTGATTATGATAAAGGTATAGGGATTTGATAAGGGGATTCATTTTAGATCTGAATAAGACTATAGTTAGAATTAGTTCCTAAAATGGAGTCAAGAAACAACACATTTGTTCAACTAAGAAATGTCATAAGGCCACTTTTAAGTAGCTGGCCAACACTGTTAGTTTTTATGATGTGAAATACCTGTGACACCTCAATTCCATTCACTTGTTCAGAAAATGAGTTTAAAAGTAAACTAAGTTAGAGATCAATGAAGGTGACAGATACTTTTTGGCAGTTAATAAGCATACCATTTAAATAGATAATATTGTTTATGGTTACTAACAAGTTGCAGGGTTGGATGTGCATATTAAAACAATTTAACTTTAAAACTGAATATGTGTAAGGGCAAGAAAACCCATTTGCAGGTGCCCTTTACCCTCTTCTACAAGACAAAGGACTTTGAACTTCTCAAAGCAAGTTTACAGCAAACAATACTATCAAATTTTATATCTTATTCAAGGATAAGACATGTCAGAAAAATACCTGGAGTTTTAATAGAAAAAGTAATGTTGAAGATTAGAGGTGGGTATTCCTGGAAGGAGTTGTTAGCAGGTAATTCTAGCTCATTTACCTTTAAGACATATCAGAAGCAACCACTCTACATTTTCTAAAACCCCTGTGATTCTGTTTGCTTTCAGACACCACATCTATGGGTCATGAAAATGGGGAAAACACTATGCCTGTGGACTTCACAAGCTAATGAGATTACCATGGAACCTCAAACATGAAGGATAACTCCTGATCTCTTGAGTCTTTACTGGTGAGATGCAGACAGTTGGGTGATCTCCAGATATATTTCCAGCTAAAGTATCTCGGTCTTTAACAATACCCTGGAAATTCAAATTTGTGTTTTGTTTCTTATTTTTTTTTTTTTAAAAAGGTGGGACTGGGGTTATGGCTCCCTGGTAGAGCACTTGCCTAGCGTGTATGAGGCACTGGGTTCATTTCTCAGCACGGCATATAAAAAAATAAATAAAATAAAGGTCTATCAACATCTAAAAAATAATTTTTAAAAAAGTGGTCTATTTAGTTCTCAACAATGTTATAGGACTACTATTATTGTCCTCACTATGAATTACTATGCATCATGGGCCTTTTGGAAGCACTCTTAGATTATTTAAGTCCTCTGAGGTTGAAGATTATTTTACATTCCATTTTTGAGCATTATGGGGTATCAAAATGGGAAACTCCCTTGGTTAAATGTTACAACTGTACCTCAGGAATACAGATATATGTGCAACATGTATGTTCATTTTTCAAACCTAAGACCAAGGCTTTGTGCAGTTAGGATGTAAGATGGCTTTGGGATCTTATAAACCCAGAGGAAGAAGGGTCATAGAGTGTTCTTAGGATTTCAGCATAGGCTGAATCAGGAGGAACATTGGGCTTTATGCAATTTTACTGCTGAGATGATCTGCTCCTTACATGAAAATCAGTCAGAAAAGTTAAACTCCAGCAGTAGTACACTCAAAGCCTTCAGGGACTAGCTAGATAGATTGCATAATTGTTTTTCTGCTGGACAAAAAAGAGTGAAATTACTTGTAACCAATTTGAAAAAAGTATTAACTTAGAATGAAAAAAAAAAGTTGGACAAAATGGCACAAGCTTGTCATCATAACTACTCAGGAGGCTAATGCAGGAAGATCACAGTTTGAGGCCAGCCTTGGCAACATAGCCAGAACATCCATGCCCCAAATAAAATAAAATAAAAATAAATGGGGATGTAGCTCAGTGGGACAGTGTTTGCTTAACACACTTAAAACCTTGGGTTAAATTCCAGTACTTTAAACAAATGAAATAGGAAAACAAGAACTGCTCTGTCAAACAAAAGACACACAAACAAGTTTCAGTGCAAAGTTACCTACAATCTCTGACCTGTGTTCTCAATAAATTTTTGATAATTTTTAGTGTGTGCCTTACCTTTTGTATTGAAAGAAAGTGACAATTCTCAGAGGTGACTGGGCAAGATTTTTGTAAAGCACTTCCTGCTATACTTAAATGCACAGTCTCATTGGTATATCTTCTCAGGCTCTTGGGCTCTCTGGGTTTTACATTTATTATATAAATCTGATGCCTAAGATATATAATTACATCAAAGTCAAGTGTAGTTTTTCCTTGCTTGGGAGAAAGAAAACCCAAATTGCTTTCAACTCAGCGTAGGGCACTGACCTAATCCTAAACTTAGCCCAAAAATCCAAGTTCATGAGTGCAAGAAGAGGTCTGAAACATTTTTCCCTATGGTCACATCTTTTACTGAAGCTCCATATCTGATGCACTAGATGCTGCCAACTAGTATCCTATTGTAACCCAGTAGATCAAGGACATACTGGACTGCCGGGGACCAGCCCAAGCAGCAGAGTCCAGGGGTCCTTGATGGCCTGAAATGTAAAAGCCCCGAGTGATTAGGCGGCGCAGCGTCGGCGATGGACAGCAACCACACAGACTCAGGTCAATGTTAGGTTGCTGACAAGTTTATTGAATTCTTCTTACAGTTTATATACCCTTATACTTTTCATTAAAAAATATTTATGACTTCATATGAAGAAGAAAGTTCTTAGAAGTTTATCAATAGATAACAGAAGCTAGGTCTGCACAGCCAATTAGCGCCATCTGGCACATTCATCTTACTTGACATTTTCCCACAATGAACTATCCTTGACTCGAAACTTACAAAAGCAAGTTGATGTATACCACTTGTTTTTCTTAGAAGTTTAACTTCTATTTGATTTCTTACTGCTAAGATTAATTATAACTTCTAGTAATTTGTTATTAATTTTTCATGACTATAATTACATGTCTATGCTATGTTAAATCATATTATACTATTAAGAACCAAGTTATTATCTTCAGAGTAAAAAATCTTCATCTAAAAGAACTAAAACTTTTCTTTTGAACTAAATATAATGTATTTCTGTGGGAGGCTCATTACTTTGCAGAAGAAACCAGATGTAATAAATATGTTGATCACTGAAGCTAAGAGAATCACTTATATGCAACTAGATGTCTGGGAATCTTGTAAAAGTTAACAAAAACATCACAAGACATATTGCTTCAGAATGTCCACCATTCCCTATAGGAATATTAGTTCTTTGTGTAAACAAATGAACTTTATTTTACTGGAATTGAGTTGACTCATATGAACTGTTTGTGTTCCCATCATCCTTCAACCAAAGAACTTTATTAAACATGATTAATCCGCGTAATATTGTGAGTTCTGGTGAAAAACAAAAAAGGAAGAGAGATTAACACTCTGAGGAAGGGGCTCCAGCTTTACTCAACTTACGACGAGTCCTTGCTATCATCTTCCAGGGAAGGCCTTGGCAGCACCCAACTTATGACGAGTCCTTGCTATCATCCTCCAGAGGAAGATTACCAACCTCTGGCATGGGTCTTTATGCGCCAGGCACACTTCCCTGGCATGAGTTTTATGTGCTAGGTGCCCCTGCACTGGACAGCAAATATAACCTGTACACTAACCTGTGCTTTAATCATGATTGCTTTGGTTGGGGTTGATGCTGAGATCTATCAAAGCCATGATTTGGTTATTGTTAATGTTACTGGGTTGCTGTTGTCAAAGGGCATTCCCTTTTGTGGAGGAATAAAACAGAATTAATAAAAACATTATAACTATATAACCTGAGCAATGAATGAAAAATGAATTGAGCTAGCCTTCATTCTGGCAGTTAATACTGACTCACTAGAAAATATTGAACAAGTTTCCTAAACTTTCTGTGCCTTAGTTTGCCCATTTGTTAAATGTCCTCTCTTTTCCTCAGGGTTATAACAATCATAGGTCCTATATTTTCAATCTGTTCTAAAGGTCCCTCACTCAAGTATTTAAGAATACTTTCTCAGTGCTACCTATGGGGCAGACACTGTTCTAGGTACAAATCCAATATATCCTAAAGGTGAATTTATTATCTTCCTTTCCTCAAACCAGATTTTCGCTCTTATAATCCCTCAGTGATAGCACAAACATCCATATCCCAGGGTAAACACCTGTGGGAATCCTCCTGGAATCTGTTTCTCTCACTTTCAACCATGTGCTTATCAATGACCAAATACCTTCAAATGCATCTTCACTATTTTTTTTTCTTTCAGCATTAGAGATTGAACCCACGGCCCCACACATGCTAGGTAATTGTTCTACCATTGAGCTACATAGCTTTTCATTTTACATACCTTTTATTTCATTTTACAGTCATTTTTACTTTGAGACTGTCTCACTAAGTTTCCCAGGGTTACCCTGAACTTGCCATCCTCCTATCTCAGCCTCCCAAGTAGCTGGGATTACAGGTGTGCTCCATTGTACACAGCTCTGTCACCAATTTTTAAATATATTTATTATCCCTTATAAATATTTTCTCAATAGCTTTGCCTTTGTGATCCCTCTGACCTAAACTTTCTTCCTCTGATTTTACATAGCTGGCTTCCCATCATTCAGACCTTAATTTGAATGTCATTTTTCTAGTAACATCCTCTTCAACTCACTCTACTCAGCACCTACCCAGTCCTATTCTCACTATTCTACCTGACAGTTTATTTGTACTTTCTTTACTTTTTATATTTCTTCATCACCAGAACCTGAACTCCACAATTGCAGGGACCTTATCTCTCATGTTCACTTCTATTCTAGACACTGGGGATATGACCAACTTTATTATTACTCTCTATTGTATTCATCTGGCAAATATTCAACCCTGGTAAGACCCAATTCCCTAACTCTTCCCCACCTGCAGCCAACACACACCATGCTGCCTGGTCTCCTGACCATCAACTTCAAGTGGCCCTCACTGCTGCTTGGCTTGGTACCATATTCCTCTCGTGCTTTCACTCTCCATTTTCCTAGACAACTATTTCACATCTTTCTGTCCTCAAACCCCCAACACCCCTCCCACACAAGTTCACCAGATGCCATTTTTTTCTGATTTCATTTAGACAATAGAGTCAGGAGAGATCAGGTGCTGTCACTACCAAATCTGTTTTCATACTGTGCTTTCTTCTGTCGAGGCCAAACCCTTTACTTGTGCATTATTAGATCCCACCTCCTCTCACTCAAGAACATTACCCTGGTATCATTAGATTATATCTCCACTGGGTCATTTCCATCAGCTTTCAATATACTGTAACATCACCATCTTAAAACAAAATAAACTGCCCTTGAACTGGTAGTTACTGCTGCCAATTTTTTGCTTCCCTTTACATCAAAACTCTTCAAAATGGGTGAGATAAGCTGTCTCCACCTTCTTTCCTCTCATTCTCTTTATGTAATCACTCCAGTCAGGCATTGGACTCCTTGCCAAGACCATTGAAAACCATAATGTTGACCAATTTAGTGCTTATTTTCTATTCTATCTTTACTCCACACCTTAACTGCATTTGATGCAGACCATCACTCTTGAAACCCTATTTCATTTGGGTTTAGAAGTACTATATCCTTAGTTCTCATACTATTTCACTGGCTGATCTTAGTCTCTTAAGCTGCCTCCTCTTCTCAATTTCTAAATATGAGTTGACCAAGGATTAGTATTTTTTTTTTTATAGTTCCAGTCATGGTCTTGGGGATATTATAATTTAGCTCCATCCTAAAATTATGACTTCCTTGTCTGTGCTTAGTTCTAACCCTTTCCCCTGAACTCTAGAATAGTCTATCCAGTTAACTATACAAAACCTGTACATGGATCTGTATTACTATCTCATTATACTCTGTCCAAAATTGAATTGTTTTTTTCTCAACATGAATTCCTTTTGAAAAAATCTTCCAATACATATATTTTACAAGTTTTAATGGGCATAGTAATTATACATATTTATGGGATACAGTGACATTTCATTATGTGTATACGTTAAATAATCAGATCCAGGTAACTGATTTATTGATCACCTCAAATATTTATCATTATATTGTTAGAAACATTCACTATCCTCTATACTATTTTAAAATATTCAATTAATTATCATCAACCATAAGAACTCCATTGTGCTAGAGAGCATTAGAAGTTATTCCTCCTATCCAGCTGCACCTCTGTGCCCACTAACCATCCTTTCTCCATTCCCCTCCTCTCACTCTTCCTAGACTCTGGTAATCATTATTCTACTCTCCACTTCTATGATACCAACTTTTTCAGTTTCCACATTTAAATATGGAAAATATGCAGTGTTTTTTTGTGCATGACTTATTTCACTTAATGTCCCACAGGCCCATCCATGTTGCTCTAAATGATAGAATTTCAACCTTTTTGGCTGAAAAATATTCCATTGTATATACATGCCAAATTTTCTTTATTCATTCATTCAAAAAAGGGCACCTAGGTTGATTCCATATCTTGGCTATTAAAACTAGTGCTGTACAAACCATGGAAGTGATATCTCTTTGACATACTGATTTCATTTCCTTTGGATATACACTCAGTAATGGAGTTTCTGGATCATATGGTAGTTCTATTTTTAGCTTTTGTTAGTTTTTTTTTTGAGGTTTCTCATAGCAATTTTCATAATGGCTGTACAAATTTACATTCCCACCAGCAATGTATGAGAGTCCTTTTATGTATGAGAGTCTGCATACTTGTCAGCACAAAAAGAACTCATGATGTTCCCCAAACTCTTCATTCTGTCTTCCTCCTTCCATATGGCAACTCCATTCTACAACATGCTAATGTCAAATCCTTGAAATCATCTTTTATTCTCCTATTTCTCCCCAATTCTCAATTTGTGAATCTTCTAGGCATTACCTGTTCAATATATCTACTCACCACACCACTATTACCATGCTGGCCCCCAAATTATCATCTTTTCCCCAGACTATTGCAATATACTCCTAATTGAAGTCTCTGCTTCTCCCCTTTAGGCTCACTTCATACAGCATTCAGAGTAAAACGTCTAAATGTTTTATGTGACTTGCACACCTGGAGTCTCTCAGCTAGCCTTTCACAACTATATTTTAAACGTCAGACTCAATATATCAATGCTCTACTTAGTTTACAGCTAGGACCCCATCTCTGAAATGTTTAAGTTAAAAATAATCAACATCCTCTTGTTTAAGTGGCAGGTGGTTGATATCATTGCTTTACCAGCTAGATAAATATAGTGCATGAGAATCTGGATGGGAGGAAATAAGTCAAACAGGAAACAGGATGCAAAAAACACTCAGTAGCAGTTTCATAGAAGAGAGAATCTTCCAGAGAAGCCACCAAAGGATATAAATCGTAAGGTTTTGAGAAAACATCCAAATAGGGGAGTAAAACAGGAACTTAGGCTGCCTTTGCTGATAGTCCTGTCTCTTCTTTTGGACTTGCTGATGACCAATGGGTAACTAAAAGCAGGATAAAGTTTGGCATCTCTGTCTTCATTTAGGTGTTCCTCTTTTATTACCTTATTAAATTTTGGGTTGGATTCCTGCTCAACTCTGGATTGACGCCATCCAGTGGAGACAATTTGCAGCGGGAGACAAAAGAGTAGCGAGGCTCTTGAATTTGGAATGGTTTATTGATGAATCAGGAAACTCAGGAACTGGAACCTCCAACCTCGGACCTACGGCCTCGAACCTTGAACCTCAGTGCTCAAGGAGCGTCGGCTTATATCACCTCCACGAGGTGAAGGGTAGGGCTGTTGCCAATTATGCAAAGATTAGGTGAGGAGCTAGCTGTCCAATCATGGTAAAGGTCAAAATGAGCAGGCCCAATCTGGAGCACTCGGGAACACCTATGCATGTGTTGTGTGTGTGTGGACTTAACTGGATACGGCCAATGACAAATCACCTGGGTGTGCTTATGTTAATCAACCTCCTCACCACTGATGTGATCAAAGCAACCTCTAGTTGGCTGCCAGGCGCCATCCTGGTGCAGTCCACATGGCATAGCCCCCAATATCTCCCCCATTCTTATATGAAATGAAAAGGAAGCTGGCAGGGATTGTGTCTGTCTTAGGTCCCAGGAATCAAAACCATTCCTTACCCGTCATCAAAGGATACCAAAGTGGGGTTGGCCCTTCTGTCTTAGGTTGGTACAGCATTTTCCCATGGTTACCCATCTTTGACTACCAATCCAGCATGCTAAGCCATATACTGGGAGATTGTCCCACTTAAGGGCTGCCATGGCCTATTTCATGATCACATTATGAGCCTGTTGGCTGACTTTGAGGCATTTGTAGATGTAGAATAGAATCAACACAAGCATACCCAACCTTATTAGTGTGGAACTTAAGAGTCCCACAAATTTGGTGCCAAATTGTGTTAGTTTATCTAATTGCTCCCATGAAAAGCCCTCCCGATTTGACCTCCACCTTAGTGGCATTCATGGCGAGGATATGCCATTGAAGCCTTGTTACCAGCTTGTTGAATCTATCTGCCCATTGTTGTGCGATCTGGAAAAATAACTGTCTAGAGAAGTTCTCATTAGAAGTCACAAAAAGAAAAGGGAACCTCTAGGAGGGGAATTGATGAGCTAGAACTCCCCACCAGGTGAGTCTCACCTGGCAGGTGAGGTTTTACCACAAGTACGGTAAAATCAGAGAAACAGGCCCAAACAGGCCTTGCCTCAGCCTGCAGCCTAGTTCCCCTTTGGATAACCATTGGTCAACAAGTGGAGGCACCTCTGCCCACTAGCAGGGAATATACCCCACCTGAAGGCTACCACCCCTAGAGAGGTAGCTTCCTTGTGGAGTACAGCATTATCAACTTCCTCTAAGACTTCAGGCTACTGAAGGCTAAGAGGGGGATATAGTAGAAATCTTCAGGGACATTATAAGTCAATAGAGAAAATCTGAAAAAATTGTAATGGTCCACTGATACCTGAACAATATGAGAAAACAAGGGAAGAAAATGCCAAACAAATCTAGATGTTACATCAATAAAATCCAATGACAGCATGGCAGAAGAAATGACAGAAAGGGAGTTCAGAATGAACATAATTAAAATGATCAGCGAAGCAAACGATGAGATGAAAGAGAAATGCAGGCATTGAATGATGAGATGAAAGAGCAAATGAAGGCATTGAATGATGAAATGAAAGACCAAATGCAGGCATTGAATGATCGCACCAATCGACAGTTAAAAGAGAAAATACAGGAAGAAAAGATTATTTCAATAAAGAGTTAGAGATATTGAAAAAAACAAAAAGAAATCCTTGAAATGAAAGAAACAATAAACCAAATTAAGAACTCCATAGAAAGCATAACCAATAGCATAGAAGACCTGGAAGACAGAACCTCAGATATTGAAGACAAAATATTTAACCTTGAAAACAAAGTTGAACAAACAGAGAAGATGGTAAGAAATCATGAACAGAATCTCCAAGAACTGTGGGATATCATGAAAAGGCCAAATTTAAGAACTATTGGGATTGAGGAAGCCCTAGAGAAACAAACCAAAGGAATGAACAATCTATTTAATGAAATAATATCAGAAAATTTCCCAAATCTGAAGAATGAAATGGACAATCAAGTTCAAGAGGCTTATAGGGTTCCAAATACACAAAATTACAACAGACCCACACCAAGGCACATTATAATGAAAATACCTAACACACAAAATAAAGACAGAATTTTAAAGGCTGTGAGAGAAAAGAACCAAATTACATTCAGGGGGAAACCAATACGCATATCAGCAGATTTTTCAATCCAGACCCTAAAAGCTAGAAGGGCCTGGAACAACATTTTTCAAGCCCTGAAAGAAAATGGATGCCAACCAAGAATCTCATACCAGGAAAGTTACCTTCAAATTTGACAATGAAGTAAAAGCCTTTCATGATAAACAAAAGCTAAAAGAATTTACAAAAAGAAAGCCAGCATTACAGAACATTCTCAGCAAAATATTCCATGAGGAAGAGATGAAAAACAAAGAAGCAAATCAGCAAAGGGAGGAATTATCAAAAGAATTGTCAAAAAAAGGAGGAAACAAGTCATGTCAAAAATAAATAAATAAATAAATAAATAAATAAATAAATAAATAAATAAATGAAATTTAACAAATGAACCAAATGACCGGAATACAAATCAAATCTCAATAATAAGCCTGAATGTTAATGGCTGAATTCATTAATCAAAAGACATAGATTGGCAGATTGGATTAAAAAGAAAGATCCAACAATATGTTACTTTCAAGATACTAACCTCAAAGAAAGAGATACCCATAGACTAAAGGTGAAAGGATGGGGAAAAACATACTATGCACATGGACTCAGCAAAAAAGTTGGGGTATCCATCCTCATTTCAGATAATGTGGACATCAAGCCAAAGCTAGTCAGAAGGAATAAATAAGGACATTTCATACTGCGTAAGAGAAGTATAAATCAGCAAGACATAACAATCATAAACATCTATGCCCCAAACAGTGGCTAAACCATGTATGTCAAACAAATCCTTATCAATTTCAGAAACCAAATAGACCATAACACAATAATACTAGGTGATTTTAACATGCCTCTCTCACCACTCGACAGATCTTCCAAGCAAAAATTGAACAAAGAAACCATAGATCTCAATAACACAATCAATAATTTAGACTTAACGGACATTTATAGAATATACCATCCAACCAAGAGCGAATACACTTTCTTCTCAGCAGCACATGGGTCCTTCTCTAAAATATACCATATATTATACCACAAAGCTAATGTTAACCAATAGAGGAAGATAGAGACACTACCTTGTATTCTATCAGATCATAATGGATTGAAGTTAGAAAAAAATGAAAGAGTAAAAAACAGAAACTACTCCAACACCTGGAGATTAAACAATTTGCTATTATATGATGAATGTATAACAGAAGATATTAGGAAGAAAATTAAAAAATTCTTAGAGGTAAATGAGAACAAAAAAACATCATATCAAAATCTCTAGGACACTATGAAAACAGTACTTAGAGAAAAGTTTATTTCATGGAGCGCATTCAATAAAAGAAGTAAAACTCAACAAATAAACGACCTAACACTACAGCTCAAAGCCCTAGAAAAAGAACAGACCAACACCAAAAGTAGTAGAAGACAGGAAATAGTTAAACTCAGAGCTGAAATCAACGAAATTGCAACAAAAGAAACAATAAAAAAATTGACAAAATAAATATTGGTTCTTCAAAAAAATAAATAAAATTGATAAACCTTTAGCCACACTAACAAAAAGAAGATGAGAGAAAACCCAAATCACTAAAATTCGGAATGAACAAGGTAATATCACAACAGACAGGATTGAAATACAAAACATAATTAGAAGCCATTTTGAAAATCTATACTCCAACAAAATAGAAAATTCTGAAGACATCAACAGGTTTCTAGAGACATATGAATTGCCTAAACTGAACGAGGAGGACATACACAATTTAAATAGACCAATTTCAAGTACTGAAATAGAAGAAGTCATCAAAAGCCTACCAACAAAGAAAAGTCCAGGACCAGATGAGTTCTCAGCCGAGTTCTAAAAATCCTTTAAAGAAGAGCTCATTCCAATATTTCTCAATGTATTCCATAAAATAGAAGAGGGGGGGACCCTCCCAAAGTCATTCTATGAAGCCAATATTACCATGATACCTAAACCGAACAGAAGCACATCCAGGAAAGAAAATTTCAGACCAATATCCTTAATGAACATCGACACAAAAATTTCTCAACAAAATTTTAGCAAATCGCATACAAAAACATATTAAAAAGATAGTGCACCATGATCAAGTGGGTTTCATCCCAGGGATGCAAGGTTGGTTCAACATCAGGAAATCAATAAATGTAATTCACCATATCAATAGACTAAAAGTTAAGAATCACATGATTATTTCAATAGATGCAGAAAAAGCATTTGATAAAATACATCTCCGCTTCATGCTCAAAACACTAGAAAAAATAGGGAGATTGGGAACATTCCTTAACACTGTAAAGGCCATTTATGCTAAGCCCATGGTTAATATCATTCTAAATGGTGAAAAACTGAAAGCATTCCCCCTAAAAACTAGTACAAGGCAGGGATGCCCTTTTTCACCAATCTATTCAATATCGTCCTTGAAACTCTTGCCAGAGCAATTAGACAGACCAAAGAATTTAAAGGGATACGAATAGGAAAAGAAGAACTCAAACTATCCCTATTTGCTGATGATATGATTATATACTTAGAGAAACCAGGAAATTCCACCATAAAACTTTTAGAACTCATAAGTGAATTCAGTAAAGTAGCGGGATATAAGATCAATGCACAGAAATCTAATGCATGTTTATACATAAGTGATGAATCTTTGGAAAGAAAAATTAGGAAACTACCCCATTCACAATAGCATCGAAAAAAATAAAATACTTGGGAATCAATCTCACAAAAGAGGTGAAAGACCTCTACAATGAGAACTACAGAGCACTAAAGAAAGAAATTAAAGAAAACCTTAGAAGATGGAAAGATCTCCCATGTTCTTGGATAGGCAGAATTAATATTGTCAAAATGGTCATACTACCAAAAGTGTTATACAGATTCAGTGCAATTCCAATTAAAATTCCAATGACGTATCTTACAGAAATAGAGCAAGCCATTATGAAATTCATCTGGAAGAATAAGAAACCCAGAATAGCTAAAGCAATCCTTAGCAGGAAGAGTGAAGCAGGGGGTATCACAATACCAGATCTTCAACTATACTACAAAGCAATAGTAACAAAAATGACATGGTATTGGTACCAAAAGAGAAAGGTAGATCCCTGTTACAGAATAGAGGACACAGATACAAAACCAAATAAATAAATTTTTCTGATACTAGACAAAGGTGTGAAAAATATTCAATGGAGAAAAGATATCCTCTTCAACAAATTGTGCTGGGAGAATTGGAAATCCATATTCAACAGAATGAAACTAAACCCATATCTCTCAACATGCATGAAACTAAACTCAAAATGGTTTAAGGACCTCAAAATCAGAACAGAGACCCTGCATCTTATAGAAGAAAAAGTAGGTCCAGATCTTCAACATGTTGGCTTAGGACCAGACTTCCTTAACAGGACTCCCATAGCACAGGAAATAAAAGCAAGAATCAATAACTGGGATAGATTCAAACTAAAAAGCTTTCTCTCAGCAAAGGAAACTATCAGCAATGCGAAGAAAGAGCCTAAAGAGTGGGAGAAAATCTTTGCCAATCATACTTCAGGTAGAACACTAATCTCCAGAATCTATAAAGAACTCTAAAAACTCTATACCAAGAATGCAAATAATCCAATCGACAAATGGGCTAAGGAAATGAACAGATACTTCACAGAAGATCTACAAGCAATCAATAAACATATGGAAAAATGTTCAACATCTCTAGTAATAAGAGAAATGCAAATCAAAACCACCCTAAGATTCCATCTCACCCCAATTAGAATGGCGATTATCAAGAATACAAGCAACAACAGGTGTTGGTGAGGATGTGGGGAGAAAGGTACACTCATACATTGCTGGAGAAGCTGTAAGTTAGTGCAGCCACTCTGGAAAGCAGTGTGGAGATTCCTTAGAAAACTTGGAATGGAACCACCATTTGACCCAACTATCCCACTCCTTGGCCTATACCCAAAAGACTTAAAATCAGCATACTACAGAGATACAGCCACATCAATGTTCATAGCTGCTCAATTCACAATAGCCAGATTGTGGAACCAACCTAGATGGGCTTCAATTGATGAATGGATAAAGAAACCGTGATATACAGACACAAAATCAAATAAATAAATTTTTCTGATACTAGACAAAGGTGCCAAAAATATTCAATGGAGAAATACATATACAATGGAATATTACTCAAACATAAAGAATTATAAAATTATGGCATTTGCAGGCAAATGGATGAAATTGGAGTATATCATGCTAAGTGAGATAAGCCAATCTCAAAAAACCGAAGGAAGAATGATATCGCTAATAAGTGGATGATGACACATAATTTGGGGTGGGAGTGGTTAGTGTTAGGGTTAGAGTTAGGGTTAGGGAGGGGGGCAAGAATGGAGGAAGGAAGGACTGTATAGAGGGAGAAGAGGGGTGGGAGGGTTTGGGGGAAGAGATAAATAACAGAATGAATCAAACAACATTATCCTATGTAAATTAATGATTACACAAATGGTATGCCTTTATGCCATGTATAAACAGAGAAACAACATGTATCCCATTTGTTTACAATAAAACAAACAAACAAACAGAGAAACAACATGTATCCCTTTTGTTTACAATAAAAAAAAGATTTAAAAAAGGAAAAGGAGAGCTAGGCACACAGGAGCATAAGAAAAGGTTATTGTTTTACTCTCTCTACATATTTCAGTATTAACTCCATTAACCTTTTGATCAGTGCACTTTCCTTTACTTATAGACCCCACTTTTACAAAAGCCAGGGGGCTTATATCCACACATGCCTTAGGCCCTCTTAAGGACGAAATGAATATTATTAATAGGTTTGGGCATGTAACTGGTGACATTTGTATTGGAGTTGTTTTCTTTATTTAAGGTAATATCTGCCAAAGTACAATCGATGAACTGCACACAAGGTGTGCCACTGCCAAAGCCGAGGCATAATGCATTCTCTAGTGATAAATTCAGGGTAAACTTGGAGTCCAATGGTGGTGTCTACCTAAGGGTAACTTGCCCAGTAGATTCATTAGTGGAAAAGAACTGAGGAAAGACTGCACCACCTTGAGAGACTGGAACCAGTCAAGGCAATACCCTGACTATTGTCCAGAACTGTTCACCATGGATGAAACTCACCACCATCATCAATAGCAGCAGGATATCCAGAGAGCTTGGCTGCATCTTGATGAACCATCTTAACTGCTTGGACTAGCCTTTCTGGAATCCAAATTGGTGTCTTTTCTTCCTGTGGAAATACACACACATGCCCTCTTCCCCAAATCAAGACCGGGGACGGACCTTTCCATTCTCCTGTTACAACATCTTTCCATAAAGCTTGTGGCTTTATGTCAGTGTCAACTGCAGCATGTCGATCCTCTGCTGATTTTCCTGATTTATCCAAATTCAAAAAATTTAAGGTGAAAAAGGCTATGAATAATCTGTTCTTAGGTAGATATGACTCCCCTTTTCCCCCTTTTTGTTTTATTAATAAGGTCTTAATAGTTAGATGAGCTCTTTCTATAATTCCTTGTCCCTGGGGGTTATAAGGAATGCCTGTGACATGATATATACCAAATGTAGAACAAAACTGATTAAAGGTTAAGGATGTATAGCCTGGACCATTGTCTGTTTTTATTGTTTTTTGAACGCCCAGAATTGAAAAGGTATATAGGCAGTGATTTATAATATCTTTTGTTTTTTCACCTGACTGTAAGGAGGCCATAATAAATCCTGAATAAGTATCTATGGACACATGCATGTATCTAATCTTTCCAAATTCTGGGATATGAGTAACATCCATTTGCCATATATGATTGGCTTGTAATCCTCTAGGGTTAACACCATTTTGAGGTACTGGGAGATACGTGACACAATGTTGACAATTTTTGACAATAGTTCTAGCTTGTTCCTTAGTTAATCTAAAAAGTTTTTGAAGAGTGTTAGTGTTAACATGAAAGTTTTTATGAAAATTTTCTGCTTCTAAGAATGTGGAAAAAATATGTAAGTCTCTAGTAGCTAAGTCTGCTAAAGCGTTACCCATACTGAGAGGTCCTGGCAACCTGGTATGAGCCCTAATATGTCCAACAAAAAATGGTTCCTTATGATCCCAAATTAACTTTTGAATTGTAGATAATGAGTAATGAAAGGTAGATGCTGAGGATATTTTTGGTAAAATTTCTATGATATTTAGAGCATTGACTATATATTTACTGTCAGCAAAGAGATTAAATGACTGATTTGGGAACATTTGGAAAATTTGACAAATGGCTAGAAGCCCTATCTTCTGGGCAGACTGTGAAGGATAAAGAAAAATAAATGTCTGTGTTGGCATGACTATAGCAGCTGTTCCATTACTGGACCCATCAGAAAAGCAAGTTATTACATTTGGTATGGGATCTTTTCTGGTGACCTTAGGAAATATGAATGGGTGTCTGATGAACATTTGGATCCTTGGGTCCCCGGGGTAGTGGTTATTAAAATTCGGATTATAATTACATATAATGGTAGCCCATACTTCTGATTCTTGTGTGAACTCAATTATAGTTTCTGGTTTATAAGGAGTGATAATGTTTTTTTGAACAATGCCAAAAATTCCTATAGCATTAGTTATTGCCTTTTTTATTAACTTTTCCACTAATTCTGGATAACTTGCTAGAGTTATCTTTTGGCTATAGTGAAGATGCACCCAATAAGTAGGTCCTTCTTGCCAGAACACTCCTATAGGACTTCCTATGGTGCCTGTGATTATCAGTAATATAGGCTTAGTTATATCTACCCAATCTAAATGTGCCTTAGTAATGGCATTTTCTACCTTACACAATGCTTTTCTAGCTTCTGTGGTAATTTCCCAGGGTGAGGTGGGATCACCACTTCCCTTAAGAATATCAAATAATGGTCCAAGGTCTTCAGTTATTAATTTTAAATATGGTCTTACCCAGTTTATATCTCCCAAAAGCTTCTGGAAATCGTTTAATGTTTTCAAATCTATCCATCCTAAAGGTAAACTTTTGGGGTCCTATTAAGGCTTTGTCAATAATGGCACCAAGGTAGGTAATGGGGTAAGAACTCTGTAATTTGTCCTCTGCTATGTCTAGTCCAAATTGAAGAATATTTTTGATCAGCCCATCATATACTCTAAAAAGTTTGTCTTGATCAGGATGAGCTAATAAGACATCATCCATATAATGATAGATCTTTAGGTCTTTATCAGATTTTATAATAGGTTGTAAAGCTTTGTCTACATAGATTTGACACATAGTGGGGCTATTGGCCATGCCTTCTGGCAATACTGTCCATTCATATCTTTGGTCAGGTCCTTCACGGTTAGTAGCTGGTACAGTAAAAGCAAATCTGCAGGTATCTTCCTTATGAAGTGGTATAGAAAAGAAGCAATATTTATGTCTAAAACTATAATTCTCCAATCCTTTGGAATAGCAGACAATTGAGGGAGGCCGGATTGAGCTGCTCCCATTATTACCATTTGATTATTAATTGCTCTAAGATCTTGGAGCACTTTCCTGATTTCTTTTTAATTATAAAGATAGGTGTATTGAAAGGAGATGAAGGTTGTAGATGGCCTAAGGCCAGTTGTTGTCTTACTAACTCCCTGGCTGCTTGTAACTTTTGAACATTGAGGGGCCACTGAGGTATCCAAATAGCCTTTTGTGATTTCCATGTAATTTTTATTGGCTCAGTGGCCCCCTCTGAAAACCCAGTCCCTCTTTATTACTCCTCCTCATAGCTTGGACGGGTCCAGTTATTCCCTGTGAATGTGCTCCCAGTCTTTTCCAGGTATAGATCCCTGGTTCACCAAGATATTACAAGCTAACAGGTTAATATGCATATGTTCATTAGTCAACTTGATCTGTAATTGTCTTAATATGTCTCTCCTCCATAAATTAACAGGTAAATCTCTTAATACATAGGGTTGGAAAGTACCATAATTTCCTTCTGAATCTGTCCATTTCAATAACTGTGCACTCGGGGTGGGTTTGAGGCAACCCCCAAACCTCGTAAGGTGGTCAGTCTTTTGAAGAGGCCAATCTTTTGGCCATTGGGTCAATGTCATGATACTAAGATCAGCTCCAGTATCTAATAAGCCATTAAATTCCTTGTCATTTATTATTATAGTATACATGGGGTGAGTGTTTAGATCTAAGGCAAGCATGGACATAGGTTCCCCCATGGATCCAAACCTCAATTTGTTTCTTTTATTCTTCTTTGCTAAATATTTGTCATGTTCAATGGGTATCACCAGTATTTGTGCTATTTTGTCCCCATGATTTATAACGGAAATACCTTTTGGGGAAGTGACCATTATTTTTATCTCTCCCTCATAATCTGGATCAATTAATTCCTGGTGTTATATGGAGTCTTCTTAGGGCAGCAGAACTGCGTCCTAATAGTAAACCTACTGTTCCCAAATTAAGAGGTCCATAGATACCTGTAGGTATAATTGAACCCCCATTTCTGGAGTTATACTATTCTGGTGGCAGCACAGAGGTCCAATCCTGTGCTTCCTGTTGTATGTTTGATGAGGGAGGGAATTAATGGATAATGGGTTTGAGGGGATCATTCTGATGGGATCTGCCACTGGCTGTCCTTCCTTCAGGGCTCCAAATATTGTGGGGCCCGAGCCTAAGGGCCCCTTATCTCATTTTATGGGAGTGGTTTCCTTTAATGTCAATTACAAATTTACACTCACTTGCCCATGTTTTCTTTTTTACATTTTGGACATACTCTGGGTATTTTTTTGTATGTACTATGACTTGAGTTTGGACAGTCCCTTTTAAAATGTCCTGGCTGTCCACATGAAAAACAGCTTTTGGGTTTGTCCCTCATAGCTTGAGGTACTCCTTGAGTGACAGAAGCTGCTAGTACTTCACCCTGTGTAGCTGACTCATTAATATCTCTGCATATTTTTAAATAGGTATTGAGATCCTTATTTTTCCATGGCCTAATTTCTTCCCTGTACCATTTATTAGCTTGTTCATATGCTAACTGTTTTATTAAAGACATTACTTGTTCTGAATCCCCAAATACTCTGCCTGCTGTTTGTAACAGACGGTCTACAAACTCTGCATATGGTTCATTTGAGCCCTGTATAACCTTGGATAATTGCCTTTGCAATTCCCCATTACCTTGTAACATTTTTCACGCTCTAACAGAGGCAGTAGCTATCTGAAGATAGACTGCTGAATCATATGTAATTTGTTGCTGTCATTCAGTGTATGGTCCTTTTCCCAGCAACATATCCAGGTTTTGTTGATGGAAACCTGCGGCTGCATTTCTACAAGCCATCTCTGCACAGAGCTCTTGGTTGTTTATTTTCCACATTAAATATTGTCCACCATGCAAATGTCAGGTCCTCTCACTTTTTATCATAAGGGGGAGCTGAGGGGGTAATTATCTCATGATCTTTCCTGCATTTTAGCAACTCTGCAGTGTTAACTCACCTATTTTCTAGTTCCTCCCCAGTATCCCCTTCCTCCTCAGAACCTCCTTCCTGTTTTTGGCTACTCCAACTAACTTTCTCCTCAATCTCTTTAAGCACTTCTTCTCCTTCTTGTAATATATTTTTATGCCTCCTTTTTGAATTATCCCTTCAGACTGATTGTGTGATATTTCTGAACCCATCTTTTACTAGTAAATAAATTTGATACAGGGCAAAGACCACACTAACTGTAGTACAAACACACAAACAACACTAAATACACACACTCCAGAGCTCCTTTATATTTCATCACATGGCCAGCTATCCTGAGTGCCTAACTGGCTTAGAAAGACAGGGACTTGCAAGCAGATCAACCATGAAGAGATTGCCCTCCCTCAGCAGGAGCAGTATAGTCCCATAGGAACTGAATTGTCCTCCATTCCAGGGTCATAGATATAATAGATACATAATCTATGTAGCAAGAGAAAATTGCCCCTGGAACTGCTGCAATTTCCTCAACACCAGTAAGAATTGGTGTGATTGGAACTCAAGAAAAAAATAAAGCACACCACAGTTTGACCAAGCCTGCTTGTTACCCATACCTCTTGTCTCCTACCCCAGTTCTTTCTTTATTTAAGCCAAAGCTCACATCAAACATGAAAACCTAAAGTTCCTTTCTTTCTTTTCTCCATTATTTTTTCCATTTGGTTTTTGGGGCATTTCAGATTTGTTAGGACCCACAGCATTAGGCCTCTGGCATAGGACTTGGCTAACAGGAAAGGCACTGCACAAAATCAATGTGGCCGTGTGCTGTGACACAGCTTTTCTGTCTAAGCATTGATCTTAGCATTGATTACTACTGGATTTTTATTGTTTGTCTTTTCCTTTTCAAATATAAGCTCCATGAGATTAGTAGCCTCTATCTCTAGTATCATAAGGAGTGCTTGACACATAAAGAAGGTGGCTCAATCAGTATTCACCAAGACTCAAGACACAAAATAAGCTTCATAAAACTGTACTTTGTTGGAGTTTCTATGAAAAAGCAACCTAAATTGAACTCTTTTGTAATTTTAAATGAATTTATTGAAGGGTGTGCACTTCTAAAATGGAAGCACCAAGATTAACTTACATGGAAATAATATTCTGATCATGTTACTTAGAAAATAATAGTTTCTGACAGTAGGTCCAAATCTTCATCATGTCAGCTTGGGACCAGACTTTCTTAGCAATACTCCCAAAGTACAAGAAATAAAACAAGAATCAGTAAATGGGATGAATTCAAACTAAAAAGGTTTTTCTCAGCATAGTAAACAATCAATAATGTGAAGAGAGAGTCTAAAGAAAATCTTTACCATACATGCTTCAGATAGATCACTAATCTCCAGAATTTATAAATAACTCAAAAAACTTAACACCAAAAAAATAAAAAAAGCAATTAACCCAATCAATAAATGGGTAAGGAACTGAGCAGACACTTCACAGAAGATATACAATTGATCAACAAATTCATGAAAAAATGTTCAAAATCTCTAGCATTCAGAGAAATGCAAATCAAAACTCCTTCAATATTGATCTCACTCCAATCTGAATGGCATTTATAAAGAACACAATCAACAAAATATGTTGGTGGGAATGTGGGGGAAAAGTACATTCATACATTGCTGGTGGGTTTGAAAATTGGTGTAACCACTCTGGAAAGCAGTATAGAGATTCCTTCAATAACTTGGAATGGAACCACCATTTGACCCAGCTATCTCACTCTTTGGCCTATACCAAAGGTCGTGAAATCAGCATACTACAATGACACAGCCATGACAATGTTTATACCAGTTCAATTCACAATAGTTAGATTGTGGAACCAACCTAGATGCCCTTCAATAGATAAATGAATAAAGAAATCATGGTACATATTCACAATGGAATATTATTCAGTCATAAAACATGAATAAAATTATGCATTTGTAGATAAATGGATGGAGTTGGAGAATATAATGCTAAATGAGATAAGTCAAGACCAAAAAACAAAAGGCCAAATGTTTTCTCTGATAAGTGGATGCTGATAACATGTGGGAGGGGCAGGAAAAAGGAGGAACTTTGGATTGTGTAGAGGGAAATGAGGGAATGGAGGGGGCACGAGGAAGGAAAGATGATGGAATGAGACAAATCATTACCCAATGTACATGTATGATTACATGAATGGTGTGAATCTACATGGTATAGAAAGAGAGCAATGAAAAATTGTACTCTATTTGGTACAATGAATCAAAATGCATTCTGCTGTCATGTATAACTAAATAGAACAAACAATAAAACAAGAAAATAATACAGTTTGTGTTCCCTGTTTTGCCAATTCCCAAAGTCATAGTATGTAGGATCAATTTATAGGTTGTTGTGAGTGCTAAATAAGAAAGTATGTGAAAACTCCTTAGGGTAGCACCTAGAACTACATAAATAAATGCAGTTATTTTGTTATTATTATAATATTTGTATTAGTGGTATACTCCATCATAAAATCACTCAAAACCAAAGTTGAGTCACCCTCAAGTTAACACATTGGTTAATCTACTCCCAATGGTTTCGTTGAAGCATCCTTTGCGGCATAACATCTTTGGTGATTTAAATTCACTACATACATAGGCTTTCACCTGGCCTACCGCTAACAGGGTACAGGTCAGGGGATTTCAGAGTCTAAACCAATCACTAGAGTCAACAGAATTGAGCACGCTCCTGTGAACAGAGTAGCCATTCCAGCACTCTACCCAAGAATTCTCGGATTAACCGTGAGGCTGACTCACAGCTCCAGCTCCGAGACGTCCTCAGCCTGCACCCCCTGAAGGCTGCGAGGTGCCCACCAGGTCCTTTCTGGTGCAGCTGAAAGGCCAAGCATGCAGGGCCCATGGGTGGAGTCTCTTGCGTCCAAATGGAGGGCAACGTGCGGGGCTTCTTCGGAGCTCATCAGGCAAAGGGCAGACCTGAGGCGGTGCGGACGTGGGAGAGCAGGACTGACGGGTAAGCAGAACTGACTGACTGACCAGTGTGGCCTGACGGGTAAGTGGGCTCCGGGCGAACGACTGCTCACACTCGCCAACTCATGGCTTTGGCCTTTTGCTGGCAGGGTCATGAGGGCAGCTTTCCTGCGGGCCAGGGTCTTTGGTCTGCTGGCGGTGGGTGGGTGCAGAAGGTGGCAAGGCTGAGCCGTGTGCACAGAGGTTGGAGCTGGGCCTAGGCCCCATCCCGGTGGCCAGGCCGGTGGGAGGGGAAACTTGCAAAGGAATGGCGGGAAGCGTAGGTATCAGAGCAGAGACTGCATCCTGGCGCCCCAGGCTGTGTGATTGCCCTTCAGGTTCCAGTGGTTTGGAGGCCTGGCCTGTGTGGTTGCTTAGGTAAAACTCCGAAAACACATGTCCCACTTTTGATTTCTTCTCCATTGAGTGTGCAGGTGCACTTGATGATTTGCCACTGGTTAATCCCACTCAAAGTTGTATTTTGATGAATACAAACAAGCAAAAGTTTGTAGGCTTCTTACCACACGTGTTGTCGATTTCAGGTCCACCTGCCCTCCTTTTAGTCTTCTAACTTGGACAGTGCGGGGAGCTACCCGCAGCGCCCACCCTCTGTCCAGCCTCTCCCAAACTCCTTGTCCTTATTTATCAGACCCAGAACGTGGTGGTGCCTTAGCAAGTGACAGAATTGTGCTTAATAATAATATAACTATTTACTCATCATTTTATTGAAATGCTAGTGAGAGCATGCTATTGGGTGTTGGGTGCAGGAGACAACAAAGATGAGATGGTCCCTGTCCACCGAGTTTCTGGATTAGTGAACAATGCTCTTCAAAGTATGAAAGCAAGCATTCCTTCAGCTCATACTTATGCACTAAATACCATGGGAGTGTGAGGTTTTGTTGTTCTCCAAAGGAAACCAAAGGTGCAGTTCTGTGTTCTCCTCAGAAGAGTGATGGATGCAGATGTATGGAGAGGGTGCATGTTTGAAGAGTAGGAGTCTGGCAGAGTGTTTATCCAATCTTAGTACGAATTTTTGGACTGGCCTTTGTGTTCAGCGTGTCTCAACTACAGTGTAAATAGCTAAGTGCTTGCCTATCAACAGTGTGTGCACTTTGATATCCAGCTACAGAGAAACCTATATGTGGATATGAATTAATGAAATTGAGTAGACAAGAGGTTTGAAGATGAAGAGGATGAGATAGAATGAATAAAAGCAGAAGTATATAGAAAAATTAGTGGGGGTGTTTATCAACTGGTGTTTATAAACTGATAGTGTAGGGAAAGAAATAGAAAGCAGAAGAAGCCCAAGGCATAATTATTGAATATTGTAACTTGTAAATCCTATTTGCCAAAATAAATTAATATTTTGGGAAATTAATCTTTGTGAGTTAAAATTTTTTTTTATTTTCCTAATTCCAGAAGTAGTTTGTGTTCTTTGTAAAACATTTGGGGCCTATTTTTTTTTGTGCCAGTGCTTTCAGGTTGTTTCCTTGATTCCTGGTCATGGAGATTGATGCTACCTTAATGAGCCAGTTCTGTTGTAGATATTCAGTATTTTTATCAGGAAGTTAAACCTGGAGGCTACTCTTCTAGCCCTTCCAACAATTTTATGTTGACCTAATTTCCTATATTAAATTCTTTTCTGCCTAACTTTCTTGAATTTTTAAAAAATTTTTTGCAGTTGTCTCAAGTATTAAATACTGTTATCTTTATGGATATAGTTTCATATTTTAATTAAATGTCTTTTATGGTAACTACAGATTCACATTCATTTAAAAAAAACATAATAGAGATCCCATGTAACCTAACTCAGTTTCTCCAATGATAATATCTTACAAAACTATTTAGAATATTATAGCCCAGACATTTACTTGATATAGTCAAGAGCCAGACCATTTCTATTACTGGAGTCCTAGGAGAGAGGCCTAACTCTGGAGATCCAACAGATCAGGTGTGGCCACTCTTGCAATAAACTAAATAAAAAAGGTAATTATGAAAACTATGGGGGCTGGGAAGATAGCTCAGTTGGTAGAGTGCTTGCCTCGCAAGCACAAGGCCCTAGGTTCAATCCCCAGCACCACAAAGAAAAAAAAAAAAAAAGAAAAGAAAACTATGCCAGGACTTCTGTCCTCCTTTTTTATATCCTGCAACATGCATATATTGGATCCTTTTGTTGATGTAGGACAGGAGAGTCTGGACACCTGAGGAGTTTTCAGGAAGCAAGTTCATTGACTGCAGGGTCCAAGGTGGCTCTTGCCTAAGAATTCTTCCTCCGAACAAAGATTTTGGAAAGTTTTTGAACTTTATATCTAGTGGGAGGAGAGAGTTGGAGGTTTTACATGACTATTGCTTTCTGATCCATCCCCTAGACCAGATTTCATAAGTTTTTACCAAGAAAACAGAGATAATATCTTTTTGTGCATAAACTGACTGACTAACTTTGTCACACCATTTGTGTACAAACCTGGCATTTACAAGAAAGAGGAAGCTTCAAACCCCAAGACATCCTGCTGATCTGACAAGAGGAGAAGCTTAATTATGGCAAGGGTCTTTTGGGTGGGGGTACCTAGTCTACTTCACTATAGTCACCTCCTTATAATCAAAACTGGTAAAGGTTCCCCTGTACTAAAGATGTATGTGATTAAATTGGGTAGTCCAGGATAATTCAGTACAATCTTCCCATCTCAAGACCCTGAACCTTAGATTTGTCTGTAGAGTCTTTTTTGCCAAATAAAGTAACATACTCACTGATTTTAGGGTCTACACATGAGCTCTTTGAAGGCCACTCTTTGTCTACCACTCCAACCTTTTACTTTTGCACTATTTATAGATAGATAGATAGATGCTCATACATTTTCATTCTTATCTCTACTTCTCTGCTGAAGCATACAGTCCTATTTTCATTTTGTCCTTTAACATGTGTCACTCCACAGCCCAGTTGTGCTAGGTTGTGGGAAGGCCAGAGAAGGTGCTTGAGGACAGCATGGGAGACATGATTCATTGGGGAAAGCTTATAGCAGATCAGTGGCAGCTCCAGGAAGAGTTCCATGGCAACAGACAGACTGAAAGCATCTGTGCCCCTTAAGGTGTTTCTCCAAGAAGTAGCTTTCTTTCTTGTGGTGTTTTGCCTAGTGGCACTGGACAAATGAGTGACATGTATCCTTTCCCCAATGTTCTCAGTTCTTTGTTCATCCCCATTCAGGGGGGTTTAAGTATTAGACTGAAGAAGCAGTGACATCAGCATTAGTTTGCTTGTATGACCAGCATCCCAAGGAGCAACTGACACAGTGTATATGCAAAAAACTAGCTTTTTACACATAAAACTAACTTGCCCTAGTTCCCAGTGTGTGTGAGAGAAATTCAGTGTCCCTTAAGATAATATGTATCTGGACTTTCCTGCGGGGGCGCCTGGCAACCCAACCAGTGCTTGACAAGGATCCACTGGGGGAATGATATTTGCAAGGACTCATCGTCCCGGGAGATGCCAGATGCTTGCTACTGTCATGATTGTGTTCTTACCAATTGTGTAAATTCATCTATGTCTAAAGATTTAAAAATTTTCTTAATTGTACATCAACATAGTTATGCAATTTTGCCTGTTAATCTCAAAGAATCTTGGTATGATGACCCAGGTGTTGAAATTTTAAAAACAGTTAATGAACTTTTAAGGCCAAAAAGGTTCGTAGCAGCTTTGATCTTGGGAATAACAGCTCTTATCAGTATAATTACTTCTTTGGCACTTTCTACCACAGCCTTGGTACAAGAAATTCATACTGCTTCACATGTAAGTGATCTTTCATATAATGTGTCTGTGGCTTTAGCAGCTCAGGAAAGAATAGATAAAAAATTAGGAACCAGAATTGATGCTTTGGAAGAGGCGGTGCTTTTTATTGGCAATGAAGTGCAAAATTTACGAACTAGAATGACCACTAGATGTCATGTTAACTACAAGTGGATTTGCATTACTCCTTTGGAGGTACAGAACGGGAACCTCTTGGTCATCAGTAAAAAACCACCTGCAAGGAATTTGGAATAACACTGAGATAGCCCCAGATATTAATGTCTTGCAGGAGGAAATTAGAGAAATTAGTAAGACACATCTCTCGGTTGTACCTGCTGGTAATTTGGCAAGTGAAATTTTTAGTAATCTTAAGGCTACAATTTTTCATAATACAATCTTTCATACGATCTTTCAATATGCATTAATTGGATTCCCTATTTTTGTGCTAATTCTGTGTTTCCCAGTCATCCTCAGTGCAATCTGCAGACTCTTAAGAAGAGTTAAGATTCAAGAAGGCTTATTTGAGTTTCAAAACAAAAAAGGGGGAGCTGTGGGGGCACCTGGCAACCCAACCAGTGCTTGACAAGGATTCACTGGGGGAATGATGTTTGCAAGGACTCATCATCTCCCCCGGGAGATGCCAGATGCTTGCCTCCGGGCTCTGGTCCTTTTTCTGCATTATGTTTCTAATATTATATTACTCATACTATTCCTTGGTAGTAATCACTGAGGGTGAAGGGAATACTACAGAATTTCCCAAGAATATTAATAAAACATTAGGGACTATAACTCCTTCTCAGCCACAAGTAGTAAAAAATCTTTTACCACTGTGTGATGTGTCTTCTTCCTGGGGTGCTTGTTATGAACATGTAATGCAGTACATAAATTTGGCCACGGAACCGTCTGTCTTTCCAACCATGAGTATGCAAAAAGCACCTCCCACAGTAGCTACTAGATATGGACTAGCTTATTTTAACAATGGCAAGCCCTGCTACCCCCCTAAAAGCAAGCCCTTAGAGAAGGCAGATATAGATCTCCCCCTGTCTCCTACAGGGTGGTTTAATCCAGATGATGGTTGTGTTTATGTGTGGTGGTAAGGTAAAAGAATAAGGTTTCACAACATTCCTTTCTTCCTACAAAAAATAGGTTATTCCTATAATAAACATTGGTACACAATGCCTTGTTCTGGGAATAGGAGCTACATAAGACAAGGTAATTTATTTAGTAAAAAAACTTAGCCATGGGAACCATTGGGACTGTTGCCCTCCTGTAACTTAGCAATTTAGATATTAATCAGATGGACCTAGTAGAAATGGTCATGTGAGATTATTTGTCTATCGCTTTAACCGTGAGAATAATAATAGTCTTAGGTGACATAGAGTTTAGATATTAAGGAAATAAACATTGTATTAGCTCATTGACTTAGTTAAATATTTGTAATCTGTATGGTTACTGATTTCGGTAAAAACAATTTCTGCCTATGCTTTGGAAACTTCTTTGATTTTATTAATCATAAGCCTGTCATCATAGCCTGAAGAAAAGTGTATATAAACCCAACCTTCCCCAGAATAAAGTGGGATTGATTGCACCAGAACTAGAGTCTGTGTCTTTCATTCTCCATCCATCACCGACGCTGTCTCCCCACGCCCTGTTTACCAGTGTGGAACCCATGGACTTCTGCTAGGGCTGGACCCTGGCACTTTCCAGATCAGGCTTGCTCTCATTTTTCCCTTAATTTTGGTAGGTTTTTGGGAAGAGAAAGGGAACATTCAGGGTCATGGTGTTTTACTATTCTCCTTTTCTTTAGTAACAACACAGCACAAATGGCAAATTAAAATCAGTGCCATTAAGCAATCACATAAATAATCCATGTGTTGTTTGTTAAGTTTGCATCATTACTGGGAGCACTTCATTTCCATGAAAGGACAATGCCATGAGCTGGGTATTAGAGAACAAATCCCAAGCTGAGTTTCTCATCTATCAATTAACACTGATTATATAACACTGACAGACTATTTCAGGGCTTTGATTGGTGATCCAAGTCTGCACATAAAGTAATTTGGAAATCAGCTCTTTTTATACATAGAACTTCCCAGTAAATGATATGGGCAGTAAAGTTTGAGATTAAGGGAATGTAAGCCATGTCCTTCATTCAAAGTCTTAGAGCTTAGCCCACATATATGTCTACTCTCTGGTTTTGCTGTATTTTTTTATTTCTAGAAATTCATCTATGCCCTTATCAACTGGAGGGAGTCAACTGGCTGGCCCAACACTTCCTCTGTCAGAATGGCTGCATCCTGGGAGATGAGATGGGCCTTGTTAAGACCTGCCAGGTATGTTAGTGTGGAACAAGCACTTTTCACCTCCACTGAAATACCTCCTCACATTTCATTACCATCTTAGCTATTAGCTACAAGATGTATTTTTATACTAGGATGTGAAATACCTCACTTTTATTAAGAGATTACAAACTTGGAGTTGATTTTTCTAGTTGTGGGAGTGGTTAAGCATCATGTCATTACCCTTATTTTATCTGAGCTTTGACATGTATCTGTGAAAAGAGTTAATTACTTGAGTTAGAAGTGCAGTTAATGGACCCAGACTTAGGACTTTTCTCTGTGTTAAGCATGTATACTTGACCAAGGATCAAATTGACTCTAACCTCCTTAGTAACACTTTATGGACTTAACCATATTGCTTCTAATTTTAATCTCCCTTCCTCAGAGGAAGTGGGTTGGGGTGGGGCTGCTTCCCATTTTTATACTGTGATAGAGAAATGAAGAGGAAATACACTGTTTTCCAAAATACAACTTAGCCATCTAATGGCCTTAAAAAGGGATGAGGTATGGGGCTGGGATTTTATCTCTGTTAGAGCACTTACTTAGCATGTGTGAGGCACCTTGTTCAGTTCTTAGCACCACATATAAATAAATAAAATAAAGATCCATTGAAAACAAAAAAAAATTTTTAATAAAGTATTACAGGTGAGGTACAGCCTAGAAACCTGGAGAATCAGATGTGGCCCCCTTGGGCATTGATCAGTAGGTGGTGTGTTGAAATTGATGCTTCTGTCAGGATAATCAGCAATACTGTCCTTGGTTGACATATATGGGCCTGGATTAATGGAAAATCAGTCACAACACCCCTTGGGTTAATCACGCAAGGATTACTTACCTGAAGGATTCCAAAGATATCCTGGTGTAATTATGATATATTTCACAGGCATCTTGATCAGAAATTAGGAAGATGAAACTTTCTAATCCCAAGAAAGTTTCACCAGTGGTCACTGGTGAGAATGAGCAAGGGTCTCATCATCTTTTTAGAAGTTCAATGTCCCCTCCAACGCTCACCTTACATATATAAAGTTTGAGCTGGAGCAGTGCTAAATGGAAGCTTGTCTGACCATGCGTTGAAGGCTACTTTACTTAGGCCAGGTGTACCTCATCAACCTTGGCATTATTAAGAACACAATATGACCCCTCAGTAAGGTCTCCTGAGATTTATTAGTGATTCCTCTTAGCTTTCTTGGGCAAAGAAAATGTTCCTGGTTTATTCCTGCACTGAGAAATATGAAACTAGAATAAATCTCAGATTCCCAGAGGTGTCCTCTCTATAATCTCTTTTGTCTCTGTCATTGAAATTGTCTTACCGACTTCATTGAGAGCCAGAAAATTCCACTTGTCTTTTGCTTTTCCAGCTCTAGTTTAAATTCTTTAAATATATACCAACTTCCAATCTGTTTTGGTAAAAATGTGTTTAGAATATTTGCATCTACATTATGAAACATATTAGTTTGCATTTTTCCTTTCTTATATGTTTTAATCTGTTTTTAGTATTAGGGTAAATCTGGCCTCATAGAAAAAATTGAAAAGTATTCCTCCTCAATTATCAGGAAGAGTTATATAGAATTGTTACTGTTTCTTTTTTAGATGTTTGATAGAATTCACTAATGACTCCAAATTTACTTTGTAGACACATCTGATTTTTGGTAATAAAAGGTAAACTTTTTTCTAAATTGTATCCTCAGGGAATGCTAAACAGAATGATTTTAATAGAGTTAAGTCACTTAATACAGGATTGCTCTTGGTATACTTTGGGCTTCAATAGTTATATAAGAAAATCATTTCCTTTATAAAATTAATATGATCATGTAAAAAATAAGTGAACTGCCACTCTCTCATCACAGCACTCTAACCACCTGCAAGCAGCAAGGTATGTTTTATATCGATGAAATTATATGCACATATAGCTCATATGGTTTCTATTTGTTAATGTACCACTGCCACTGTAATGTTGCATTTTATTATATTCACAATCATTTTGAACTGGCTGCATAAAGTGCCATCAGGAGAATTTATTATTTACTTAAATGTTCTATTGATGAGGAATCATGAGTTCCCCCTTTTTGGGGGGTTACTTAAGTTAATTTTGATGTGAACATCTTTGAGCATACAGTTTTCACAGGATTTTGAATATGATCTTTAAAGCATATTTTTTTTCCTCAGAAATAACACAGTATTTGTGGATGCAAGCTCTTCAAGTGCTTTTGTTTATTGATAGTGTTCTTTTTCCTTGTATATCACAACAACTTTAGAGTAATAAGTGCCTTCAGGCATCTCCTTCTTTGCCCATTTGACTTTACAAAGTTACATTTTGTACCCTTACTTCTTATGAGAATAATAATAAATTATATTTTCCCCATTTGAATGTGTATTCTAGATATAGCATATATGAATATGACATAAAAAATTCCACTCTTCAGTATAATCATAAGGCACCAACTAAAAAAGACCAAGGGCTTTTATCTGTTTTGTTCACCTAGAACTTGAGCCAATAGAAGGTACTCTATAATTTTTTAAAGAAGGAAAACAGAAGGCAGAGGCAGTTGGGAAGGAAGGAAAGCACTTTCATCAGGGCAGCTGGGTCATTGACAGAGGCCACAATGTGTGAGTCCTGTTTATAGTCAGGTCTTAGCACTTCTGACTTGATGTTTTCAAGTATTCCTGCTCTTTTCCATCAGTTGGGTTGGTTTCATTGATTTCTGTTTTTCCTGATTTTTGTTTGTGTTAGAGGTTCAATTACATAGATATTGAGCCTTATTCCTTGTTAACTCCTGAAGTAATTGAACACCATCAATTCCCTCAGCAAGCTCACTGAGGCTTACCTGATTTTGCTCTAGGAACGTACTAGTGTCCTAATGTGTGAAAGATTGTACATAATTTATTTATGAAGCAAGTCATATATAAGAGTTTGTGTTTTCAACCCACAGCTGTGGGAACTTTGTTGTTTCTTATGGGAAAATGTGATAAAAACTGCCTTCTCGCTTTGTTCCAGATGATTGATCTCATCATTTATTTGGCAGGAAGGATAAATGATGAAGGACCATTTCTGACTCTCTGTCCCCTGTCTGTTTTGAACAAGTGAAAAGAAGAGGCGGAAAGGTACAGAGTAGATGTAGCTGGACTTGTATTATTTATGTTGATATTTTTCTAGATGGTGTGTAAAATAGCATAAATCAAAATCTGTCATATTCAGTGTGTTTATTCCAGAATGCTTGAATCAAAACAGTGTAGTTTAAGACACAGGATCTGATGGGGGAGGACCCAATGGGTGTTACTGTTACCATTATGCAATTTCAAGGCTAGTACTCACTTTTTTGTTCCTTTATTTATTCATTACTGCCTGATTTTGAGATAAATAGATATCCTCTTGCATACCAATTGATGTCTTTGTTTCCTTTCTTTTATATATTTTTGAAATATTTTCTTAATGGTTGCCCTAGTGCCTATAATAAACATCTTCACTTAATATAATTTTGTACAGATTGATGCCAACAATTTCAATAGTATACAAAGCTTTGCTTCCATATAGTTTTCTCTCTCCCTTCATGGTACTCTTATTGTCATATAAATTATATCTTTATGTATCATAAATAAATTTTACTTTTCAAAAGGAGAAACTAGCCTTGCCATAGAAACATAGTAACTAAAATGAGAAACATCATTGCATTTTCAGTTAACACAAGACCCTCTTAGACCTGATCCTTCTCCCTGTTTACCACAGAACTTCTCCTGAGGTTTAATCATTATTCTAGATAACAGTTCAGACTCCCAGTATTCTTTCTGGTATCAGCACTTAATGAATGGTGTCTGCACATTGCAGTCCTTTCATGACATGCACACACCATCTCATGACTCTAGCATTTGTGCTCATCTGCCTCTATTCTTGGATTTAAATTTGCTCCATTTCTTTCCTGTGTAACATATGCAGGAGACAAGGAGGAAAGAGCACATCTTCAGCAAGACCTAAAGCAGGAGTCACATTTTCATGTGCTGCTGACTACCTATGAGGTATTCATTTGTTTCTCTAAAACAAGAATTCCTAACCTGGATCCTTAGAAGTTGTAAAATCCACTGAAATGATATTTAAATTTTTAGGTAGCACACATTTTTCTAAGGGGACAGTCTACCTACATCATATTCTAAGAGATGGACTGTGACCAAAGTGAAGAATCACTGTGCTTCCAGTTAGCTGGATATATTCTCCTCTGTTTGATCAAGGGGGAAATCTTCCTGGAAAGTTACACTTAAGATTCCTCTGTTGATGACTAACAGGAGGCTGGCAGGCAGGTGAGAGGGTTTTGCATACAGAGGCATCATGTCTGATAATGGGATTATAGGAATGGAGGATGCCTAATTCCAGTCTCATTTTATATCCTTGTTTAAACTAAGAATGGGTAACTGTAAGACCTTCCACTTAACCATACCTCCCTTCTGTTCATACGATAGTGCTACTTTAGGAATTGGGCTTACATTTTTTTTTTTTTTACAGAAGTAACAAGTTAAAAGACTTAGATCCTGTGGGTTATGAGAGTTAAGAAGAAATAAGAAACTAGTTTACTAATATCAGATTTATCAATTCCAGTGTTTTTATTTTTTTAATTTTTTAAACTTCTTTAGAACCAGGGATTGAGGCCAAGGGTGCTTAACCACTAAGCCACATCTCCAGCCCTTTTTATTTTTCATGTAGGACCAGGTCTCACCAAGTTTCTTAGGACTTCATTTAAGTTGCTGAGGCTTGCTTTGCACTGGTCATTCTCTTGCCTCAGTCTTCCAAAGTCATTGGGATTGCAGGTATGCACCACCATTCCTAACAATACCAGTCTTTTTAATGTGTCTTCCTTTTTTTTCAGATTTGCTTAAAAGATGCACCGTTTCTAAAATTGTGTGTATATTTTACTCT
Organism: Sciurus vulgaris; assembly: GCF_902686455.1. Lineage (NCBI taxonomy): Eukaryota > Metazoa > Chordata > Mammalia > Rodentia > Sciuridae > Sciurus > Sciurus vulgaris. The sequence continues at coordinate 64,377,188 of NC_136477.1, read as the reverse complement.
ATCAAAAACCGTGCTGTGCATGTGGAAGTCTTGTCTCTTCTTACATTGTTTGGTACTTTGCCACTTTCCTGATATGTCTGGTCTGTCTTCTTTGGGTCCTCTTTATTTATAGGCAGGCATAATAGGAGTCTTGCATTCTAATCTCTACTCATTAGCTATGTGTCTTTGAGTAAGTTATTTAATTTCCTTGAACTTCATTGTCCTCAATGGTAAAGAGGGGATAACAGTCTTTGAATGACTTGTGAAAACTGAGATTACATTTACATGGTTGGTGTTTAGTAGATTCCTAGTTTTTTTTTTTTTTTTTTTTTTTTTTTTTTTTGTGATTGTTAGTTTTTGTTTTGGTATTGGGGATTGAGCCCAGGAGTTCTCTACCACTGACTTACATCTCTACTCCTATTTCTTTTATCTTAACATGTTCAAACAGGGTGTCTGTGAGTTGCCAAGGATGGCCTTGAATTTGTAATCCTCCTGCCTCAGTTCCCAGAATCTCCAGGATTGCAGGTGTGTTCCACTGCATTCTGCCCAGACTCTAGATTCGTTACCTTGTAACTTGCATAAACACCTTTCAGGGCTGCTATTTGGTGATTTTACTGTAGTATAGAAGGCTTTTCCTGGAAATAACAAAGTTCTGTGATATATATACACAATGGAATATTATTCAGCCATAAAGAAGAATAAAATTATGGCATTTACAGGTAAATGAATGGAATTAGAGAATATCATGCTAAATAAAATAAACCAATCCCAAAAAAGCAAAGGTCGAATGTTTTCCCTGATCAGTGAATGATAATACAGAATAGGGGTGGCGAGTGGTGGGATAAGAGAAGAATGGAGGAACTTTAGATTATATAGAGGGAAATGAGAGGGGGAGGGGTGGGGATATGAAAGATGGAGGAATGAGATAGACATCATTACCCTGAATACATGTATAGTTACACTAATGATGTGAATTTTTATTGTGTACAACCATATAAACAAAAGTTGTACCCCATTTTTTGTGTACAATAAATTAAAATGCAGTCTATAAAAATTTTTAAAAAGACCTTAAAAAAAGAAATAACAAAGTAGCAATCATTGCTGTAGAATTAACTTTTTAGAAAGGATGTTTAAAGTATACTTCTAATTCATCCTTATAAATTACATTTTCATAGCAGGTATTGAACCCAGGGGCACTTTAGCACTGAGCTGCATGCCCAGCCCTTTTCATTGTTTAGTTTGAGATAGTCTCACTAAGTTGTTGATGCTGTCCTTGAATTTGCCATCCTCCAGCTTCCCAAGTGGTTATCATTACAGATGTGCACCATCCTGCCCTGTGTGCTGCTTTGCCATTCAGAAATTTTTGTTTTTAGAGTGTCTTATCAATATTTTAAATATTTTTTTTTGCTCATCCAGGTTATTGAGCATGGGTTTCTATTGTAATCTTATTTTGAAGTACTAAAGACTAGGTCATAGATTTTATGACTTTGTTCAGTATTTTGTTTTATTTAATTTACATTTAAATGATTATATTATCTTTTCTTCAGAAGAGTATATGCTTTTTCTCTTTTTCATTCTTTTACATTATTTCTTTAATGTCATGTCATGTTAATTACATGTCATTTTATTTTATGGTGCTGGGCTTTGAACCTCAGGCCTCCCACATGGTGTGCAACTGTTCTATCACTAGTTATTCCCCCAGCTCTAAGTTATATTCTTAATATCCAATTTAACTTTTTCAAAGTCTCTCCATGGAAAGGAATTTTTGAGAGTTACTGGTAATAACCAGGAAAGTAAATCATTGAGCTACACCATGAGCCAGTAGAGGGATAAGAATTATAAAGATATCCATGATGCAAGGTAATATGTGGCAAGTCTCAAAAGATAATAAAATTGGTACATAAATGTTGTTGAGTACTTTATATAAATTGTCCCACTTAGATTTCATGAAAACCTTAGTAGGCAGGTATTATCATTCATTTTACAAATGAGGAAATTAATACATCAATTATCCCAGTAAGGCAGAGCAGACATTTGAGCAGACATTCAAACCCATCACTTGGTGCCATGGCCCTTCTTTCTAAGAGAGCTTCTTTAAGTATCTAGAAGCACTTGAGTGTCACCTTATTCAGCAGAAATACATATTTATATCTCAGTCTTTTCTGAATGCATTTCTGACTGTAGTAAAGAACCTTACTAACAAAGGAATATTTATAATGTTGACTCATATTAAGAATCCCAACAACATACATATGTTCTTTCAGTATGTTTAAGGTTATATTTCTCCATTACTATATTGTACATTCTGAAAATAATTTCCTTTGATCAGTGATTCAGCTCACTTTCATTCATTGAAACAAATCCACCTCACTTGGCCTTCTACATTGAATAAGCATTTTTAGATGTTTGTGTATATACAAACCTGTGTCTAGTCCTTCCAAAGGAATAGGAGTTAATCTATTTTGAATGCTACTGTAGTATGGACACTCAGCACCTATGTCATAACCACTATCCAACCTTGCTGGGACCCTATCTCCTTTAAATCCTTAAATGCATCCTCTGCTTCCACTGCCCAGTATTCTCCTTGGACATCCTGCCCTCTCTTTGGATCCCCAGATCACTCTTCACCTACACCACTCTCACTAGGCGAATAGCAGTAGGAACCTCTATTACTCTAAATTTTCTCTGTAGCCTCAGAGGAAGAAGCCTTCCTTTTTGTAGGCCAGCCTCTACACAGATTTTTCTTTTAATCTTTCAGGAATTGTCCTTCTTTATTCACTGTTTTGCTTGATTCACTTAGTTTTACAAGTACAAAAACAATGCAATGGGATTCCATAATGTTACATACAAAATTGAAAGTCATAAATTATATAACATATTTTACTGTCTTTTGCATGGTTTTTACATTTAAAAAAATACTCAATATTTATGTCTTTTTAGTTTTACAAATATTTTTGCAGCATAGTATTTATCATCTTATCACCTATTATTGGATATTTAATTTATTTTTCAATTTTGTGTTATATTATAAATATTGCATTTTAGAATATCATCCAATCATTTCCCATATTTTGGATTGCACAGCTTTCCACAAATAGCATCTGTTTAAAATATAATTTTATGACTGAACTTCTTGGGACATTGCTGTCATAACCTACTATAGTACAAAACATGCTCTAGCAACAGCCAGGAATGAACTCCATGTTAACAAGTCCAGTGGCAGCATCTTCCTGGATGTCTCTGATCCTTTTCACCTCTCCACCATTTTAAAGTCTCTTGATTTTCTTTATGGGTTTGAATCTTAGCTCTACCTTTATGATCTTGACCTATTTACCTAACCTATCTGAGTTTTAGTCTCTTTGTTGGCACAATTATGGTCGCTTATCTTATTCTTTTGTACTAAATAACATAGCCACAAGCACAATGTCTACTACATAGTACAAGATTATAAATGTATTCTTTTCTTTTCTGTCTCTGGCCCCTTACTTCCTGTATAGATCTTTCTCATATTGGCAAAAAAAAAATTCACTTGGTAACCTCTGAGATGGGAAGGTCATGATTGATTCCAGGTATATTTCTAACAGAGTGGGCTTACTGTTAGTCTTTCTAACAAGTCACAATTTTGTAGTAAGATGTGGTTGTGAGACATGTGTTTGAGCTACCCGAAAATGAAAGTTTGGATTTTCTCTCACAGCTTCACATGGAGTATTCTTGTTGTGGATGAAGCTCACAGATAGAAAAACTCAAGCTCTCTGCTGCATAAGACACTTTCAGAGGTAAACCCAAAGGATAGTCTTAGTTTTTAATATAACTCTCCTTCATTTTTTAATTGACTTTACTTTTTAGAGCAAGTTATTTCCAACAAAATTGAGTAGAAGGTACAGATAATTCCCATATGTCCCCTGCCCCTTTACAAACATGCTCCCCCATTCTCAGCATCTCCCTAAAGAGAGAAGTTAAAACTAACAAATCTGCATTGACAACATCAGAATACTCAGAGTCCATAATTTATGGATTCACTCTTCCTATTGCACATCCTTTGAGTTTGGACAAACAGGTAATGACACATACCCACCATTATAGTATCACACAGAATGGTTTTGCAGGCTTAAAAATCCTATATCCCATCTATTCATCATTTCTTCTCCCCTATAACTCCCCTTTGAAAACACGTAGTTTAGATCTGTACATAGTTAACTAAATTGATATGTTTTTAGATAGATTTCTGCAGGGCTAAAGAAACCTTTTTTGGGGGGTTAGGGGTAGTGACAAAAGAAGTATTGAATATGGCTAATTACTTTTTCTTTCTCTTTTATATAGGAGAAAATATTTACTAAAATCCAGTTATCAAATGAGCGAGAACCTACTCCAATAAAATACATTGGATTTTTGGAGATGTTTCTACTCTCTTTTGAGTATCTTTAATTTCTTGGAAAAAAAGATCCTATAGTTCTGCCTGCAGTCACAGATGTATTAGACATACCTTGCCACTCCCCCCCCCCATTAACCTAGTCAAAAATTTTGACCATTCACATGGACTCATGAAAAGACCAATTTCTTCGAGAGCATTGCCTCCAATCTCTCATCTGTCATATTTTTTGTTTTGATACCCTTGATGTCATTCCCTTCTCTCAATCTATTGTATCATTCTGGCAAAGTAGGTGAGAGATATCATTGTAACCTAGTGCTGCCCTTTTTTTTCCTGAGAAGCCAGTGGAACATGAACTACCTTCTCCTTGATGACCTGGTGAAAGTTTGCTCATTCATGAGACCATACTTGGTAATTTCTGAGATGATAATTGAAATTTGGTCCTCATTCTATAATAAATCACTTAACTTTGAGTTCTTTTAGTGGAAAATCTTAGATCTGAATTCTATATTTAATGGCCTAGAAGTTACAGTTTTTAGAGTTTTACTGAAGATATTATCAGTTTTTATTAGTTTAAAATATTTTTATCCCCTGCCTGATAGAACATCCTCTCTCTCTGGTGTCCTCTTTGCCTTCTTTGTAGGGTCTCTTGATTGTGTCTTGCTATAAGTTTATACTTTAATATTTAAAATAATATACATAAATAGGATATGACTTTTCTACTTTGCTGTATTATTTAATTTTCCTGGCATAAACTCTTGTGTCAGTTTAGAGGTTGATCTTACTTGGCCTAATATTGTTATTGTTGTTTTTCTTCCTTAATTAGTCTCTCCTATTATTGGTGTTCTTATCTGTTTCTCAGTGCTTTTTCTTTCTTTTTTCTTTCTTTCTTTTTTTTTTTTTTTTTTTGGTGATTTGGTGATACTGTTGATTGACCAAGAGCTTCATGCATGCTAGTCAAGTGATCTGCCAGTGACCCACATTCCCTGCCCTGTTTCTCAAAAATTTAAAGAAGTTCTTTCTGTATTGGACTTCTTATGGTAGAATGGCCAGAAACATCCAGAAATCTTGATGTTTTGCATCTGATGTACTGCAAAGTTTTATAAACAGATATTTTGTTAATGTACATCTTGTTTCTTTCTTGTAACAGAGAGACCTGATGCTATAGCTCTGGCTTTTCAAACTCCTTGAATGTATGTGTTTACTCAGATGCCCTAGTTAACTCCCCCTTGTGGGTCATAACATAGTTTGAATCCTTACATAGATTGAATAACAATAAGCATAGTGGATAATTGTGTAATACTCAGCATTCAAAAAGTGATGTTATTTACATTGCTATGACAGAGTCTTCTTTACAGATTATTATCCCTTTCTTTTAGTTGAAACTGAAGAGATATTATCTCCTACATTAAACAGAGAGTACCACTTGAACTTGAGCCTCCTTGTTTCATGATCTAACTCATTCCATTAAATCATGCCACTCTGTGTTTCAATAAATGTTGTCATGAGTAACTGTTTTGCTTCCCAATGTTAGAGATTTTTAATTGTGTTTATTTACATATTCTAGTTCCAGTGGTCTTCAGTCTCCTGTTGACTGGAATTCCTATCCAAAACAGCCTCCAGGAGCTCTACTTTCTCCTCAGTTTTGTGGGACCTGAGCTTTTTTCAAAGGAACAGATGGAAGATTTTGTTCAATGTTACCAGGACATTGAAAAAGTCCAAATCAGATTAATTCCCATTCAAAAAATTATCCCCTAGAGATATTGACACACAAACTTCTCTAATGCATAACAGTTACAGATAGAAAAGAAAGAGAATGGATAACCGGAGGATACCTGCAGTTCTTCAAAGAACCACAAACACAAGGCAGATGTTGGATCCCTCATGTTGTGTCCAGTTGTCTGCTATTCATGATTCTTATTTGTTTGTTACATGATTCTACAATACAGCTCACTTGGTTCATTTTTGGAAGAAGGTAGAAAGTATTTATTGATCTGTATGCTTTTATAAAAAAACCAGCTTGTAATTTTCTTTTTACATTTTTTCTTTTTGTTGTAATGGAGTTTGAACCCTGGGGTGCTTTACCACTGAGATACATTCCCAGTGCTTTTATAAAAATTTGGAGACAGTGTCTTGCTAAGTTTCTTAGGCTGGCCTTCAACTTGCCATCCTCCTTTCCTGAGTATATGTTACCATGCCTGGCTTCAAATTGTAAATCTTTATAAAGACTTTACTTTCCATGCCACTTCCCAGTGCAGAAAAGTAAGTGCATGCTGTGGTCCCAAACTGTCCTTAATAATTCAGCAACATTGTTTTTTCTCTTTAACACTTTGCAGAAACCAAAAGTCTGAGATGAGTGGGGAGTGGAAGTGAAAAGGTAAGACTTCATCCACATAACCAGTAACTTTCTCTTATACCTTTGCCCCTCTGCCTTGTGGAATTACCTGAATATTCCTGTAATATCTGAATATCCTAGGCTGATTGTCCAAAACAAATTGCAGGAGTTCAACTAGTGATTATGTATGTACTGGTTAGATATGAGTTGCAAAGACTTCTTATAGCACAAATTCCCATACAACAGGATAAAGATTACCTAAAGAACCTGATTTGATTGATTTCTCCCATGTTTAGAGTTGCCAGATAAAATATAGGACATCCAATTACATGTGACATTTCTAGTCTGTTATGTTGCTCAGTGCGATTAAATGCAAGAATACCCTGGAAAACAGTTTCTTGAATTGAGATTATTAGTAAGAGAATCAAGCTCTTTGAGTGTTTGTATTTTGGGGGTTAAAAGCCAGGAACAATTCCAGAAGGAATAGGGAAGAACCCAGTAAAGGCAGAAATCAGATGGTCCTCCAATTATGTGTTTTCAGCTTACAACTTTTTGACTTTACAATTTTTCATAAAGCATTACACATTCAACAGAAAAAGTACTTTGAATTTTGAATTTTTATTGATGTACATATTTGTGCTTATTTTGGAGGTATGTGGTATTGGTGTTTTGATTCATGTATACATTGGGTAGTGATCAATTTAGATAATTAGCATATCATATACTCAAACTTCTTTATGTTGAGCATATTCAAAATTGTGTCTGAATTCTAACTGGTTTGAGATATAAAATGCATTACTGTTAATAATATTAAAATGTTCAATGTCATTAATCATCAGGGAAATGCAAATCAAGACCACAATGAGGAAATATCTCACCTCAGTGAGAATGGTTATTACAGAAAGACCAAAAAAACTAACAAATGCTAGCAAGGATGTGGTGAAAGGGGAACTTTGATATACTCCTGGCAGGAGTAAATTCGTCCAACCATAATGGAAAACAGGATGGAGTTTCCTCAAAAAACTAAAACTAGAACTGCTGTACAATTTAGTAATCCCATCAATGGAAGGGACATCAACATGTCACAGAGATATCCGTACTCTTGTGTTTATTGCAGTACTATTCTCAGTACCCAGAATTTGGAACTAACCTAAATGTCCATTAGTAGATGAGAAAAGAAAATATGGTGTATGTGCACAATGGGATACTATTCAGCCATAAGACAACATGAGTTTCAGTCTTTTCCAGGCTAGAGATAGGTTGTAAGTTACTGTCCTGTGAGGGTGGGTGGCAGTAGCAAGTCACAACTCCCCAGTCCCCCAGGCAATCATGAGGGTAAATACCTGATACTCCACAGTGTTCTGTATTGTCAGTGTTGTTTAGACATAAGTATTCAATAAATTACATAAAGTATTCAACAGTTTTTCATAAAATATTATTTTGTAGATTATTTTGCCTGAGTTGACTATTGTAAGCATTGTAAGCACATTTAAGGTAGGGTGGGCTAAGTTGTGATGTTTGGTTTGCTAGGTCTGTTAAATACATTTTTTACTTACATGATATTTTCAATTTGTGATGGGTTTTTAAGAATGCAATCACTTTGTAAATCCAGGAGTGTCTGTACTATGAAAATTGCTATACTAACCTAGAATGCAGAATTAGCTTGAAAATGAGGGAAGTAAATTGCTATATGTTCTCTAGTAGTTCAGTGCCTTTGTTGTATTTTTGAACTACTCTCTTTTATTTTTTTCCTTACACAGCAAGTGAACTACACAACCTCTTGCAGCCATTTCTGCTGAGGAGAGTAAAAGCTGAGGTAGCTACAGAGCTTCCCAAGAAGACAGAAGTAGTGATATACCATGGCATGTTGGCTTTGCAGAAAAAATACTACAAGGCTATTTTGATGAAAGACCTAGGTAATCAGAGGGCACTTGGTTCATTTAGAAACTAAATGAGAATATGATTTTGGGGCAGGGAAATATTTTACAATTACACTCACTTTGTATAGCAAGATGTAGGATTTTGTATTCTGAATGATACTCAGGTCAGCTACAGTGAGTCAAGTGTGTCAGACTTAATTGTTGCTCAATGAAATTTCCCTTTTTTCTCTTGCCTAGTTTTTTTCTTATTCCCTACAATGAAGCAAACACTTTTAAATGTCCATTCATGCCTTTTGTCCTGGATTTGCTTTTCCCCCCCTTTTAAATCCACAATAGCAGTTAAAGAAGGAAATTTCAGAAATTTCCAGTCACTATAACAAACCACCCCCAAGTTCAATTTATAGTCTTTTTTCTCAAAACAAAGTGATGTATAAGAAAGTTCCATGTGGATATGCTGTTAATTCTCAGTGCAGATGAGTCATTGGTTAGTATAAATTTGAGGAATGTTCAATGAAGTGAGTAAGATTGGAGTTTGTTGTTTTTGTTTTTGATTTGTTAGTCCATTTTTCTTTCTTCAAAATTACAGATGCATTAGAAAATGTGATGGCAAAGAAAGTTAAACTTCAGAATATCTTATTTCAGCTTCAAAAGTGTGTGGATTGCCTATATGTGATGGTGAGGCACTGTCATTTTTCCCCACATTATTTTTCTTTAGTAGTTCTGTGTTCAAAATCATAGCAGAATTCTTAAAAAAAACTACCTGTATTTACTGTGTGTATTTTGCTTCTTCTCCTTTTCTCTATATTAATATTATCTAATGTTATTCAGATTTCTTCAGAAGATCCTGTAATATCCCTTATGGCTATGTTTTTCTTTTTCTCTCTCAATCCAAGATCCATAGATCTTGTCTCTATTTTTGCCATGTCTCAATTTTTCTGCATTCTAGAAATGTTTTTAAGCTTTCCTGTGGGGGTGGGAAGGGGACTTTTTGTCTTTCATGATGTTGACAGTTATGGAGAATAAAACTGGTAGATTTACAGAATGTGTCATAATCTGGATTTGTCTGACCATGTCTTCATGATTAGATTGTCTCTAGTCTTGAACCTACTCAACCACTATGCCAAGTTCACCAGTGATCTCTGTGATGCCCAGTGATCATCAATTTACATTTCATTTAACCTCTCAGAAATCCTTGACACAGTAGATCACTTTTTCCTTGAAATACTCTTCATTCAGCTTCTGGAGTAGCACTTTCTCTTGCTTTTCCTCCTGCCCACTTGCTCCTTAGTATCCTTTGCTGCTTCCCCTTCATCTTGCTGACTTCTGTACATATCTCTCTAAGAACTGCTTTAATGCTTGTCTACAAAATTGATATGTAGTGTTTTCATTTTCATTCAAATAATGTTTTTTTTACACACTCTGATAGGCAATTCTCTGGCCATGGAGGCCCCAGTACAGAAAGAATGCAAAAGGTTTGCTGTACTTCTTTCAAAGACTTTTTGCAAGTAGCACTGTGAACTATTTAGAAGGTTAACAGGATCTTAATCAAATTCACATTACAATTTTTGAAAGGAAGAAAAGGCATTAGGAATGTAGATTTTGAAGGAAAACTTCAAGAATATTCTTTCTTTAAGTTTCTTAGATTTGTTCTAGTTAGTTGTACATGATAGTAGAATGTATTCATACATTTTGATAGATCATACATAAATAAATTATAATTTCTCATTTTTCTGATTATACATGTAGGATCACATCAGTCATGCTGCCATACATGTACACAAGGTAAAAATGTCTGTTTCACTCAACTATCCTTCTTACCCTCATACCCCTTCCCTTCTATTAACTCCCTCTACCTAATATAAAATAACTCTATTCTTCCTCTACCCCACCTTATTGTGAATAAACATCTGCATATCAGAGAAAACATTTGGCCGTTAATTTTGGGTGTTTGGCTTATTTCACTTAGCATGACATTCTCTAACTCCATCCATTTACCTGCAAATGTAATAATTTCATTATTTTTTAAAGCTGAGTAGTATTCCATCATATATACACACCACATTTTCTTTATCCATTCATCTTTGAAGGGCATCTAGGTTGGTTTCATAGTTTAGCTATTGTGAATTGAGCTGCTCTAAACATTGATGTGGCTGCATCACTGTAGTATGCTGATTTTAAGTCATTTTGGTACAAATCAATGAGTGGGATAGCTGGGTCAAATGGTGGTTCCATTCCAAGTTTTCTGAGGAATCTTCATATTGCTTTCCATAATGGTTGCACCAATTTGCATTCTTAGCAGCAATGTATGAGCGTACCTTTCCCCCCTTATCCTTGTCAACATTTACAGTTGCTTGTATTCTTGATAATTGCCATTGTGATTAGAGTGAGAAGAAATCTTAGAGTAGTTTTGATTTGCATTTCTCTAATTGCTAGCAATGTTGAACATTTTTTCATGTATTTGTTGATCGATTGTATAACTTCTGTGATGTATCTGTTAGTCCATTTATTGATTTGGACTATTTGTTTTTGGTGTTAAGTTTTTTGAGTTCTTTATATATCCTAGAGTTTACTGCTTTATCTGAGGTGCATGTGGCAAAGATTTTCTCTCACTCTGTAGACTCTCTCTTCACATTGTTGTTTCTTTTGCTGAGAAGAATCTTTTTAGTTTGAATCAATTTCATTTATTGATTGTTGATTTAACATATTGCACTTTAGGGGTCTTGTTAAGGAAATCAGATTCTAAGCTGACATGGTATAGATTTGGGTCTAGTTTTTCTTTTATTAGGCCTGAGTTTTTGATCCACTTTGAGTTGAATGTCATGCAGTGTGAGAGATAAAGGTTTAATTTCATTATGTTACATATTCTTTCCATTTTTTTCAGCACCATTTGTTAAATAGGCTATCTTTACTCCAGTGAATATTTTTGGCACCCTTGTCTACTATGAGATACCTGTTTTTATGTGGGTTTGTCTCTGTGTCTTCTATTCTGTACTATTGATCTACATGTCTGTTTTGGCACCAAACCATGCTGTTTTTATTACTATACCTCTGTAGTATAGTTTAAGGTCTAGTATTGTGATGTCTCCTTCACTCTTCTTGCTAAGGTTTCCTTTGGCTATTCTGGATCTCTAATTTTTTCCAAATAAATTTCCTGATTGTTTTTTCTAGTTCTATGTAGAATGTTATTGGGATTTTAATAGGAATTGCATTAAATTTGTTTAAAACTTTTGGTAGTATGGCCATTTTGATAATATTAATTCTGCCTATCCAGGAGCATGGGAGGTCTTTCCATCCTCCAATGTCATCTTCAGTTTCTTTATTTAGTGTTCTGTAGTTTTCATTGTAGAGGTCTTTCACCTCTTTTGTTAGATTGATACCTATTTTTTTTTTCGAGGCTACTGTGAATGGGATAGTTTACTCTCTATTTTGGGGGGAGGGGGATAATTTTCTTTATTTCTCTTTTAGTGAATTTATTACTAATGTATAGGAATACATTTAATTTATGGGTACTGATTTTATATCCTGCTACTTTGCTGAATTTATTTATTAGTTCTAGAAGTTTTCTGGTGGAATTTATTAGATCTTCTAAATAAAGAATCATGTTATTGGCAAACAGTGATATTTTGAGTTCTTCTTTACTTATTTGTATACCTTTAATTTCTTTTTTATTCTAATTGCTCTGGCTAGAGTTTCAAGGATATTGTTGAATAAAAGTGATGAAAGAGCATCCTTGTTTTGTTCCAGTTTTTAGAGGAAATGCTTTTCAATTTTATCCATTTAGAATTATGTTGGCCTTGAGTTTAGCATATAAGGCTTTGATGATGTTGAGGCATGTTCCTACTATCCCTAAGTTTTTCTAGTTTTTTAAACATGAATTGGTCCTGTAAATGCTTTTTCTGCATCTATTGAGATAATCATTCTTCTTTTTAAGTCTATTGATATGATGAATTACATTTGTTGTTTTTGATATATTGAACCAATTCTGAATCCCTGGGATGAACCACACTTGATAGTGATGTGCTCTCTTTTTAATATTTTGGTAGCAATTTTCCAGGAATTTATTGAGAATTTTTGCATCTGTATTTATCAGAGATATTGGTCTGAAGTTTTCTTTCCTTAGTGTTTTTGTCTGATTTTGGTATCAAGGTGATATTAGCCTCATAGAATGAGCTGGAAAGGTTCCCTCCTTCTATTTCATGGAATAATTTGAGGAGTATTGGTTTTAATTCTTTGAAGATCTTGTAGAACTCAGCTGAGAATCCATCTGGTTCTGGGCTTTTCTTAATTGGTAGGCTTTTAATGGCATTTCCTATTTCATTACTTAAAATTATTCTGCTTAGATCATGTATGATCTGATTCAGATTAGATAGGTCGTATGTCTCTAGAAATTTGTCGATGTCTGCAGTATTTTCTTTAATTGGAGTATAAATTTTTAAAATAGTGTCTAATTATTTTGTATTTCAGTTGGGTCTGTTGTTATATTTCCTTTTTCATCTTGTATTTTAGTTTAATTTAATATTAATATTTAGTTTATTTCAGGTTTTCTCCCTCTTTCTCTTCATTAGTGTGGCTAGGGATTTATCAATTTTATTGATTGTTTTCAAAGAACCAACTTTTTGTTTTGTCAGTTGTCTCTTTTGTTTCAATTTCATTGATTTCTGTTCTGATTTTAATTATTTCCTATCTTCTACTTTCTTTGGTGTTTATTTCTTCTTTTTTTCTAGGGCTTTGAGATATAACGTTAGGTCATTTGTTGACTTTTTATTCTTTTGATAAATGAGCTCAATGCAGTGAACTTTCCTCTTAGTACTGCCTTCTTGTGTACCAGAGATTTTAGCTTGTTGTATCCATATTCTCATTTACTCTAGGTATTTTTTTCATTTCATCCTTGATTTCTCCTACTATTCATTTGTCATTCAATAGTGTATTAGTCTCCATATTTTAGAATAGCTTCTATTTTTTATCTTATCATTGATTTCTAATTTTAGTCCATTATGATCTGATAGACTGTAGAGTATTATCTCCATTTTTTTGTATCTACTAAGATTTATTTGTATCATAAGTTGTGGTTTGTTTTAGAGAAGGCTCCATGTGCTGCTGAGAAAAAAGTGTATTCGCTCATTTATTGATGAAATATTGTATATGCACATATCTGTTAAGTCTAAGTTATTTGTTGTATTATTGAATTCTATAGTTTCTTTATTTTGATTTTGTTTAGATCTGTTCAGTAGTGAGAGAGATGTGTTAAAGTCACCCAGTATTATTGTGCTGTGGTCTATTTGATTCTTGAAGTTGTGAAGGGTTTGTTTGATGTACATAGATGCTCCATTGTTTGGGGTATAAGTATTTATAATTGTATGCCTTGCTGATGTATAATTCCCTTCAGTAGATGAAATGACCTTCTTTGTTCCTTCTGATTAACGTTGGCTAGAAGTCCACCTTATCTGATGTGAGGATGGAAACCCTTGCTTATTTCCACAATTTGTATGTTTTTTTACATTCTTTCACTTTCAGTCTGTGGATGTCTTTGCATATGAAGTGAGTCTCATGGAGACACCATATTGTTGGATTTTATTTTTTAATCAAATCTGCAAGTCTATATATTTTGCTTGATGAATTTGGACCTTTAACGTTCAAGGTTATAACTGAGATGTGATTTGTATTCACCATCATTTGGTTTATTTCTGGCTTTAATTTGATGTATTTTCTTCTTTGACTATTCCTTTAGTGTAGTTCCTCCCTTTGCTGGTTTTCACTTTTTTCCCTCTTTATCCTCATAGAATATTTTGTTGAGAATGTTCTGTAGTGCAGGCTTTCTAATTTTGAATTATTTTAGCTTTTTTATTTTCATGGAAGGTTTTTATTTCATCTTCAAATCTGAAACTTATTCTTGCTGGATATAAAATTTTTAGTTGGCATCCATTTTCTTTCCAAGCTTGAAATATTTTGTTCCATGATCTCCTAGCTTTGTGGGTCTGGGCTGAGAAATCATTTGAGATCTGAATTGTTTTTCTCCTATACACAATTTGCTTTCTTTTTCTCACAGCCTTTAAGAATTTGCCCTTATTCTGTATTTTAGACATTCTCATTTTAATGTGTCTTGGTGTGGGTCTGCTGTAATTTTGTACATTTGGAGTCCTGTAAGCCTTCTGTATTTGATTATCCATTGTATTCTTTAGGTTTACAAAATTTTCTGATAATATGTCATTGAAAAGATCGTGCATTCCCTTGGTTTATACCTCTGCTCCTTCATCTATACAGAGAACTCCTAAATTTGTTCTTTCCATGTTTTCCCATAATTCTTGGAAGGTCTGTTCATAGATTTTTACCTCTTCTCTGCATGATCAACTTTATTTTCAGTAGTAAATTATATTGTCTTCATTGTCTGAGGTTCTGTCTTCCAAATGGTTTAGTCTCTTGGTGATGCTTTCCATTGCAAGTACAATTTGATTTATTGATACCTTCATTTCAAGTATTTCTGCTTTTTTTCCCCCACAATCTCTAACTCTTTATTGAAGTGATCTTTCACTTCCTGTAATTTCCCTTTGATTTCACTCTTTATACCATCCTTTACTTCTTAGATCAGTTTATGTACATTCTAAACTCCTTTGTGGACATATCTTCTACTGTGATTTCAGTGGATTCTCATATTGGGGCATTTTGTTTTGTTTGGAACACTTTGTTCCCTTGTTTACTCATGTTGCTTGTATGTTTCCCCATCTAGTTGTATGAATCTGAGGTACTGAAGACTCTTCCCTGTAGACCTATATTGTCCCTGAAGTTTTCTAGTATCCCACCTTTAAGAGGGAGACCAACATCAACAGCACCCAGTACAAACAATACAGAGTCTCAAATCTAATAACTGTCCACTGCCCACTAGCTATAAACAGCAATGACGAGTTCAATCACAGTCCACAATATAAACAGAAAATTTGCCAAAAGGATTTACAATCTCAAATATTGGACACTGAGAAATCAGAAATTGTGCAGGACATGATGTTCATGAAGGAGAAAGAGAGAAACCAGAAGCGAAAATCCATAGAAAGAGTGGAAGAGGAACAAACAGAGATTGACTATTAGGGGAAAAAAAGTTAGAAAGGAATCCAGAGAAACAGACAAGAAAGAGGAAAAATATACATATAAAGAGAAAAATTTAAAAATATAAGAATATACAGCAGAATTACAAAACACCATGCATCTATCTCTATCCTCAACAAACTGGTGCATGAAAAACACCATGCTCCAAATACAGTGGAGAGAGATGCCAGAGGAAAAAATAAAATAAATCTCAGTGGACAATTGAACAACTGTCTCTGCCAGCATCCAAAAACTTCTCAACCCTGCCTCTGACTTCCCACAAGACTGCCTGGCCCAGACAGGCCCTGACAGACCCAGTCACTATCCCACCAATCTGGGCCTCAGATGTCTTAGGTTCACACTTGTTGCAGTCCCAAGATCTCAATGATACTGGAATTTGGAAATAGACCACCAAGGATAAGCAATCCTGAGAGACAATAGATAGATGGCTGCAACCAGCACCCCCAGGAAGAAGACCCCAGGTACAGCCAAACCCACAGGCACCTGACACTGAACCTCCAGGTCCTGGTGTGTGTCCCCAGTCAGGGGCACCTTGTCTCCCCAAGATGGCAGTAGCAGGAAACCCTCCAGTATCTCATACATCAGGCTCTGACTGGCGTCTCAAAATGGATGCAATCTTGTGCAACCAAACCTGGAGTCTCCCTGGAAGTGAACCTCTGGGCAGTGGTAGAAGTGATAAGTAGCAGGGGGTGGTGGCAGCAGACAGGTGCTCAGCAGCAGCTCAGTCATTGGTGTTGGCAGTGGTGGGGGATCAGCAACCGCAGTGGTGGCAGCTGTGACTGCAGCTGCAGTGGCAACCAGAGAGAAGACCTCCAAGGAGTAGCAGCAGCTTTGACAGCAGGGATGTCAGGGGCAGCAATGCCAGTTTCACCAGTGTTGACAGCAGGCATGCCCAGAGAAAAGACCTCTGGTGTGCAGAAGCAGCGTGGGCAGCAGTAGCGCCCGGAGAAAACACATTCAGGCATCTGGGGCAGCAGCTTCAGGGGCAGTTGTGCCCCAAATAAGAGAAAACCTCCAGGCAATGACCCCTTCCAGAATATTCTGACTGCCACCCCATACCATGAGAATCACTTATATACACCTAAGTCTATTTCTTGATTCCTTTTCTAGAGTGAGAGCCTTAGCATTTTATTTTTGGATCTTCCTGACCTTTGGCATCTCCCTTTGCCTCAGTTTCCTAAAGAGTGGGTTTGATTCCTAGGCAAGTATTTATTAGGCTTTTTGGATGTGCCAGGTTCTGCAATTGGTGTTAAGCTGCACTGAAACAGTGATGTAAGCAAATAGTTATAAAATGCCTTAAATTGATGTGACTAAGAGATAAAATTGATTAAAAGGAGCAAGGGTTCTCTTGCTGTTGCCTACCAATTACTTTTCTATTCAAGAATTTTGCCCTGAGTCAGGGCACATGATTGGGAATAGGCCCTTTCTTTTCCAGGTGTAGAGCCAGAGCCTTTTGAAGTTGGATACCATCTGATTGAGGCTAGTGGGAAACTTCACCTGCTGGATAAGCTGCTGGACTTCCTGCATTCCAGGTATAAGTATATGTACTGCTCTGAGCTGGTGACTGGTTAAAACCTAATTAATGAGGATCTTACCTATTTTGTGAGACTGATTCAAGTTCCCCTCTTTTAAAAGACTCTAATTCAGGGTCTACTTTCTCTGAAATAATACACCCATCCCATTCTACATCATCCCTCCCCACTCTTCTCCACCATTATCCTTTTTTCCTGAATTCATATAGCATTTAGGATCCCACTCCAGCACTTGGCAAGCCCTACATTAATCTACTGCCTGGTTGATCAGTGTATGTTCACCTTATCAGTCCAGCTATATTGTTTGGAGCCACAAGGACAGAGTCAGCATTGAGCATTTCTTTTATAATTGCCTGCTGGGACCTTGTGTTGAATCGACACATAATAAAGCTTCAGCAAGCATTCATTGTTGTTAACCTGTGGGGTTTGATTTTAAACTCAAGGGGTACTTGGAATAATCTTTCCCAGAAATATGAGCTGGGCATCAGAAGACCAGAATTTAAAAATTGTCCCTTTAAATTGACTGCCCCAGTTTTGACCTGAACTAACCTAAAACTTCCTATTTGGCAAAATTTTCCAATCTTTTTCAAGTTAACTAATTACATGTATCACTGTACTTAATTTTCTTTGACATATCTACTATGGGTATGTTAGAGATGGAGAAGAACCCATAAATACCTTCCATCCAATTTTTTTATGTCACAGACCCAGAAGGGTCTTGTCCAAAATCATATAGTTAGTAAATGTAAGAGATGAGATAAGAATTGAGGCACTCACATTCAAGCTCAATGCTTTCCCCAAAATTTGGGCTAGAATCTGGCAGAATTTCTCCCCAACCCTTGATCTTATCTTTGTGGTAAGATTAAATTAAGTTCATTTTCTTAAAAAGAATATTGTTTTGTCAACACTGTACTTCTTTGTTCAGACAAATTTTAAAACAATATCTGATAACAAAGAGCTCTCAGCTTGATTTTGTTCTTAATGCATTATTTTGAATTTTTTCCTCTCTTCACTATCTATATGTAAGTTTCCTAATGTATCATAGGGGATTGATTCTCTAAAGTGATGCTTCTCAGACTTTTCTAGATGATAATGACTTACACCCCCAAGTGGGGAATAGCAGTAGATAGCTGACCACAGCTCTTTAAGATCTTGGGGAAGGGATACAAACATAAGCAAATATTTCCCTTTACTCTGCACGTGTTTATTTATTTCACTCTTAAAGTGATAGATTATATTTTTTTTATTGAGTGAAGTGATATTCCAGAAATAGGCACCTTGGTTGCTCTAGAGCTTCCATAGTTCCTGGTGAATTGACACATGCCCTGAGAATATCTCCACTGTAGCTTTAAAACTGCTCTGAAGGATGCAGCTACATGTGGAGGCACTTTGTATTCTTGTGTTAATTATGTAGTTTCTGAGAAAGTTATATGACATTTATATTTTTACTTTAGCATTTGACCTACTTATAAAATTGTATTCTTTGATAAATTTTGTGTGAGGGTAACTCATCCTAAATACCACTAGAGTTTCTCCTTTTCTTTTCCTTCCTGGGGCCATTCAGTTTTGCTTTTCTCCCAAATGACCCAGATGTTGGATATTCTCCAAGACTATATGGATTACAGAGGTGACTCCCCTGGGCCACCACATTACTGAAGCCTTTTTTTAGATTTAATGATCAAATAGGTCCATGAGGAATAATAAGGGGTGTGAGAATGTTACACAGAAAAAGGTTCAAAAACATTATTCAGAACCAAAAGAAGATGAGGAGAGGGGAAAGCACTATGTGAAGCAGATGTGAAAATGTTGAGTATCTTCAAAAATGTATGATAAGTCAAGTTTCAGTGACAGAAACTTTCAGTGTCTTGCAACATTCAGCTCAACACGTATACTTACTCAGGATTAGTAAGAAAATGAATATTGATAGTATAGAGATCCCACAAATCAAGCAGGGGAAGGTAAGACCAATTATTTCTATGGATAATAGGGAATGTAGGCAATTACCTGAGAACTCTGTTTTATATGTAATAAAATTGATGTGGGATAATGGGAAAAAGCTTAAACAGTGGATTATTTTTGAACCTTTGGTAGATTATCAGCTGCAGAACTAAGAGTTTTAAAATTTAGTTCAGAGTGGTCTCTCAGATCCACTTGATGCCCTCCAAGTACTGAAGTAACCTGGATACTTGCAGAAATGCCATTGGCACATTGATGAATCTCCACTCAAAACATGATGAGTTTATAATTCCCCTTCCTGACCTGATGCATGATGATAAGTGAAGAGCTTGAAAGCTTCATTGAAAAGCAGATGCTGGGTAATCAGGCTCTTAAGTGCTTGTCTTACTGCTTGCCTAAGTAAGGATTGTGTCTCAGCAAATAGAAACTGCCATAGAGGGTGGATATTTAGGGTTGCCTAGGAATAGTCAAAACTGAATGTTAACTCTGTTTTAAGTGCCAAAACTTTGGCTGCATGTGTTTTAAAAACCCAGAATGAAGTGTTATGGTGAGTTTTTTTGTAAAGTGATGTATTGTCCCCTAATTTAGATTTTTCCCATAGGATTTATTTAAAGTAGGGTCATGCCTGGATATGGAAAGGACAACATAGGCATTTAGTTTAGGAATGACTTGATTATTTTATATCCTGAAGAGTCCTTGAAAAGAGTTAAGATCTGTTTGTTTGTTGTTGTTCTTCTCTATGTAAAGGCTACAGCTATGAGCATGTGGATGGTTCCATGAGAGGAGAAGAGAGACACCTGGCTATAAAGAACTTTGGACAGCAGCCCAATTTTATTTATCTCCTGAATACCAGAGCAGGTAAGTCATATAGGTATTGATGAAAGCAGACAAAAAGGTGTGGTGTAGTACTCTTACATCCCAAACATTTGTACATTTTTTCATAATTCTCTGAGAGGTGAGGTTATTAGAAAGGAGTATAATAAATCAAGGCAGTTGACATAGCACAGTGCTGGACTTCTACTTTGGAATTCTTTTCTGTCCAACCTATCAAAGCTGTAATGTCACAAAGAAGTGAGACTGGAACCTGAGCTTATTGGAAAGTAATTCTGACCTGCTTTGACCTCTGACCTGGGAATGTCCTTTTCTTTTCTTTCTTTTTTCTTTTTTTTGTAATTTTGAGGAAGTTTTATTTATGTTCAGTGGAGGCAGCTCTTCTTCCCAGCCGTGAATTTGGAAAATAAGATAATCTCTTTGCTAGTTGCTTCTCCTCTGCAAGTACCCCTGGAATAGTGTTGTAAAGTTTAACAAACATTTTGTTATTTAAAATGTGATCATAGTGAAACTGCCAGCTATTTGTAATTATTATGGCATTGTCCATATGACTTAAACCATAAATATCACATGACATCTGTGGTGCTTTGTCAGTTATGGAGTGCTCTCATATACTATTAAATAATTTGAAATCAGTTTTGAGAGATGGAATTATCCTTACATACTGAATCAAAAAGACCTTAAATTAATTTTGAATTCATAATCTGAGTCTTATTATCCTATTTTTAAAGACCTTAATTTGTATGGAATACATATAGAAATACAAAAAGGACATGTGTCCTTGATTAAAAGGAGATTAATATCTTTATGAAAAGAAAGTTCAAACTTATTTAGAAAGCATTTATTAAGTGCTTTTCACGATATGAGTATATAAAAGAAGTGTTAGATATAATCCTTGAGTATAAGATTATTTCTCCAGCATATCTTATCTGTCTAATAAATTCAATAATAAGATATATTCAGACTCCTTTGGCCTCTTCCAAGGTCATGTGCCACACCCTGCATCAGAGACATTCATTCAGTTGTCTCATGGTTAGTCTCAGGGAAAACTTGAAGGAACTGGTCAAATACATTGTCAGGTTCGGAGAGGAATTCCATTTGTCTTAAAGATTTTATTATTCATGTCTAGAGAGCAGATGTTTGAATCATCTAAAATTAGAAAGAAAGAAACCTCTGCTTTTCCATTAATCTTCCTGGAGGCCTTAGTAGATTATCTAGGATCTGAAGCAGTCCTGGATGTTAACCTTTCCAAACACTGATTGTCATATTTGCTATCACGTTTTTGCTAGAGTTCCACAGCATTTTCATTTAACGGGTTTCCTTCCAACTTTCAAGAGGTAAGGTTATTAACACATATTGCCAGCAGGTGGCAGTAATAGCTTACGACTACGTCCCAAACAACTAAATACAGCTTAAAATATTCCCTAGTAAAGAAGGGCTGCACTAGGCAACTTCAACCAAAGAGGAAGATAATTTTTATGGAACACATTTTTAAATGAAATGATTGCCTAGATAGTAATAGGATAGAGCGGATAAAGTGTTTCTGGAGCCAGGTGCAGTAGTGCATGCCTACAGTCCCAGTTACTCAGGAGGCTGAGGCAGAAGAATGGTGTGAGAACAGGAGTTCAAGGCCAGCAAGGGCAACACAGCAGAACCGTGTCTCAAACCCAGGAGCAATAACCACAGATTATGGAATATGAGATGGAGTCCTGACTCTTTCATCTTCTAGTGGTGCAACTTAAAATAAGTCCCTTAATCTAGCTGTTTTTCCATTTCAGCATCTGCAAAATAAGAATTATACCAGCAAGGATGCAGGGTTTTAAGGGTTAAAAAAGTTAATTTATATAAACCTTTTTTTTCTTCTTTTTTTTATTGTAAACAAATGGGATACATGTTGTTTCTCTGTTTGTACATGGCACAAAGGCATACCATTTGTGTAATCATAAATTTACATAGAGTAATGTTGTTTGATTCATTCTGTTATTTTTTTCCCTTCCCCCCACCCATCCCACCCCTCTTTACCCTCTATACAGTACTTCCTTCCTCCATACTTGCCCCCCTCCCTAACCCTAACTCTAACCCTAACACTAACAATTCCCTCCCCACCATTATGTGTCATCCTCCACTTATTAGCGATATCATTCATCCTTTGGCTTTTTGAGATTGGCTTATCTCACTTAGCATGATATTCTCCAATTTCATCCATTTGCCTGCAAATGCCATAATTTTATCATTCTTTAGGGCTGAGTAATATTCCATTGTATATATATACCGCAGTTTCTTTATCCACTCATCAATTGAAGGGCATCTAGGTTGGTTCCACAGTCTGGCTATTGTGAATTGAGCAGCTATGAACATTGATGTGGCTGTATCTCTGTACTATGCTGATTTTAAGTCCTTTGGGTATAGGCCAAGGAGTGGGAGAGCTGGGTCAAATGGAGGATCCATTCCAAGTTTTCTAAGGAATCTCCACACTGCTTTCCAGAGAGGCTGCACTAATTTGCAGTCCCACCAGCAATGTATGAGTGTACCTTTCTCCCCACATCCTCGCCAACACCTGTTGTTGCTCGTATTCTTGATAATCGCCATTCGAATTGGGGTGAGATGGAATCTTAGGGTGCTTTTGATTTGCATTTCTCTTATTACTAGAGATGTTGAGCATTTTTTCATATGTTTGTTGATTGCTTGTAGATCTTCTGTGAAGTGCCTATTCATTTCCTTAGCCCATTTGTTGACTGGACTGTTTGAATTCTTGGAGTAGAGTTTTTTGAGTTCTTTATAGATTCTGGAGATTAGTGCTCTATCTGAAGTATGATTGGCAAAGATATTCTCCCACTCTGTAGGCTCTTTCTTCGCATTGCTGATAGTTTCCTTTGCTGAGAGAAAGCTTTTTAGTTTGAATCTATCCCAGTGGTTGATTCTAGCTTTTATTTCTTGTGCTATGGGAGTCCTGTTAAGGAAGTCTGATCCTAGACCAACAAGGTGAAGATTTGGACCTACTTTTTCTTCTATAATCTGCAGGGTCTCTGGTCTGATTCCGAGGTCCTTAAACCATTTTGAGTTTAGTTTTGTGCATGGTGAGAGATATGGGTTTAGTTTCATTCTGTTGCATATGGATTTCCAATTCTCCCAGCACCATTTGTTGAAGAAGTATCTTTTCTCCATTGTATATTTTTGGCACCTTTGTCTAGTATGAGAAAATTGTATTTATTTGG
The DNA here is from genome assembly GCF_902686455.1 of Sciurus vulgaris. Classification (NCBI taxonomy): domain Eukaryota; kingdom Metazoa; phylum Chordata; class Mammalia; order Rodentia; family Sciuridae; genus Sciurus; species Sciurus vulgaris. Next base: position 64,353,993 of record NC_136477.1, on the reverse strand, counting down.
GTTTGTGTCCGTGTCCTCTATTCTGTACCATTGATCTACCTTTCTATTTTGGTACCAATACCATGCCGTTTTTGTTACTATTGCTTTGTAGTAGAGTTGAAGATCTGGTATTGCAATACCCCCTGTTTCACTCTTCCTGGTAAGTATTGCTTTAGCTATTCTGGGTTTCTTATTCTTCCAGATGAATTTCATAATTGCTTGCTCTATTTCTGTAAGGTACGTCATTGGGATTTTAATTGGAATTGCATTGAATTTGTATAGCACTTTAGGTAGTATGGCCATTTTGACAATATTAATTCTGCCTATCCAAAAACATGGAAGACCTTTACATCTTCTAAGGTGTTCTTTAATTTCTTTCTTTAGTGTTCTGTAGTTCTCATTGTAGCGGTCTTTCACCTCTTTTGTGAGATTGATTCCCAAGTATTTTATTTTTTTCGAGGCTATTGTGAATGGGGTAGTATTCCTAATTTCTCTTTCTGAAGATTCATCACTTATGTATAAAAGTGCGTTGGATTTATGGGCATTGATCTTGTAACCTGCTACTTTACTGAATTCACTTATGCGTTCTAAGAGTTGTCTGGTGGAATTTCCAGGTTCCTCTAAATATATAATCATGTCATCAGCAAACAGGGATAGTTTGAGTTCTTCTTTTCCAATTCGTATCCCTTTAATTTCTTTGGTTTGTCTAATTGCTCTGGCCAGAGTCTCAAAAACGATATTGAATAGAAGTGGTGAAAGAGGGCATCCCTGCCTTGTTCCAGTTTTTAGGGGGAATGCTTTCAGTTTTTCACCATTTAGAATGATATTAGCCATGGGCTTAGCATAAATGTCCTTTACAATGTTAAGGAATGTTCCCAGTGTCCCTATTTTTTCTAGTGTTTTGAGCATGAAGGGGTGCTGTATTTTATCAAATGCTTTTTCTGCATCTATTGAAATAATCATGTGATTCTTGACTTTAAGTCTATTAATATGGTGAATTACGTTTTTTGATTTCCTGATGTTGAACCAACCTTGCATACCTCGGATGAAGCCCACTTGATCATGGTGCACTATCTTTTTAATATGTTTTTGTATGCGATTTGCTAAAATTTTGTTGAGAATTTCTGTGTCGATGTTCATTAAGGATATTGGTCTGAAATTTTCTTTCCTTGATGAGTCTCTGTCTGGTTTAGGTATCAGGGTGATATTGGCTTCATAGAATGAGTTTTGGAGGATTCCCTCCTCTTCTATTTTATGGAATACTTTGATAAGTATTGGAATGAGCTCTTCTTTAAAGGTTTTGTAGAACTCGGCTGAGAACCCATCTGGTCCTGGACTTTTCTTTGTTGGTAGGCTTTTGATGACTTCTTCTATTTCAGTACTTGAAATTGGTCTATTTAAATTGTTTATGTCCTCCTCGTTCAGTTTAGGCAATTCATATGTCTCTAGAAACCTGATGATCTCTTGGAAATTTTCTATTTTGTTGGAGTATAGATTTTCAAAATAGCTTCTAATTGTGTTTTGTATTTCAATCCTGTCTGTTGTGATATTTCCTTGTTCATTCCGAATTTTAGTGATTTGGGTTTTGTCTCGTCTTCTCTTTGTTAGTGTGACTAAAGGTTTATCAATTTTGTTTATTTTTTCAAAGAACCAACTATTTATTTTGTCAATTTTTTGTATTACTTCTTTTGTTTCAAATTCATTGATTTCAGCTCTGAGTTTAACTATTTCCTGTCTTCTACTACTTTTGGTGCTGGTCTGTTCTTCTTTTTCTAGGGCTTTGAGCTGTAGTGTTAGGTCGCTTATTTGTTGAGTTTTACTTCTTTTATTAAATGCGCTCCATGAAATAAATTTCCCTCTAAGTACTGCTTTCATAGTGTCCCAGAGATTTTGATGAAGTTTCTTTGTTCTCATTTACCTCTAAGAATTTTTTAATTTCCTTCCTAATATCTTCTGTTATCCATTCATCATATAATAGCATATTGTTTAATCTCCAGATGTTGGAATAGTTTCTGTGTTTTACTCTTTCATTTATTTCTAACTTCAATCCATTATGATCTGATAGAATACATGGTACTGTCTCTCTCTTCTTGTATTTGCTAACATTAGCTTTGTGGCATAATATATTGTCTATTTTAGAGAAGGATCCATGTGCTTCTGAGAAGAAAGTGTATTCACTCTTGGTTGGATGGTATATTCTATAAATGTCCGTTAAGTCTTAATTATTGATTGTGTTATTGAGATCTATGGTTTCTTTGTTCAATTTTTGTCTGGAAGATCTGTCCAGTGGTGAGAGAGGTGTGTTAAAATCACCTAGTATTATTGTGTTATGGTCTATTTGGTTTCTGAAATTGAGAAGGATTTGTTTGACATACATGGATGAGCCACTGTTTGGGGCATAGATGTTTATGATTGTTATATCTTGCTGATTTATGCTTCCCTTAAGCAGTATGAAATGACCTTCTTTATCCCTTCTGACTAACTTTGGCTTGAAGTCCACATTATCAGAAATGAGGATGGATACTCCAGCTTTTTTGCTGAGTCCATGTGCATGGTATGTTTTTCCCCATCCTTTCACCTTTAGTCTATGGGTATCTTTTTCTATGAGGTGAGTCTCTTGCAGGCAACATATTGTTGGATCTTTCTTTTTAATCCAATCTGCCAGTCTATGTCTTTTGATTGATGAATTCAGGCCATTAACATTCAGGGTTATTATGGAGATATGATTTGGTTTCCCGGTCTTTTGGTTCATTTTTAAAATTTTATTTATTTATTTATTTGACACAACTTGTTTCCTCCTTTATTTGACAATTCCTTTAGGATAATTCCTCCCTTTGCTGATTTGCTTGTTTGTTTTTCATCTCTTCCTCATGGAATATTTTGTTGAGAATGTTCTGTAATGCTGGCTTTCTTTTTGTAAATTCTTTTAGCTTTTGTTTATCATGGAAGGATTTTATTTCATCGTCAAATTTGAAGGTAAGTTTTGCTGGGTATAAGATTCTTGGTTGGCATCCATTTTCTTTCAGGGCTTAAAAAATGTTGTTCCAGGCCCTTCTAGCTTTTAGGGTCTGGATTGAAAAGTCTGCTGATATCCGTATTGGTTTCCCCCTGAATGTAATTTGGTTCTTTTCTCTCACAGCCTTTAAAATTCTGTCTTTATTTTGTATGTTAGGTATTTTCATTATAATGTGCCTTGGTGTGGGTCTGTTGTAATTTTGTGTATTTGGAGTCCTATAAGCCTCTTGAACTTGATTTTCCATTTCATTTTTCAGATTTGGGAAATTTTCTGATATTATTTCATTGAATAAATTGTTCATTCCTTTGGCTTGTTTCTCTAGGTCTTCCTCAATCCCAATAATTCTTAAATTTGGCCTTTTCATGATATCCCATAGTTCTTGGAGATTCTCTTCATGATTTCTTACCATCTTCTCTGTTTGTTCAACTTTGTTTTCAAGGTTAAATATTTTGTCTTCAATGTCTGAGGTTCTGTCTTCCAGGTGTTCTATCCTATTGGATATGCTTTCTATGGAGTTCTTAATTTGGTTTATTGTTTCCTTCATGTCAAGGATTTCTGTTTGGTTTTTTTTCAATATCTCTAACTCTTTATTGAAATGATCTTTTGCTTCCTGTATTTGCTCTTTTAACTGACGATTGGTGCGATCATTCAATGCTTGCATTTGCTCTTTCATCTCATCGTTTGCTTCTCTGATCATTTTAATTATGTACATTTTGAACTCCTTTTCTGTCATTTCTTCTGCCATGCTGTCATTGGGTTTTATTGATGTAACATCTAGATTTGTTTGCAGCATTTTCTTTCCTTGTTTTCTCATATTGTTCAGGTATCAGTCGACCGCTGAGATATTGCAGATTTCCTCTATTGACTTACAATGTCCCTGAAGATTTCTATATATATCCCCCCTTAGCCTTCAGTAGGCTGAAGTCTTGGAGGAGGTTGATAATGCGGTGCTCCACAAGGAAGCTGCCTCTCTAGGAGTGGTGGCCTTCAGGTGGGGTATAATCCCTGCTAGTGGGCAGAGGTGCCTCCACTTATTGACCAATGGCCATCCAAAGGGGACCTAGGCTGCGGGCTGAGGCAAGGCCTGTTTGGGCCTGAGTCTCTAGTTTTACCGTCCTTGTGGGGAAACCTCACCCAGCAGGGAAGACTCACCCGGTGGGGAGGTCTCACTGGTCAGTACCCTCCTAGAGGTTCCCCTCAATTTACAGCTACTGCCTGGGCTGGGCTGCCTTCCTCTGCAAAGTTCCCAGGGTCCCAGCCCTACCTCCTGGGCCTGGGAGCCTCACCCTTCGCAGATGAATCTCCTTAGGCTGCCCTTCCTCAGAGAATCTGCCCGCAGGCCTGGAACCTTCGCTCCGCCCTAAGCCTGTCTCTGTGCAGCTCTTCCACCCAGAAGCCTCCTAGATCCTGGGACCCTGCTCTGCACCTAATCATCTGGCTATGCGGCCCCTCTTCTTAGCAGCCACCTGTGGCCCCGTACAATCGCTCTGAGACCCAGATACCCGCCACACGCCTCTTCCTCCAGACAGCCACCCAGTATTCCGATGCAGTCACTAGGAGTCCAAGAAACTCACTGTGTGCCTCCACCTCCCACCAACCACCCGTAGCCCTGGGCAATCAATCACTCCGAGTTGAAGTGACCCTCCCCGTTCCTCCTCCTTCTCCAGATAACCCCCCGAGTGTTCAGGAGTGGTCGCTCTGAGTGGCTCTGAATCCACTGACCTGCTGCACGGGTCCTCTGAGCAACCGCTCAGAGCTCTGGTGCGGCCACTAAAGACCAAGCGACCCACCACGCTTCTCCTCCAGGCAGCCCCCCTGTGTTCAGGTGCTGTCCCTTTAAGTCCAAACAACTCACCACTCGCCTTCTCCTCTGAGCAGCCACCTGGAGCGCTAATGCAGTCACTGCGAGTCCAAACGACCCGCCGCGCTCCTCCTCCTCCTCCTCCTCCTACTCCTCCGGGCAGACCCCGGGGTACAGATATGGTCTGAGTCCAAACAGCTCGCCACGCAGCCCCTCCTCTGGCAACCGCCTGTAGCTCTGGTGTAGTCACTCTGAATCCAAGCGGCCATGCTCCTCTTCCTCCTCCTCGTCCTCAGGGCCATCCCTGGTGATCAGAAGCAGTCGTTTTGAGTCCAAGCAGCTCGCCATGCAGCTTCTCCTCTCTCCCAGGCATTTCTAAGACAGAGGAGTCAAGTCCAAGGCTCCTTAGTGTTAATCTCTACCTCACATCCCTTGTTCCGAGTTTTCTTTTTTTCTCAGTCTGGTCTAGTCAAGAAGGTGGGCTTTGGAGCCAGTTGCACTGCAGCCTCTTCCAAGTTTTTTCCCTCCTTGGCTGCGGGACCCGAGTTGAGTTAGTTCAACTGCTAGAGACAAAGGGTCTCACCAATAAGACTAGGATCATACCACTGTCCTTGCAGTTCAAATCAGGAGTGGTGGCACACACCTGTAATTCCAGTGGCATGGGAGGCTGGCACAGGAGGATTGCAAGTTTGAGGTCAGCCTCAGCACATCATCAAGGCCCTAAGCAACTTAATGAGTCCTGTTTTGTGCCAGGAATTAGGCATGGTCGCCCACGGCTGCATGATGCGGAAGTCGGTTCTTCTCCGGCACGCTGTGGTCCCAGGCAGCCTCCGGTTCCCCACCGCTCTCTTTACCTTCCGTAATCTGAGAGTAATTCATCCACCCAAACCGTGCTTTCCAGGCTCAGACACAATCTGCTACTTGACCTGTCCAAAGAACTTGGCCCTCAATCCTCCCCCTCACTCTTCTGAGTCCTTCCTGAAACGTTTTCTTCTCATAACTCAAAATGATCACATCCCTCCTCCTGCTTATAGTTTGAAATCTGAAAGGCATTTCCTATATAAACCTTTTTGAACAATGGTTGGTGAATAGTAAGGTAGAAGTATAACTGTAACTGTCATTATTGGATATAATTTAGCATCTCTCAGTAATCAGTTATTATTTTTTCTTTAACCCAACTTTAATTTTATGAAGGCTTTGAGAATGTTCCTACCTGACTTGTCTTGAAATTCAGCAGGGAGTCAGTAGTCCTTATGAAAAGGAACCCTTTATTCAACTCTTGGAACAAGTTCTTTTAGGCTTGTTTCAGCAATGAGCTGTAACAATCCTGGGAAGGATGAGTCTGTTCTGTACTAGTTTTCACGTTAATCAGAGAGAATGCTGTAATTTGCCTTCATACTAGTCTAAATTCCTGTAACCCAAGGTACTTCCTTGACCCTTTTTCTGAACCACTGAATAAAGACCAGAAAGTTGTGTTGCATTGAGTGTTCTTGTCTTGAATTGATTTTGTGACATTGTCTTTGATTAATGTGAAACCAATTCAGGAAGACACATTCAAGTGTTCTCTAGTCAAATGCATGTATCATCCCCTTTTCTAATTAACTAGTGTCAGAGTCTTCCTATCTTGTAGATTGCAAGTATGTTTAAGTGCTTTTCTTAATGTGCATTGCAGACCTCTCCTTTTTTTACATACATATTTTAGTTGTAGATGGACACTGTTTTATTCAGCTTTTTTGCCAATGTGACTAAAAGACCTCAACAACGGTAGAGGAGAAAAGTTTATTTGAGGGCTCATGGTTCCAGAGGTCTGAGTCCATAGAAGACTGGCTTCATTCCTTGGGGCTCAAGTTGAAGCTGAATATCATGATGAGAGAGTGTGGCAGAGGGAAGCAGCTCACATCATGATCAGAAAGCAGAGATTCCACTCTCCATATATAGACTATATACCCCATATCTATGCCCCCAATGAGCCAGTTCCTTCAGCCACACTGTACCTGCCTCTAATTACCACTCAGTGAATCCCATTAGGGATTTATTTACTTTTTAGACCAAAGCTATAATCCAATCATTTCTTCTCCAAACCTTGCATTGTCTCACATGTGAGTTTTGGGGGACACCACATCTAAACCATAACAGAAAATATCTTTATTTTGTTTACTTTCATGTGGTGCTGAGCATTGATCCCAGTGCCTCACACATTCTAGGTGAGCACTCTGTCACTGAGCCACAATGGCAGCCCCCAGACCTCTCATTTTTGGAGCTGTTTTCTGAAAGAGTATGTGTCCTTATTCACAGATTTTTCTAAGCAAAATCCAATCAAGGTTTTCAAACATGGCTTCACAGCATTAAATTAAGCATTCTTTTCGGCCCCCTCTGTTATATTTGATAACTAAATTTTCCCAGGTCAGGCAACATAAGATGAGGTGGCACTTTTTACCACTCCAGAGCTCTGGAGTTGGGGGCAGAGATGTCAGGCTGAAGGAGAAAACCACTCAGTTGGACTGATTTCAGGTGTTCAGTATGACCCAGTCTAGCCTTGTGTCTGTTTTCCAGTTCCTTATTTGTGTGTTGCTGATCATGCTTCTTTTTTGTATGGTTTTCAGGTGGAATTGGCATGAACATAACAGCAGCAGATACTGTTATTTTTGTTGACAGTGATTTTAATCCTCAAAATGACTTACAATCAGCTGCCAGAGTTCACCAAATTGGCCACAACAAGTGAGTGAGTTAGACATCTTCATTTTCCTGCACTTGGGGCTTGTAGTTCTGGATTGGGAAGGAAGGTGAGGAATATAATCCTTACAACAGTGTCACACTGGGAGTTGAGAACCTCTGGGTTTTAACCCCATTTTGGCACTGACTTTCAGAGTTGTGTTCAGTGTGTCACATGATCAATTCAGTCTCACTTTGTTATAAAAACAGTTAAATTACAAAATGATTAGAAGAAACTTTTAGGCTTTAGTTAGAACCAAACTCGGTTTTAAAATGGAGTGAAAGCTGGTGTGGTGGCACATACTTGTAATCATAGCAACTTGGGTGTCTGAGGCAGGAGAACTGCCAGTTCAAGTCCAGCCTTGGCAATTTACCAAAACTCTGTCTCAAAATAAAATATTTTGGGGTTGTGGCTCAGTGGTAGAACACTTGCCTAGCATGTGTGAGGCACTGGGTTGAATTCTTAGCACCACATAAATATAAATGAATAAAATAAAGGTCCATCAACATCTACAAAAAAATTTAAATAAATAAATAAAAATAAACCTTTTTTTTTGTAAAAGGCTAGGGATATAACTCATTGGTAAAGCTCCCCTGGATTTGTTTCCCAGTACCATGAAAAGGAAAAAAAATGGGGTTAAGAGGTTGTAGAACTACCCTTTGACCTCAGAATAACATATCTGCCAGGGGTTGTCCTTGGCTATAGATGAAGTCCCAACTGTGGTCACTTCATCATCCTTTCCCTGACTCTTCTGGGATAGGTTCAGAGAGAAGTTGAGGCCAGATCTTCCTAAGAAATGCTCAGGTCCAAATGAGCAATGTCCTTTGAATTGTTTCCTGAATATGGTCTTCGATTCTGTTTCCTTTTTGGTGTATTTTTCTGGCACGCTTTCCCCCCCAGCTTTGCAGACTCATAGAATACTCCTCTCACTTGACTTATGCATAGAACTGTGAAAGTTATTTGACTGATTGGCCGAGACACTGTGGAAGAAGTAGTTTACAGGAAAGCAGCCTCCAAACTGCAGCTCACCAACATAATCATAGGAGGCCATTTTACTCTTGGAGGACAGAAACCTTTGGCTGATGCTGACCTCCAGGTAAAATATGTTGTTCTTTTCTTTAAAGTCCCATAATTTGTAATCAGTACTCTCTGTGTATTTGAATGCAAATAAAAAGTACCAGCATTAACCTCCCTTTCTCTCCAGTTACACATTAGTTCATTAGCCTAATTTATACCCACTCAGTACCTACTACATGCAAGGTGCCATAGAAGCTAAATGAGTATGGCACTTAATGGCAGAGAAAATAGAATAAAGAGAATGGACTTTAAACCATCAAACTTGGGTTCAGATTTATACCTTATCACTTACTGATATATGATTTTAAGCAGGTAACTTAACATCAGGGATATAATCTCTTTGGGGTTTCTAAAAATGAGTATGCCACTAGTTATCTCAGAGAGAATTCATTTGTTTGGGTTTTTTTGTTGTTGTTGTTGTTAGTTTTTAAAGAAGAACTTGACTTAATCAGTAATGATTAATTCCATACCTCCTCCTTAATCCCAGGCCCTTTGTGCAGTGACTTACAGTACTGATTCCATACCCAGAGGAGGGTGAACAAGACTGGGAATTCAAAATTATACTGTAGGATATATGGATGAAATAACTGGGGTTAATTTGCTTGAGGAAACAAAAATTAGATAGGAGTCAAATGATGACTTGGAAGATTCCAGAGAGAGCTCTCTTTTAGAAAAAGACTTAAAGTTATTCCATAGAAGCAACTTTTAAATTAAAATTAGAACCCATATTATAATATACCCCAGGTCCTTTTGAGGGATTAAATACAGAGAGATAAACCACTAGGATTCTGGAATGATTTAGGCATGAAGTGAGTAATAAATGGCTGACAAGGGCCTTTCTGCTCTACTCATTCCCAGAGTTCTGCTGTTCTAATCTTGAACCTTTCAGACAATGAGGCCTTTTATCACTATTTTCCAATAAGATCGTAAATCTCACTGCATACATTGTACTTCTGGCACAGAGATTGTATTTGGTATGTATAATTTTAACAAAAGATTAGGATGCCCAGGCTAAAGCTTTTTAAAGTACTAGATTTTCTCATTGCTAATTTTACTTAAAATTACCAGTTTTTGCTTCTCTGCCTGTTAAAATGGTTAAAAATCAATGTTTTGCTGTGTGTTACTAAAGCTTGATTTCATGTGATAGGAATAAGAGACAGAGGGAAGAAAGAAACCTGATTTCTCCTGGGAGATCATCACATTATGATAGCCTACCTCAATTCCAGTAGTAAACCAGTGAAGTGAAATAGCAATTAGAATCTCTTTAGCTTACCATTTCCAATAAGACCCTAAATCTCATTGTGTTCTTCATACTTCTGGTACAGAGATGGTACTTGACATGTATAATTTTGATAAGCAAAATGACCAACTCAAAAGGTTAACAGACTTGATTTTTCAACTCTTACCTTTTGTTGACATCTATTTATGAATTCTTTAGTATCTTTTCATTTAGATAGTCATTGATAATTACTGACATCATCTGTACTCCAGTCAACAAGCTAGATGCTGGGAGACACCTTGAGGAACAGGATACAGTTCCAGTCTTGAGGTCCCACAGTCTACTGAAGTTTGCCAGATAAACAGGCAAAATATGAAGTGCTAAATGGCATGGGAACCAAACAACTGCAACCAGTTTGAAATGAACCACATTGCGGACACAGGATGCAGGGTGAATGCAACAACTGTAGAGTTCAGTAGGGGTAGTTTGCACTGTGTCTAACCCTTCTTCATTCCTGTTCTTTGGATCTGTCCTGCCTATACTCACATATCCAAACAATAATAATGTGGGTAAATGAGTAGAAATGTCTTGGCATCAAAGAAAAAATTAGCAATATCCACATGATAGAAAGTGATACTACTGCAAGATTCTAGCATGTAAGTGAATAATAAATAATGCTCTCCTAATCCAGAGAGTTTGGCTAGATAAAGAAACTAAGTCTTCATTGTTTTTAAATTTATTTTTTTATCTTTATAGACTGCATTTTAATTCATTGTACATAAATAATGTACAAATTTGCATTTCTATGGTTGTGCACGATGCAGATTCATAGCATTCATATAATCATACAAGTACATAGTGTAATGATGTCTGTCTCATTTCACCATCTTTTATACCACTGCCCACTCCATCCTCTCATTTCCCTCTATGTAATCTAATGTTCCTCCATTCTTCTCTCACCCTCACCCCTATAATGTATCATCATTCACATAACATTCAGCATTTGGTTTTTTGGGATTGGTTGATTTCACTTAGCATGATATTCTCCAATTCCATCCATTTATCTGAAAATGCCATAATAGTATTCTTTATGGTGGAATAATATTCCATTGTGTATATATACCACAGTTTCTTTATTCATTCATCTGTTGAATGGCATCTAGGTTTTTCTACAATCTAGCTATTGTGAATTGAGCTGCTATAAATATTGATGTGGCTGCATTACTGTAGTATAGTAATGTGAACTCCTTTAGGTATAAACTGAGGTGTAGGATAGCTGGCTCAAAAGGTGAGTCCATTTCAAGTGTTCTGAGGAATCTCTATACTGCTTTCCATGGGGCTGTAATAATTTGTAACTCCACCAGCAATGCATGAGTGTACTTTTTTCCCCACATCCTCACCAAAATCTATTATTGTTTGTGTTCTTGAAAATAGTAATTCTTATTGAAGTAAAATGAAATCTCACAGTTCTTTTAATTTGCATTTCTCTAATTACTAAAGATTTTGAACAGTTTTCCATGTATTTATTAGTAACCTGTATCTCTTCTTTTTTTTTTTTTATTGTAAACAAATGGGATACATGTTGTTTCTCTGTACATGGCGTAAAGGCATACCATTTGTGTAATCATAAATTTACATAGAGCAATGTTGTTTGATTCATTCTGTTATTTTTTCCCTTCCCCCCACCCCTCCCACCCCTCTTTACCCTCTATACAGTACTTCCTTCCTCCATACTTGCCCCCCTCCCTAACCCTAACTCTAACCCTTCCCTCCCCCCCATTATGTGTCATCCTCCACTTATCAGCGATATCATTCGTCCTTTGGCTTTCTGAGATCGGCCTATCTCACTTAGCATGATATTCTCCAATTTCATCCATTTGCCTGCAAATGTCCATAATTTATCATTCTTATGGCTGAGTAATATTCCATTGTATATATATACCACAGTTTCTTTATCCACTCATCAATTGAAGGGCATCTAGGTTGGTTCCACAGTCTGGCTATTGTGAATTGAGCAGCTATGAACATTGATGTGGCTGTATCTCTGTAGTATGCAGATTTTAAGTCCTTTGGGTATAGGCCAAGGAGTGGGATAGCTGGGTCAAATGGTGGTTCCATTCCAAGTTTTCTAAGGAATCTCCACACTGCTTTCCAGAGTGGTTGCACTAATTTGCAGCCCCACCAGCAGTGTATGAGTGTACCTTTCTCCCCACATCCTCGCCAACACCTGTTGTTGCTCGTATTCTTGATAATCGCCATTCGAATTTGGGGTGAGATGGAATCTTAGGGTGGTTTTGATTTGCATTTCTCTTATTACTAGAGATGTTGAACATTTTTCCATATGTTTGTTGATTGCTTGTAGATCTTCTTCTGTGAAGTGTCTATTCATTTCCTTAGCCCATTTGTTGACTGGACTATTTGAATTCTTGGAGTAGATTTTTTTTGAGTTCTTTATAGATTCTGGAGATTAGTGCTCTATCTGAAGTATGATTGGCAAAGATATTCTCCCACTCTGTAGGCTCTTTCTTCGCATTGCTGATAGTTTCCTTTGCTGAGAGAAAGCTTTTTAGTTTGAATCTATCCCAGTGGTTGATTCTAGCTTTTATTTCTTGTGCTATGGGAGTCCTGTTAAGGAAGTCTGGTCCTAGACCAACAAGGTGAAGATTTGGACCTACTTTTTCTTCTATAATCTGCAAAGGGATATGAATTGGAAAAGAAGAACTCAAACTATCTCTGTTCGCTGATGACATGATTATATATTTAGAGGAACCTGGAAATTCCACCAGAAAACTCTTAGAACTCATAAGTGATTTCAGTAAAGTAGCAGGTTACAAGATCAATGCCCATAAATCCAACGCATTTTTATACATATGTGATGAATCTTCAGGAAAGAGAAATTAGGAATACTACCCCCATTCACAATAGCCTCGAAAAAAATAAAATACTGGGAATCAATCTCACAAAAGAGGTGAAAGACCTCTACAATGAGAACTATACAACACTAAAGAAAGAAATTAAAGAACACCTTAGAAGATGGAAAGATCTTCCATGTTCTTGGATAGGAAGAATTAATATTGTCAAAATGGCCATACTACCTAAAGTGCTATACAAATTCAATGCAATTCCAATTAAAATCCCAATTGTGTACCTTACAGAAATAGAGCAAGCAATTATGAAATTCATCTGGAAGAATAAGAAACCCAGAATAGCTAAAGCAATCCTTAGCAGGAAGAGTGAAACAGGGGGTATTGCAATACCAGATCTTCAACTCTAGTACAAAGCAATAGTAACAAAAACGGCATGGTATTGGTACCAAAATAGAAAGGTAGATCAATGGTACAGAATAGAGGACACGGACACAAACCCAAATAAATACAATTTTCTCATACTAGACAAAGGGGCCAAAAATATGCAATGGAGAAAAGATAGCCTCTTCAACAAATGGTGCTGGGAGAATTGGAAATCCATATGCAACAGAATGAAACTAAACCCATATCTCTCACCATGCACGAAACTAAACTCAAAATGGATTAAGGACCTCAGAATCAGACCAGAGACCCTGCAGATTATAGAAGAAAAAGTAGGTCCAAATCTTCACCTTGTATCTCTTCTTCTGTAAAGAGTCTGTCCAGTTCCTTGGTCTCTTTATTGATTGAGTTTTTTGTACTTTTGATGTAAAGTTTTATAATTCTTTATAAATTTTGAGATTAGTGCTCTATCTTAAGTGTAAATGGAGAAGATTTTCTCTCACTCTGTAGGTTCTTTTTTTCACATTATTGATTGTTTGCTTTACTGAGAACAAGATTTTTAGTTTGAATCCATCCCATTTATTATTCTTGTTTGATTTCTTGTGCTTTGGGAGTCATGTTAAGGAAGTCTGATCCTAAACCAACATGATAAAGATTTGGGCCTACTTCTTCTTCTATTAGATGCAGAGTCACTTGTCTAATTACTAAGTCTTTGATCCATTTTGAGTTTTGTGCACAGTGAGAGATAGAGATTTCATTTCATTTTATTGCATATGGATTTTGAGGTTCCCAGCACCATTTTTTTGAACAGGCTATTTTTATCCATTGTATGTTATTGTCCCCTTGTATAGTATGAGGTAATTCTACTTTTGTGGGTTTGTCTCTGTGTCTTCTATACCATTGTTCTGTCTGTCTATTTTGGTACCAATATCATGCCATTTTGTTGCTATTAGTCTGTAAAATAGTTTTAACATCTGGTATTGTGATACCTCCTGCTTCACTCATTGTGCTCATAATTGTTTTAGTTATTCTGGATTGTTTTTTCTTGCAGATGAATTTCATGATTGCTTTCTCTATTTCAATGAGGAATATAATTAGGATTTTAATTGGAATTGCATTGAATCCATTTAGCAGTTTCATTAGTATGGCCATTTTGACAATATTAATTCTGTCTATCCAAGAATACAGAATATCTTTCCATCTTCTAAGGTTTTCATTAATTTTTTCTTCAGTGTTCTAAGTTTTCATTGTAGCAGTCTTTCATCTTTTCTGTTAGATTAATTCCCAAGTGTTTTTATTTTTGAGTCTATTGTGAAAGGAGTGATTTTCTTAATTTCTCTTTCAGAGGATGCATCATTTATGAATGAAAATGAATTAGATTAATGTGTATTGATTTTATGTCCTGCTAATTTTCTGAAATCATTTATTAGGTTTAGAGGTTTTCTGGTAGAAATTTTTGGACCCGATAAATATAGAATCATGTTATCAGCAAATAGTGATAACTTGATTTCTTCTTTTCATATACCTTTAATTACTTTGGTTTCTGTCTAACTGCTCTGGCTAGTGTTTCAAGGAATATTTTGAATAGAAGTGGTAAAAGAGGGCATCTCTGTCTCATTCCAATTTTTAGAGGGAATGCTTTCAGTTTTTCTCTATTAAGAATGATGTTGTCTGTGGGTTAGTATAGATAGTCTTTACAATATTGAGGTATGTTTCTACTATCCCTATATTTTCTACTGATTTGAGAATGAAGGGGTGCTATGTTCTTAACTTTAAGTTTATTGATGTGATGAATTATGTATTAATTTCCAGATGTTGAGCCAACCTTCCATCCCTGGTATAAAACCCCATGTGATCATGGAGCACTATAGTTTTAATATGTTCTTGTATGTAATTTTGTCAGAATTTTTAAAAAGGATTTTTGCATCTATATCAATATCATCAGGGATATTGAGCTAATGTTTTCTTTCCTTGATGTGCCTTTGTCTGGTTCTGGTATCAGAGTGATATTTGCTTTACAGAATGAGTTTGGAAGGGTTCCCTTCTTTTCTATTTCCTGAAATGCATTGAGGAGTATTTGTATTAGTTTTTTTTTTAAGTCTTATAGAATTTAACTGAGAATCCATCTATTCCTGGCCTTTTCTTAGTTGATAGACTTTTGATGCCTTTTTCTATTTGGTGCTTGAAATTGATCTGCTTACATTGTGTATGTCTTCCTGATTCTGGTTGGGAGGATCATATGTTTCTAAAAATTGTCATGTCTTCAATTTTTTTAAAAAATTTTTTGGACTATATATTTCAAAGTAGCTTCTAATTATGTTATGTATTTCAATAGTGTCTTGTCATGATATTTTCTTTTTTATTGTGATTTTTATTAATTTGAATTTTCTCTCTCTTCTTTGTTAGTATGTCTAAGGGTTTATCTATTTTCTTTACTTTTATGGAGAATCAACTTTTCATTTTGTCAATTTTTAATTGTTTCTTTTGTTTAACTTTCATTGATTTCAGCTCTGATTTTAATTACTTCCTGTGTTTCTACTTTGGTGTTGATCTGTTTTTCTTTTTCTAGGACTTTGAGATGTAATGTTAGGCTACTTAGTTTTGGACTTTTTATTATATTAACGTATGAGCTCAATGCAATGCTGCTTTCCTTTTTTTACTGCTTTTAGAGTGTCCCAGAGATTTTGGTATGTAGTTTTGTTGCTTTCTTTTACCTCTAAGAATTTTTTATTTCTTTCCTAATGTCTTCTGTTATCATTGCATCATTCAATAGTCTATTGTTTAGGCTCCAGGTGTAGGAGAAGCTTTTTTTTTTTATTTTATCATTGATTTCTAATTACATTTTATTATAGTCTGATAGAACACAAGATAGTATCTCTATTTTATTTTTGTATTTACTAAAGGCTTTTTGTGGCATAGCATATGGTCTATTTTGGAGGAGAATCCATGAGCTACTCAGAAAAAAGTGTATTTGCTTAATGATGGATAAAATACTCTATATATGCCCTTTAAGTATCTAACATTGATTGTATTATTTACTTCTATAGCTTCTTTGTACTTTTTGTTTGGAGTTTTCTATCCAGTGGTAAAGTGGTGTCCTAAAGTCACCTGGTATTATTGGGTCGTGGTTTATTTGATTCTTCTAATTGAGAAGGGTTTGTTTGATGTACGTGAATGCATCACTGGGGCGTAAATATTTAAAATTCTTATGTCTTGCTGCATTTTTGTCCCCCTAAGCAGTATGTAATGTTCTTCACTATCCCTTCTGACTTAGATTTGAAGTCCACATTTTCTGATATAAGGATGGAGACCCCTGCTTTTTTACTGAGTCCATGTGCATGGTTTTGTTTTTATGCATCCTTTCATCTTTAGTTTGTGGATGTCTTTTTCTATGAGATGAGTCTCTTGAAGCAGCATATTGTTGGGTCTTTCTTTTAATTCAACCTGCCATGTCTTTTGATTAATGAGTTTAGGCCATTAACACTCAGTGTTTGCTATTTTGATATGATTGTATTTCTGGTCATTTTTGCTTAATTTTGGTTTTTAACTGAATTGGTTTCTCCTTTGATTGACTTTTCCTTTAGGATAGTTTCTTCATTTGTGGACTTGTATTGTGGTTTTTCACTTCCTCTTCATGAAATATTTTGCTGAGAATGATCTGTACTCTAGGCTTTCTATTTGTATGTTCTTTTAGCTTTTGTTTATCATGGAAAGATTTTATTTCATCATCAAATCTGAAGGTTAGTTTTGCTGGGTATAAGATTCTTGATTGGTATCCATGTTCTTTAGAGCTTGAAATATATTGTTCCAGACCCTCTTGCTTTTAGGGTCTGGGCTGAGAATCTGCTGATATCTGTTTTGGTTTCCCCTTACATATAATCTAATGATTTTCCTCACAGCCCTTAAAATCCTAACTTTATTATGCAGGTGAAGTATTTTCATTATAATGTAATTTTCTGCACCTGGTGTCTGTAAACCTCCTGTATTTGATTTTTCATTTCATTCTTCAGGTTTGGGAAATTTTAAGATACTATTTCATTGAAGATGTTTATTTCTTTGGTTTGTATCTCTGTGCCTTTCTCAAACCCAATAATTCTTAAGTGGTCTTTTCATGATGCCCCATAATTTCTTGGAGGTTGCATTCATGATTTCTTACCATCTTCTCAGTTGACCAACTTTATTTTCAAGATTAAATATTGTGTATTCATTGTCTGAGATTCTATCTTCCACAAGATCTAGTCTGTTGGTGATGCTATGTATTGAGTTTTTAATTTGGTTTTTTATTTCTTTCATTTCAAGTATTTGCTTTTTTACCACAATCTCAAACTCTTACTGAGGTGCTCTTTCCTACCTATATTTTCTTTTAACTGTTTATTGGAGTGATCATACATTACCTGCATTTGCTCTCTTTTCTTTTGCTTTATGGATCATTTTGATTATGTAGATTCTAAACTCATTTTCCGTGATTTCTACTGCCATGCTGTCATTCACTTCCATCCAAATCTTGCTAAACAGTTTTAGTTCCTTCTCAAAGAAATGACTAAGTTTGTTAATGCTTCTGTTGAAATGACAGCAAATCACAAGACAACTACATATTCCATGTGGAACTGGTTAGCATCCAATCAGTTGAGATTGAAGGGTGTGGAGATCCCAGGGTTCCTTCAGGAGATGGCACTTGTTTTTTCTCCTGGGGGCTCCTTTTAGGCCTTGGGAACCTTAAGTTCCAATGACTGCATGCTGTGACATCCTGGCCAATTGTAGATCCTATTCATGGTCACGGAAAGGCAGGATGACCGCAGCACAGCAACACCAGTGCCCAGGAAACCAAGAAGATTTTGGTCCTGGTCCTTCTGACAAAGATTCAGGCAAGCCAAGGCTCAACTGTGAAATTAAGGCAGAAAGAATGACGTAGGCAGCCCCAGCAGCCTGTTATTTTCAGAAATGTGATCCCAACTTATTCACCCACTGGAAGTGGAGAGGGTATGTTGGGGGTGTGGCACATCTGACCTGAGTGTTCTGGATCCTTACTGGGCAAGGTACCCCCTGAAGACTTACAGCCCACACTACCATCCAGGCCTGCTAGGTGGTGCTGTCCTCATTCAGCCTGCACCAGACATGCTGGTCATCTGGTGACACCTATTCTGCTATAGCCTGTTGTTCCCACCAGGGAAGTCATGGAAGCATGTTCAATTGCTTGTTCAAGGATCACCCAGCAAGGGCACTGCACCAGTGGCACTGACTTTGAACACAGTTGCTCCAAGCCTGAAGCTCACACACTATTTCTCAGTCAGGGAAATGGCCTAGGATGCTCACAGACACATGAAGTGATGGCTGGTGACAGTTTCAGATATAAGGCTGTGGTACCTTCCCCACAGTTCAGTGAGTTAGGTGTTGATTGATTTGAAAAACATCACCAAATTCTTACAGGGTGATTCTTCTTTTCTACAACACTCAAACAGGTGACAGCTCCAACCTCTGATGTTGAACTTCTATTCTAGGTGAAATTGAGTGCCTGCTGTCCTCCCTAGAGAGGAAAAAACTGAGTCATTTAGCATGTGTGATGGAGGCCAGGAGGCAGCTAGCCAAAAAGTAGAGATATTCAGTGCACACTCCACCTGCCAAGCCCCACTACATTTGCTACTGCCCTACAATTAGCTTGGCCCCAGAAATTTTTTGGCCCAAGTTTCCAAGGAACTCTTCAACTTACCTTTAAATGCACATATATCTGGAAAATCTGCTGTGGCATAAGGGTTCATCCTCTTGAACTGACTTGTGCCTCTCAGACACAGGCCCTCTGTGACAATGCCCAGAGTCTTTATAGCAGGTCCTGGAGGATGCAGACTACAGGTTATTGTCATGCCCTGGTGAAAAGGTACTCCAAGAAAGTGAATGTGATGGATGATACAAGTGCCTGATAGTGATGTGAGAAGCACAGTTTTCTAGTGCATAATATCCTCTTGTCCCATGCCTCATGGTGCCAGATCAGAAATATACATTTCAAAGCTTGAGTATTAAAAAAATGGAAGCACTATGGACTTTTCTGTAGGGCACGGACTGCAGAAAATTGTTGAAATGAAAAGATAAATTCAGTGAACACATACTAAAAAAATTTTTCATTGCTAATGTTCTGCAAAAATAAACCTATCGACCCCTGAGCTTCAAAATAATATAACAAAACAAGAAGAATTCGAGAGATCTTTTGGTAAGCAAAGATAATCACTGACAATAACTCTATTTTCAAAGGACATGAATGCCTTTGCCAATTCATGGCTCTCTCCTGTTGCTTGCAATGCACAACAGATTTCAAGTATGCTGATTTTGCTTGCCCTACACATGGCCAATGAGGAAAGACTTTTCTTCCACCATACCAGCAGCACCAAAGCACCACAATTTACACAAGTATAGAATTGGAAAGCCAGCTCTGAGTGATAGCTCTCAAAGTGAATAGTTCCCTCAGCATCACAATTTAAAACATAATAAATCGCTACTAAAATGGAGAAATGTAGACCTGATATGGTTGAAACCTGAATTTTAAAAACAGAAAACTTTAAAGAAAAACTAAAGTTTTTATGACAGTTATTATCCAAAAATAACAGATCCTAAAACATTTGTAAAGTACAATTTTTTTCTTTTCAATGGTTATATGCACCACAAAGATGCTGCATGCTTTTTATCTCTGATTTCCATCTTTAAATGTGAACTTTCCAAATAGATGTTCTTGAGTGATGCATACCCTTGAAAAACCAATCCAAAATTTATACAAAACCACGGGAAAGATGAGAACACTGCCTCTTAAACCCAATTCTACAGAGCATGGCTTCAGAATATCCATCAAAATGCATTCTACTGTGATGTACAACTAATTTTAAATAATAATGAAAAACACTAAAAATTAGCAAAAACACTGTAGAAGTACTTTATAAGAGTTGTGACTGGACCTGCAATGGATCAGGAAATCAGGTTTTAAATACCCATTATGGTGCCTGAGTGACAGAAGAAACTAAGATATTTACATGACACAGACTCACTCAATTCAAACTGTGTTTGGTAGTTAGTAAGTAACTAAAGGAACAAATGAAGGAAATCACAGATAAAAGAGAATACTTCGCAAAACTTCGATTAAAGAAAAAGGTCTTAGACTGGATACATAGCACATTCCAATAATCCCAGCAGCCCAATAGGCTAAGTCTGGATGATCACAAGTTTGAAGGCAACCTCAGCAGCTTAGTGACAAATTGTCTCAAAATAAAAAGTGAAAAAAAGAGGAACTGTGGATGTAGCTGATTTGTAAAGCACCACTTTGTTCAATCTAACTACAGAGAGAAAGAGTGATCGGAGCCTTAAGGCAAAGGAATGAGAAGTAGAAAAAAATACTCAAATAAAAAACCTGCTAGTTTTTCAAAAAATGAATATGGTGTCCATTATTAAATCTCTTAATTTCAGACTTTCTTCTGATAGCCATAAACTCAAGTTATTATTGCATATAACATAACTAAGGAGATTCCTTGATTTGTTTCAAAACATGAATTTATTCTCATTTTATATAAAAGTACTATGAAAGAATAATTTATCCAAAGATAATGATATGTGTTTTGTAAACTGAAAATTTCCAAGATAGATGTGCAAGTAATCCATCAACTTGGAAAATGAAAAAGAAAATTATTAATTTATATTATTTTTTTCTCAGATCCAAGATGATGGACTAGAGGGAAGCTACATTCCTTGTCACTCCATAACTCTGGTTTCAAGCAGAGGATATCTGTTTCTTGGTGAGGCAGTTTTTGCTGCTTATCAACCCCCTGATTCTTACCCCATTTTTCTACTGTGATCACCTGCAGTCTGCCAGCATCTAGATGCCTTTTTTGAGTGTAGATTGCTCACTATCAGGTGCCTATCATCCAACAATTGCCTGCCTCTTGCCTGTCCATCACCTGCCTTTCACCTACCCTTCATCCTCCACCAGAGGTTCACCTCCCGAATGTCCAACAAGAGCCAGCTAACTGATTGTCCACCACCAGTGGGGCACCAGCTGCCTGCTGTTGCCTGGAAGTTCACTGTGACAGTACCTGCAGGTTTGATTACACGTGGCTGCCGCCATTTTGAGACAACAGTCAGGCCCCATAGGACCCCTGGCCAGACTGACTGAACCCTGTCTCCAGGACCCCTCAGCCCGACCAATCACTCCCTGCCTCTGGGGCCTTCACATCCACTGAATACTCCCTGCCACCAGGACCCCCAGACCAACTGTGCCCTATCACTGGGACAAGAGACCAACTGATTACACCATACCTCCAGGATCCCACAACAACACCAAACACATCGACCTCCAGGAACCCTGCCTGAGAAACAACACCCCACCTCCAGGACCTCCAACGGACCATGTCCACAATCCTAGCTGCAGCTCCCCATTTGTGGCCATCTTGGATAACCCTGGAAGTCTCTGATCTTTAGGTGGGGCAAATTCCATCCTGAGATGCCTGCTGGAGACTTGAAGCTCATTGTCAGGTAACTTTCAAGCATCAGGCTACTGAAGTCTGGACGATTTCATTACTATATGACTGTTATACTGTAGATTTCTTTTTTCTGTTTGAACTATTTAAGTTTTTATTTTTTTACTTTTCTTGCTCTCTTTTCCTTTTGTTTACCTGTTCCCTCAGAGTCTCTTTCTCCCTTTTTGCATGCTAACATCCAATATCTTTTGATTATACTCTCACACTTTCTATTATCTAGAACTTCTGTATATTCTTTTCTTATCCTATTAACAGCTACATCCTACATCCCTCTGCATCCTCTTTGTCCTCCATTAGAAACTTCAGACCTTATTGCGAATCTGTTTGTTATAGTGAAGAAAATAATTGAACTTACTCTTTTTATTATGACAATATTGTTAATGTCCTCATAGGGGTTAGTTGCATAATGTCTGAATTGGGCACTGCTAATATTGATCTCCCCTTAAAGCAAAGGTTTTGGAAATCTATAGAGCCACCATAAACCTATAGGGGAAAATCTGCAATACCCTAGATCTGCACTGATAGAGCAGAAGATACTTGAACAACATGAAAAAACAAGAGAAGAAAAATATCCAAAAAATATAGAATCTATATTAATAGAATACAATGACAGTATGGTAGAAGAAATGTCAGAAAAGGACTTCAGATTATACATGATTAAGATGATTCATGAAGCCAAAGATGAGATAAGAGAGCAAATACAGACAATGAATGATAATACCAATAAGCTGAAAGAGCAACTACAGAAAGCAAAAGATCATTTCAACAAAGCAATAGAGATTCTCAAAAAAAATAAAAATAAAAAATAAAATAAAATAAAACAAATGAAAATCCTTGAAATGAAGGAAAAAATAAATAAAAAACTCAATGGAAAGCATCAACAAAAACTAGATCACTTGGAAGACAGAACCTCAGACAATGATGACAAAATATTTAATCTTGAAAATAAAGTTGCCCAAACAGAGAAGATGGTAAATACCATGAAAAGAATTTCCAAGAACTATGGGACATCGTGAGGAAAACCAAATTTAAAAATTATTGGAATTGAGGAAGGGCACAGAGATACAAACCAAAGGAATGAACAACCTATTCAATGAAATAATATCAGAAAATTTTCCAAACCTGAAGAATAAAATTGAAAATCAAATACAAGAGGCTTACAGAACACCAAATGCACAAAATCACAACCAATCCACACCAAGGCACATTATAATGAAAATGCCTAACATTCAAAATAAAGATAGGATTTTGAAAGCCTCGAGAGAAAAAACATGAGATTACATACAGGGGGAAACCAGTACGGATAGCAGCAGACTACTCAACACAGACTCTGAAAACTAGAAGGGCCTGGAACAACACATTTCAAGCTCTGAAAGAACAGGGTTGCCAAACAAAAATCCTATACCCAGCAAAACTAACCTTCAGATTTGAAGATGAAATAAAATCCTTCCATGATAACAAAGGTTAAAAGAAATTACATATAGAAAGCCTGCACTACAGAATGTTTTCAACAAAATATTCCATGAGGAGAAAATAAAAAACAAGAATGCACATCAGCAAAGGGACAAACTACTTTAGAGAAATATCCACTCAACGGAGAAACAAAGCCAAGTTAATGACCAAAAAATAAGACCAAATGACTGAGAATAAAAATCATATCTCAATAATAAACCTGAAACTTAATGGCCTAAACTCATCAATCA
Source organism: Sciurus vulgaris (assembly GCF_902686455.1). Classification (NCBI taxonomy): domain Eukaryota; kingdom Metazoa; phylum Chordata; class Mammalia; order Rodentia; family Sciuridae; genus Sciurus; species Sciurus vulgaris. The sequence continues at coordinate 64,330,727 of NC_136477.1, read as the reverse complement.
AAGACAGACTAGTAAAATGGATTAAAAGAAAGACCCGTCAATATGCTGCCTGCAAGAGACTCTTCTCATAGAAAAAGAAATCCACAGACTAAAGGTGAAAGGATGACAAAAAACCTATGACACATTTAGACTCAGTAAAAAAGCAGAGGTTTCCATCCTTATGTCACATAAAGTGGACTTCACGCCAAAGTTAGTCAAAAGGGATACAGAAGGACATTTCATACTGCTTAAGGGAATCATAAATCAGGAAGACATAACAGTCATAAATATTTATGTCCCCCAAAACAGTGCATTCCTGTATATCAAACAAATACTTCTCAATTTCAGGAATCAAATAGACCACAACACAATATTTCTGGGTGAAATTAACACACCACTCTCACCACTGGATCAACCTTCAAACAAAAACCAACCAAAGAAAAAATAGAACTCAATAGCACAATCAATAACCTAGACTTAATAGACATATATAGAATATTCCATCCATCAATGAGCAGATTCACTTTTTTATCAGCAGCACATGGAAACTTCTCGAAAATAGGCCACATGTTATGCCACAAAGCAGTCCTCCAGAAATGCAAGAAATTAGAGATACTGCCTTGTGTTCTGTCAAATCATAATGGACTGAGAGTAGAAATAAATGACAAAATAAAAAACATAAATTACTCAAACAACTGAAGACTAAATAATATGCTATTGAATAAAAACATAGATAACAGAAAACATCAGGGAGGAGATAAAAAAATTGTTAGAGGTCAAAGAGAATGATGATAAAACATATCAAAATCTCTGGGACATTATGAAAGTGGTACTAAGAGGAAATTCATTGCATGGAGCACATTCTAGAAAAGAATGAAAAGTCAACAACTAAATGACCTAACATTACAGCTCAAAGCCCTAGAAAAGGAAGAACAAAATAATAGCAAAAGTAGTAGAAGACAGGAAATCATTAAAATCAGAGCTGAAATCAATGAAATTGAAACAAAACAATTCAAATGTTGACGAAACAAGAATTTGGTTCTTTGAAAAAATAAACAAAATAGACAAACCCTTAGCTACACTACAAAGAGAAGAAGAGAGAAAACTCAAATTACAAAAATTCATAATAAAAAAAATCATGACAAACACCACAGATACATAACATATGAGAAGCTACTTCGAAAATCTGCATTCCAAAAAAAAAAAACTAACAAAGACATTTACAAATTTCTAGAGCCATATGCTCCTCCCAAACTGAACAAGGAGGACATAAAAAATTTAAACATATCAATATCAAGCAATGAAATAGAAAAAGCCATTAAAGCCTACTGTCCAAGAAGCGCCAAGAACCAGGATTCTCAGCCAAGTTCTACAAGACCTTCAAAGGACTCATTGCAAAACTTCTCAAAGTATTTCAGGAAATAGAAAAGTGGGGTACCTTACCAAACTCATTATATGAAGCTAATATCACCTGCATACACAAACCAGGCAAAGACACGTCAAGGATCGAAAATTTTAGACCAATGCCTTGATGAATGCAGATGCAAAGATCCTTAACAAAGTACTGGTAAACCATATCCAAAAACATATTAAGAAAATTTTGCACCACGATCAAGTGGGGTTCATCCCTGGAATGTAAGGATCGTTTAACATCAATAAATCAATAAACATAATCCACAATGTTAATAGACATAAGGAAAAGAATCATATGATCATTTCGATTGATGCAGAAAAAGCGTTCGACAAAATACAACACCCGTTCATGCTCAAAACACTAGAAAAAATAGGGATAGTAGGAACATACCTGAACATTGTAAAGGTTATTCATGCTAAGCCCATGGCCAACATCATTCTTAATGGAGAAAAACTGAAACCATTCCCTTTAAAATCGGGAATAAAACAGGGATGTCCTCTTTCACCACTTCTATTCAACATCCTTCTTGAAATACTAGCCAGAGCAATTAGACAGACTAAAGAATTTAAAGGGATACGAATAGGAAATAGGAACTTAAGCTGTCACTATTTGCTGATGACGTGATTCTCTATTTAGAGGATCCAAAAAATTCCTCCAGAAAACTTCTAGACCTCATCAATAAATTCAGCAAAATAGCAGGCTATAAAAACAACATGCATAAATATAAAGCATTTTATGTGCAAGTGACACAACATCTGAAAGGTAAATGAGGAAAACAGCTACATTTGCAATAGCCTCAAATAAAAAATAAAATACATGGGAATCAATCTTACCACGAGGTAAAAGATTTCTACGATGAAAACTACAAAACACTGAAGAAATAAATTGAGGAAGACCTTAGAAGATTGAAAAATCTCCCATGTACATGGATTGGCAGAATAATATTGTCAAAACAACCATACTACCAAAGTGCTATACAGATTCAATGCAATTCCAAGTAAAATCCCAATGATGTGCCACACAGAAATAGAGCAAGCAATCATGAAATTCATCTGGATGAATAAGAAACCCAGAATAGCTAAAGCAATCCTTAGCAGGAAGAATGAAACAGGGGGTATCGCAATACCAGAACTTCAACTATACTACAAAGCAATAGTAACAAGAATGCCATGGTATTGTTACCAAAATAGACAGGTAGATCAATGGTACAGAACAGAGGACTCAGTCACAAACCCAAATAAATACAATTATCTCATACTAGATAAAGGTATCAAAATATGAAATGGAGAAATGACAGCCTCTTCAACAATTGGTGCTGGGAAACTGGAAACTCATATGCAGCAGAATGAAACTAAAACCATATCGCTCACCCTGCACAAAACTCAACTCAAAAAGGATCAAGGACCTTGGAATCAGACCAGAAACCCTGCATCTTATAGAAGATAAGTAGGTCCAAATCTTCAACATGTTGGCCTAGGATCAGACTTCCTTAACAGGACTCCCATAGCACAAGAAATAAAAGCAAGAATCAATAACTGGGATTGATTCAAACTAAATAGCTTTCTCTCAGCAAAGGAAACTATCAGCAGTGTGAAGAGAGAATCTACAGAGTGGGAGAAAATCTTTGCCACTCACACTTCAGATAGAGCACTAATTTCCAGAATCTATAAAGAACTCAAAAAACACTACACCAAGAATACAAATAATCCAATCAACAAATGGGCTAAGGAAATGAACAGACACTTCACAGAAGAAGACCTACAAGCAATCAACAAACAAATGAAAAATGTTCAACATCTCTAGTAATAAGAGAAATGCAAATCAAAACTACCCTAAGATTCCATCTCACCCCATTTAGAATGACAATTATCAAGAATACAAGCAACAATAGGTGTTGGAGGAGATGTGGGCAAAAAGGTTACACTCATACATTGCTAATGGGGTGGAAAATTAGTGCAGGCACTCTGGAAAGCAGTGTGGAATTTCCTCAGAAAGCTTGGAATGGAACCACCATTTGACCCAGGTATCCCACTTCTTGGCCTATACCCAAAGCTCTTTAAAATCAGCATACTACAGAGATACAGCCACATCAATGTTCATAGCTGCTCAATTCACAATAGCAGATTGTGGAACCAACCTAGATGTCCTTCAATTGATGAATGGATAAAGAATCTGTGATATATGTATATATATATATGTATACACATGTATATATTTGTATATATATGGTGTGTATACATATATATATACATACATATATATATACATATATATGTGTATACATATATATGTATATACACACACACACACCACAATGGAATATTACTCAGCCATAAAGAATAAAATTATGGCATTGCAGGCAAATGGATGAAATTGGAGAATATCAAGCTAAGTGAGATAAGCCAATCTCAATAAAACCAAAGGATGAATGATCTTGCAGATAAGTGGAAGATGACAGATAATGGGGGATGGGAGAGGGACAAGAATGGAGGAAGAAGAACTGCATAGAGGGAAAAGAGGGGTTGGTGGGGTGGGGGAAGAAAAAAATAACAGAATGAATCAAACACCGTTACCCTGTGTAAATGTATGATTACACAAATAGTATACCTTTAATTCATGTACAAGCAGAAACAACATGTATCCCATTTCTTTACAATAAAAATAAATTTTAAAAACTATTTTTTAGCCAAGGCCAGGGAAAATGTCATATATGTTTAAATCCTTTCATACAAGCAAAAGAAACAATTTTCTAAAAATATGAAAGATAAGATTCCATAACAGGAAAAATTTCTGTGAAATGTAGTACTTTTTCCTTGTAGAAATAAAGAGAAAGAATTAGAATAATTCTTCTTAAAACAGTACTCACTTTTATTTAAAAATGTTAAGGTACATCTGATTTCTATCTCCTAAGATATCTTCACACAGTCCTTGTAACAAAACTATCATTAAGTATTTAAAAGAAAAAAAAGTCCAATTATATATAAAGCAGTATACTGAGACTTTCAATGTAACCATAAATCAGGATGAAAGGAAAATAACTAAACTACACTTAGTTGCTCATCATTCTGTATGTAAACCTATGTGAAGAAATTTAGCTCTGAATTATTCTATCCCTTTACTTTCATCCATACAAAGAAAGCAGATGATGTATTTCTTTCTATCTCATGTTTTAAACGCAAAGCATGTATGTGAACTGTCTGCTTCATAATCCAGAATTTCTCTCTTTTTTGTCATGTTTCAAATTTGTTTATCTTTGGAAATTGAATAATTATCACAAATGTCTCATTCAGCTGAAGATTATCATTAACTGAAAGATTACCATAGTATGAAGTTTTGAAAATTAAATAACTTGAGCAATTATTTTCTGTAGTAGGATGAAGATCAGAGATAAATGAGAAATCTAAAGCAAAGGATTTCTTAACCTTTATGCTTAATTAGAAAACATTACTTAGGAAATATGTGACATTAGAAACAAAATCCTAATAATGCACAAGGAAGTATGGTAATTTCTAAAATAGGAGTAGGAATAAAGTTAAAAAGCAATTTAAAAGGAAAATAAAACAGAAATGCATACAAACAATACCAAGAAAACACATAAATGAAATTCAAGTTCAAACATTTTGGTGGTACGAGGACATAACTTTTGTTTACCCTGGTCTTGTTTTCGTACCAAAACAACCCAGGGTGGCATTTTAACTGAGATTTAAAATCTTGTAACTACACATTAGCTTCATTAATCTTTGCCCTTTTTTCTTTAATTGAGCCTGAGTTTCTTAGTGATTGGTAAACTCTTTTTCAAACTGAAAATGAAAAGAGAAAGAAATTTTGCAGTGAAAAGTACTATTTCTTATATAAAAATATATATGATCTGTCAACAGAACATATATTTCTGAATTGGTTTGGTAAAAGGAATGGTAGATTTTGTGATTAGTCACCTATAGTCTTTCTCTAGGTCTCTCTAGTTCCCAGAAAAATTATTCATTACAAGGAAAGACAAAGCCAGAGCTGAAGTCTATGGCCTTCTCCCAGCACAGCCAACTGGCTCATAGGTATCTATCACCATGACCTTCTTTAAAGTCCTTAAATTTCATTGAGATTTTGTGTGAAAGTAAGAGAACAAAGCATTATATTGAATTCCTCCCTGTTCCCACTTTTATAACCCTATATTGAACTTACCTGAAGTTTATCAAGATAATTTTAAAAATTTCTTTTCAAAATATTTTAATATACACACTCTTTTCTGTAAATACATCAGTTACTTGCTCCCTTTCTTATAACAATATATCTCCTAGTTCTTTGAGTGATTACTGGTAATTTAATCTTTCAATGCCCTTGTGCTATACTTTCTGGGCAGAAGGAGACAATAAAATTGAGGAATCCAATGAGTTTTCTAATTGATACAGCCACTCATCACAAGTTCCCACCTTGCATTCAAATAGCACTATTCAGACATCATCAGGATTGAAATAGTCACTAAGAAAACTGAATTTAAAGAGGATATTGTCTCATAATCAAGAATAAGTATTTAGCTCTATTTTAAAAAATAAAATCATTAAAAGAAGATACCAACTACTTCACAAATGTAGCCTCAACTTTTAAACACAGTCAAACCTCAACTAGGAAAATAACAATATAGATCCGACCATTGTATTTAGTTTAGAAAGGGATCTTATTTGCCATAGCAGAAACAGGCAGTTAGTAGTATGCAGCTTGATATGAGACTAAAACCACCAAATTTCTGCCCCTCCAAGTCTGAGTCACTCTGATGAAACCACACCACCCTTGCTACAATTCATGTTTATATAATTGCTTTCCAGTTTTCTAATAGGCTACTTTTAGAGAAGTTTTTAAGATCATAGCAAAACTGAGCAACATTTGGAAGGTACGTATATCCCCATACCTCCCACATAAGCATTACAGTCAATTCCACACTTGAGTTTTAAAGAACAAAAGCATTTTAAAGCTTTATAGCCAAAAACTCTGTGAAGTAATACATATTATTTTAATTCCCATTTATAAGTGAGGAAAGTAATCATAGGCTACTGATTCCACACTCCCAACCTCTGTTTTCAGATGAAGATCATAGAAACTAAAAGTAAAAAACTGCCCAGTGTCCTTCAGCTCACCTTAACCACAGGAATGTGAGCACTCCCACTACTACTGCAGGTACTCCAAACTTCTACCATGAAGTAAGTAAAAAAAAAAAAAATGCTAATCCTACACCTAATGTAAGAAATTTACCGCCCCAATCACATTCAGAGGTTAACCAACATCTTCTGCCATGTGAGGTTTTCCGGATATTCTGAATCAATTGTTTCAACACCCAGCTAACATTCCTTTTCAGTGTTATTGGCCAATTTTCACTTTCCTAAGCTGTGAACTTCATTCACTTCAGTATCCATTACAATCCACAATCATGACTTTCCAAATTCGAATCATAGCCTCACATATGGTGGTAACTCCACAGCTGTGCAATTCAACTGGCCACAATGTTTTTTTTTTAATTGTTTTATATCATTATCTAATGCAGTATACATTAGATCCAAGCCTGCAGTTTCTGAGAAACACTGTGTGTCAGTTCTTTCAAACCATCTGCAGTTTTTAGGTTTGTCTACAGAGGTACCCTTAAGTGAATGAACAACACATTTTTAATTATTGAAAATATAGTACAGAGTGAAATTATTTAAATATTTAGGCACATATGATTATGAAAATAGATATCTCTCAATACATACTTCTCTGTCTAGGTAAAATAATAAAGCAAAGAAAATAATTCATTTCTTTTTTTTTTATTGTAAATAAATGGGATACATGTTGTTTCTCTGTACATGGCATAAAGGCATCCCATTTGTGTAATGATAAATTTACATAGACTAATGTTGTTTGATTCATTCTGTATTTTTTTCCCTTCCCCCCACCCCTCCCACCCCTCTTACCCTCCATACCGTACTTCCTTCCTCCCATACTTGCCCCCCTCCCTAACCCTAACCCTACCCTAACACTAACCCTTCCCTCCCCCCCATATGTGTCATCCTCCACTTATTAGCGATATCATTCGTCCTTTGTCTTTTTGAGATTGGCTTATCTCACTTAGCATGATATTCTCCAATTTCATCCATTTGCCTGCAAATGCCATAATTTTATCATTCTTTATGGCTGAGTAATATTCCATTGTATATATATACCACAGTTTCTTTATCCACTTCATCAATGAAGGGCATCTAGGTTGGTTCCCACAGTCTGGCTATTGTGAATTGAGCAGCTATGAACATTGATGTGGCTGTGTCTCTGTAGTATGCTGATTTTAAGTCCTTTGGGTATAGGCCAAGGAGTGGGATAGCTGGGTCAAATGGATGGTTCCATTCCAAGTTTCTAAGGAATCTCCACACTGCTTTCCAGAGTGGCTGCACTAATTTGCAGCCCCACCAGCAATGTATGAGTGTACCTTTCTCCCCACATCCTCGCCAACTCCTGTTGTTGCTCGTATCTTGATAATCGCCATTCTAATTGGGGTGAGATGGAATCTTAGGGTGGTTTTGATTTGCATTTCTCTTATTACTAGAGATGTTGAACATTTTTCCATATGTTTGTTGATTGCTTTTAGATCTTCTTCTGTGAAGTGTCTATTCATTTCCTTAGCCATTTGTCGACTGGATTATTTGAATTCTTGGAGTAAGAGTTTTTTGAGTTCTTATATAGATCTGGAGATTAGGGCTCTATCTGAAGTATGATTGGCAAAGATATTCTTCCCACTCTGTAGGCTCTTTCTTTGCATTGCTGATATGTTTCCTTTGCTGAGGAAGAAAGCTTTTTAGTTTGAATCTATCCCAGTGGTTGATTCTAGCTTTTATTTCTTGTGCTATGGGAGTCCTGTTAAGGAAGTCTGATCCTAGACCACACAAGGTGAAGATTTGGACCTACTTTTTCTTCTATAATCTGCAGGGTCTCTGGTCTGATTCGAGGTCCTTAATCCATTTGAGTTTAGTTTCGTGCATGGTGAGAGATATGGGTTTAGTTTCATTCTGTTGCATATGGATTTCCAATTCTCCCAGCACCATTTGTTGAAGAGGCTATCTTTCTCCATTGCATAGTTTTGGCCCCTTTGTCTAGTATGAGAAATTGGTATTTATTTGGGTTTGTGTCCCGTAGTCCTCTATTCTGTACCATTGATCTACCTTCTATTTTGGTACCAATACCATGCCGTTTTTGTTACTATTGCTTTGTAGTAGAGTTGAAGATCTGGTATTGCAATACCCCCTGTTTCACTCTTCCTGCTAAGGATTGCTTTAGCTATTTCTGGGTTTCTTATTCTTCCAGATGAATTCATAATTGCTTGCTCTATTTCTGTAAGGTACGTCATTGGGATTTTAATTGGAATTGCATTGAATTTGTATAGCACTTTAGGTAGTATGGCATTTTGACAATATTAATTCTTCCTATCCCAAGAACATGGAAGATCTTTCCATCTTCTAAGTGTTCTTTAATTTCTTTCTTTAGTGTTGTATAGTCTTCTCATTGTAGAGGTCTTTCACCTCTTTTGTGAGATTGATTCCCAGTATTTATTTTTTTCGAGGCTATTGTGAATGGGGTAGTTTTCCTAATTTCTCTTTCTGAAGATTCATCACTTATGTATAAAAAATTGCTTGGATTTATGGGCATTGATCTTGTAACCTGCTACGTTACTGAATTCACTTATGAGTTCTAAGAGTTTTTGGTGGAATTTCCCAGGTTCCTCTAAATATATAATCATGTCATCAGCGAACAGGGATAGTTTGAGTTCTTCTTTTCCAATTCGTATCCCTTTAATTTCTTTGGTTTGTCTAATTGCTCTGGCCAGAGTCCTCAAGAACGATGTTGAATAGAAGTGGTGAAAGGAAGGGCATCCTGCCTTGTTCCAGTTTTTAGGGGGAATGCCTTTCAGGTTTTTTCACCATTTAGAATGATATTAGCCATGGGCTTAGCATAATGGCCTTTACAATATTAAGGAATGTTCCCCCACTATCCCTATTTTTTTCTAGTGTTTGAGCATGAAGGGGTGCTGTATTTTATCAAATGCTTTTCTGCATCTATTGAAATAATCATGTGATTCTTGACTTTAAGTCTATTAATATGGTGAATTACGTTTATTGATTTCCTGATGTTGAACCAACCTTGCATCCCTGGGATGAAACCACCTTGATCATGGTGGCACTAATCTTTTTAATATGTTTTTGTATGCGATTTGCTAAATTTTGTTGAGAATTTTTGCGTCGATGTTCATTAAGGATATTGGTCTAAATTTTCTTTCCTGATGATTCTCCTCTGTCTGGTTTAGGTATCAGGGTGATATTGGCTTCATAGAATGAGTTTGGGAGGGTTCCTTCCTCTTCTATTTTATGGAATACTTTGAGAAGTATTGGAATGAGCTCTTCTTTAAAGTTTTTGTAGAACTCGGCTGAGAACCCATCTGGTCCGGACTTTCTTTGTTGGTAGGCTTTTGATGACTTCTTCTATGTCAGTACTTGAAATTGGTCTATTTAAATTGTTTATGTCCTCCTCGCTTCAGTTAGGCAATTCATATGTCCTCTAGAAACCTGTTGATGTCCTTCGAAATTTTCTATTTTGTTGGAGTATAGATTTTCAAAATAGCTTCTAATTATGTTTGTATTTCAATCCTGTCTGTTGTGATATTTCCTTGTTCATTCCGAATTTTAGTGATTTGGGTTTTCTCTCGTCTTCTCTTTGTTAGTGTGGCTAAAGGTTTATCAATTTTGTTTATTTTTCGAAGAACCAACTATTTATTTTGTCAATTTTTTATATTGTTTCTTTGTTTCAATTTCATTGATTTCGCTCTGAGTTTAACTATTTCCTGGTCTCTACTACTTTTGGTGGCTGTTCTGTTCTTCTTTTTCTAAGGCTTTGAGCTGTAGTGTTAGGTCTAGTTTATTTGTTGAGTTTTACTTCTTTTATTAAATGCGCTCCATGAAATAAATTTCCCTCTACTTACTCGCTTTCATATGTCCCAGAGATCTTGATATGATGTTTCTTTGTTCTTATTACCTCTAAGAATTTTTAAATTTCCTTCCTAATATCTTCTGTTATCCATTCATCATATAATAGCATATTGTTTAATCTCCAGATGTTGAATAGTTTCTGTGTTTTACTCTTTCATTTATTTCTACTCTTCAATCCATTATGATCTGATAGAATACATGGTACTGTCTCTCTCTTCTTGTATTTGCTAACCTTAGCTTTGTGGCATAATATATGGTCTATTTTAGAGAAGGATCCATGTGCTGCTGGGAAGAAAGTGTATTCGCTCTTGGTGGATGGTATATTCTATAAATGTCCGTTAAGTCTAAATTATTGATTGTGTTATTGAGATCTATGGTTATCTTTGTTCAATTTTTGTCTGGAAAGATCTGTCCAGTGGTGAGAGAGGCATGTTAAAATCACCTAGTATTATTGTGTTATGGTCTATATTTGGTTTCTGAAATTTGAGAAAGGATTTGTTTGACATACATGGATGAGCCACTGTTTGGGGCATAGATGTTTATGATTGTTATTATCTTGCTGATTTATGCTTCCCTTAAGCAGTATGAAATGACCTTCTTTATCCCTTCTGACTACTTTGGCTTGAAGTCCACATTATCGGAAATGAGGATGGATACTCCAGCTTTTTTGCTGAGTCCATGTGCATGGTATGTTTTTTCCCATCCTTTCACCTTTAATCTATGGACTATTTTTTCTATGAGGTAGTCTCTTGCAGGCAACATATTGTTGGATCTTCTTTTAATCCCAGTCTGCCAGTCTATGTCTTTTGATTGATGAATTCAGGCCTTAACATTCAGGGTTATTATAGAGAATGATTTGGTTTCCCGGTCATTTGGTTCATTTTTAAAATTTTGTTTATTTATTTGTTTGACACAAACTTGTTTCCCTCCTTTATTTGACAATTCCTTTAGGATAATTCCTCCCTTTGCTGATTTGCTTCTTTGTTTTTCATCTCTTCCTCATGGAATATTTTGCTGAGAATGTTCTGTAATGCTGGCTTTCTTTTTGTAAATTCCTTTTAAGCTTTTGTTTATCATGGAAGGATTTTATTTCATCGTCAAAGTTTGAAGGTAAGTTGTGCTGGGTATAAGATTCTTGGTTGGCATCCATTTTCTTTCAGGGCTTGAAAAATGTTGTTCCAGGCCCTTCTAGCTTTTAGGGTCTGGATTGAAAAATCTGCTGATATGCCGTAGTGGTTCCCCCTGAATGTAATTTGGTTCTTTTCTCTCACAGCCTTTAAAATTCTGTCTTTATTTTGTATGTTCGGTATTTTCATTATAATGTGCCTTGTGTGGGTCTGTTGTAATTTTGTGTATTTGGAGTCCTATAAGCATCTTTGAACTTGATTTTCCATTTCATTCTTCAGATTGGGAAATTTTCTGATATTATTTCATTGAATAAGGTTGTTCATTCCTTTGGCTTTTTCTCTAGGCCTTCCTCAATCCCAATAATTCTTAAATTTGGCCTTTTCATGATATCCCATAGTTCTTGTAGATTCTGTTTCATGATTTCTGTACCATTCTTCTCTGTTTGTTCAACTTTGTTTTCAAGGTTAAATATTTTGTCTTCAATGTCTGAGGTTCTGTCTTCCAGGTGATTTCTAATCCTATTGGATATGCTTTCTATGGAGTTCTTAATTGGTTTATTGTTTCCTTCATGTCAAGGATTTCTGTTTGGGTTTTTTTTCAATATCTCTAACTCTTTATTGAAATGATCTTTTGCTTCCTGTATTTGCTCTTTTAACTGTCGATTGGTGCGATCAATCAATGTTTGCATTTGCTTTTTCATCTCATCATTCAGTGCGTGCATTTGCTCTTTCATCTCATCGTTTGCTTCTCTGATCATTTTAATTATGTACATTCTGAACTCCTTTTCTGTCATTTCTTCTGCCATGCTGTCACTGGGTTTTATTGATGTAACATCTAGATTTGTTTGCAGCATTTTCTTTCCTTGTTTTCTCATATTGTTCAGGTATCAGAGGATCGCTGAGATATTGCAGATTTCCTCTATTGACTTACAATGTCCCTGAAGATTTCTATATATATCCCTCCTTAGCCTTCAGTAGGCTGACGTCTTGGAGGAGGTTGATAATGCGGTGCTCCACAAGGAAGCTGCCTCTCTAGGAGTGGTGGCCTTTAGGTGGGGTATAATCCCTGCTAGTGGGCAGAGGTGCCTCCACTTGTTGACCCATGGTCATCCAAAGGGGACCTAGGCTGTGGGCTGAGGCAAGGCCTGTTTGGGCCTGAGTCTCTGGTTTTACCGTCCTTGTTGGGAAACCTCACCCAGCAGGGAAGACTCACCCGGTGGGGAGGTCTCGCTGGTTAGTACCCTCCTAGAGGTTCCCCTCAATTTACAGCTACCGCCTGGAGTGGGCTGCCTTCCTCTGCAAAGTTCCCAGGGGCCCGGCCCTACCTCCTGGGCCTGGGAGCCTCACCCTTTGCAGATGACTCTCCTTAGGCTGCCTTCCTCAGAGAATCTGCCCGCAGGCCTGGAACCTTCGCTCCGCCCTAAGCCTGTCTCTGTGGGGCTCTTCCACCAAGAAGCCTCCTAGATTCTGGGACCCTGCTCTGCACCAAATCGCCTGGCTATGCGACCCCTCCTCTGAGCAGCCACCTGGGGCCCTGTACAATCGCTCTGAATCCCAGAGACCCGCCACACGCCCTCTTCCTCCAGACAGCCGCCCAGTATTCCGGTGTGGTCACTAGGAGTCCAAGAAACTCACTGCGTGCCTCCACCTCCACCAACCACCTGAAGCCCTGGGCAATCAATCACTCCGAGTCGAAGTGACCCTCCCCGTTCCTCCTCCTTCTCCAGATAACCCCCGGGTGTTCAGGAGCGGTCGCTCTGAGTGGCTCTGAGTCCACGTGACCGGCAGCTCGGGTCCTCTGGGCAACCGCCCGGAGCTCTGGTGCGGCCACTCAAGACCAAGCATCCCACCAGGCTTCTCCTCCAGGCAGCCCCCCTGTGTTCAGTAGCTGTCACTTTAAGTCCAAACAACTCACCACTCGCCTTCTCCTCTGAGCAGCAGCCTGGAGCTCTAATGCAGTCACTGCGAGTCCAAACGACCCACCACGCTCCTCCTTCTCCTCCTCCTACTCCTCCGGGAAGGCCCCGGGGTTCAGAAGTGGTCTGAGTCCAAACAGCTCGCCACGTAGCCCCTTCTCTGGCAACCGCCTGTAGCTCTGGTGTAGTCACTCCGAATCCAAGCGGCCCCGCTCCTCTTCCTCCTCCTCGTCCTCAGGGCAGGCCCCAGTGTTCAGAAGCATCGTTCTGATTCCAAACAGCTCGCTGCGCAGCTTCTCCTCTGGCAACCGCCTGTAGCTCTGGTGCAGTCACTCCAAATCCAAGTGGCCACGCTCCTCCTCCTCCTCCTCAGGGCAGGCCCCCGTGTCCTGAGTCCACACAACTCTTCTTGCCACTCTTCCCCTGGGCCCGCCGGAGCCCCAGTGGTTGCTCCGAGTCCCAGCGCTGTGCCGAGCGGCCTCCTTTACGATGCTCCCAGATGTCCAAGTTCACTGCTCCAGCGGGAGGAGGGGCGTCTCGCCGACAGTTCTACTTCATAAAGTTTCCTGCGTTCCGGGACCACCGTCCCATCCGGGACACCTTCCCAAGGGGTAAGAGTCACCCAGCTGTTTTGAGTTGGTCCCAAGCGTCTCAATATCTCCTCCTTTGAATCCTGAGTCCTGGAGCAACATGAAATGCAGCCACCCTCTAGGCCGCCATCTTGAAACCGCTCCAATAATTCATTTCTAAAGTTGCTTTCCTTCACCTGTAAAGGTCTGATCCCCTCCCTCTGTGTATATGCGCCCTTTACCGTTAGGAAAGCTGTGCATATGTAGATATAGAAGAGTAAGCTAAGGAAACTCTGAAACACGTCCTGCTCCCGAAGGAGACAGAGTGGTTTTTAATGATTCGTTACCTCAAAACTGATGAGTATGCAGGATTCAGAACCCATTTGGACACAGCTTATATCCCTGCTCAGGGGCAGATATAAGGACACTGGGATATTGGGAGGGAAGTGAAGGCCCTATTTCTGCTGCTGCAGAAATAAAATGACTCAGGAAAATTGGGTTACAATTTGAATAGAAAACCAAAGGTACACAACAGAAAATATAAGTAAAAGAACCACAGGTGCTGATTGATTAGTATCTTAGGCCAGCCACATGCCTTTGTTTTTGTTATTTTCTTTTGATGGTAAATCAAACAGCCAGTTTAAACAACCTCATTTCCCACTGTAAGATTTTAGCTGCAATTTCGTTGCCTTCTAAAAGGTGACTTTGCCCTTTTTATTTGTATTTTATACTCTTAACTGCAGCAGTTTTGGCCCAATTTAAACCATTTGACATTTTATTTAAATGACTATCAGTGTTGCACCTTGTTTTTTTGGTTTTGAAGCATCATCCTATGCTTGTGTTGACCGTATCTGAGAAGAGTAGATTAGTAGTGTAAATAGACCGAAATTCCTGGCCTGATGCTGAGTGGAACCTGCCTAGAATGAACTTCTGAGGAATGCTCATCTAAAATTGTAACTACAGGCAAATTCGTCCTTCATCTGGAGAGTTCCAATGAACCTTCAGTATGATGAAGATGAACAATGATGTCTTCTCTTCCTCTCTGTCTCAATAGTAACAACAGGATATTTCTTTAATTTAGCTACTCTTTTGTTCTAAAAGTAAACATTATAAAAATAAACCTGAAAAGAGAGCCTTAGGGAGTATGACCTCACCATATTCATACAGTGTGACAGGAATATCAAGAGGGGAGGCATTGCTAAAGCTATTTGTAAACCTGAACCTTTTCAAACTTTTCATAAAGTTTAACAATTTAAATATCTATACTGCATCTAGGTATTCAATAAATATAATTGCATATGTTGTACTTTCCATAAATTAAAATCCTCAAATGCATCTCAAACCAAGATGGTATTTCCACATCATGCCTATTTAAAAGCAAATAAAATATACTATATTCCTGGTCATAAAACCAGGCAAATCTCCCTACCCCATTCAAAAGGCAGCAATAAAATCTAAGTTTCCCTACATTTATTAAATGAATGCTTTTCTGTTAAAATCAGAATATGGAAAAAATTCGATCTTTCCCCCTTACGCACTGCTGAGAACAAACATAATCCTCTAAACTTTTTTTTGTTCCAATCCCTTTACAGTGTTACTTTTTCTAGATAACTGAGTGGGTTGAGAAAGAAAATGATTAGGAGAACATTTTTCATCTCGAACGTCTTCCTCCAGCCCCTGAAATTCTCATCTGACACTCTGGGACATGTGTAGTGGTGTCAGAATCTCTTCAAATATAGCCCCCTTCACATTGGAACCTCTCAAGTTGGCTTCCTGAAGGTCACACCCAGACAGATCACAGTTCTCTAAATCAGTTCCTGCCAGAGTCGCCCCTCTGAGGTTGCAGTTCTTCAACTTTGCATTTTTCAAGGTAGTGACTCTGAGGTTGATTCCTGTTATCTGACTTCCTTCCATATCCACACCTTTCAGATTAGCACCTTCTAAATTGGCTTTAAGACCAGAAGGATCCTCAAGATTACAGTTTCAGGGATGCACCTTCTGCATTAGAACAAAGCATTTTGACTCCCTGGAGATTTGCACAATCAAGAACTGATCCAGAAAGATCAGCTCGTTCAAGATTTGCACAGCAGAGATTTGCATGTGCAAGGTTGCAGCGACTTAAGTTGGCCATTTTGAAGTTAATGTATTGAAGGTCCAAACGAGAAAGATCAGCACCACTGAAGTTTAAACCCTGGCAACGTAATTATGACTTGGTTGGAGTTGCTAGCAGAAATCGAACAAATTTCTTTCGGGATATTGGTGAATGATCCTCTGGTGGTTGGGAATTCTTTATAGCCACTTCTAAGTGTTCAATCAGTGAGTCAATACCAAAAAATCTGGCTTCTTCTAATACACACAATAAGTTAATGCCATCATTTACAATAAGCTGTCCATGACGCAAGTAGTTCAAAATGGGTTCAAAGTACTCAGGACTCCAGTTGATTAAGAAAACTCCTCTATGATCTTGCTTATTTCCCCAGACACCTTTGTCCTTGAACATGTGGGCCAGCATACTGTCAGGTTCTTTATTCACTAAAGTGCTCCGTGTAGTTGTAAAGTACCGCCCTCCAACATTTAATGTTAGCCAGTCTGTGTGGGATCCTAATAATCCTTCAGGTGGTTTAGAATCTGTCTGAGGATCAATAAATGGCTCTCCTTCACACACAAACAAAACATCACCATCCCTGATCAAAGTAATATCATCAATCAGTCCACCTTTCCCATTATACACACTGGTGGCTTTTATGCCGAGTTTACTGCTGGCTACAGAAAGCAAATCAGATAAAGTTCCATATACAGCAACCACCTTTCCTTTCTTGGGGCTGCCGTTAAGGAACAGGGTCACCCGCCTCATCGAGCTGCCCCCGCCGGGTCCTGAGTGAGCCGCCACCCTCCCACCTCCACAAATGTTGTTTAAATACAAATTTAAATTAACAAAAATAAATAAAAATTTAAAAATCTAGGTCCAAAATCACACTAGCTATTTTAAAGGACATGACAGACACACTGGCTGCCATGTTGAACAAAATAGATTGTGAAACATTCCAATGTCCCATAAGGGACATGTCTGCTCCACAGCATAAATACTTGCAAAAAAAATATGCCTCCATATTCAATATCTTTTCTGAATGGTCCAGTACAAGAACATCTGCTTCTCCTCCTACTCCTGATTACTCCTCTGAATTTCTTTTATGTTGGCATGCTATAGGGCTTTTCCTCATTCCTCTGCTTGTCTCATTCCAATTTCTCATAAGACAAACTTTTCCACATCACCATATACTTGTGACTTCCAAATCCCTATCACCAGCACATCTTTTTGTTTAAGTTCTGACTACTAATCAACCTATAAATGTATTTTCAATTACTAAATCAAAAATGTTCAAGTAAAACAAAAAATTAAAAACAATAAAACCTTTTCAAACCCAAGCTTAAATTCTCTTTACAAATTTTGATTTTTGAACACAGCTATTCTTTGTAATTGACTATTCAAATAATATAACTCCTCTACTCTTAAACTTCAAGTGGCTTCATTATAATCATGAAATGAATATCCCCTGGGATTTGGCCCCATTGTTTTTTTCACAGTACAATAAATATCTAACACATGCCTAGGACACTTCAGAGGGTAAGGTGCTGGTTGGAATTAAGACTGTTAAGCAGAACACGGCCAGTGATTGTAGTAAGCAGTCTGGTAGTGAACTAAAAGCAAGCACCCCAACTCCATGAGAAGTATCAGTGGTAAAGTCAGAAATAGACTGAATGCCACTAAATGATTCCTGGAGCAAAAAAAATATAATATCATGCTTATAGAACTTGAAGAGTTAGCTGAGAAGTGCAACTAGCATTTCAAGCAGAGAAAAAAATTCACAGAGGAAATACAAGCAATCCTTTATCAGGGGTACAAAAGAAGCTATAAAATCCAGCTGTGGAGATGCAGTTGGAGATATACAAAAGGAACAAAAGTTTTTTACAAGTTTAATTTTAATATTCTAAATTATTAAATTATTTACATTTTTGCAATAAAGCAGATAATTCTTAACTTATTAGTTATACATGATAGAATGCATTTATACATTTTGAAATATACCCAAAATAATTATAGTCTCTTATATTTCTTATTATAGAAATTTAGGATCACATCATTCATGCAATTCTAGTTGTACATGAGTTAATAATGACTATTTCACTCTACTCTCCTTCCTACATGCATAGAAATTCCCCTACCTTTGCTCTCCTCTACCTAATATAAAATGATTCTATTCTTTCCTATTCCTCACCACTTTTTGTGAATTAGCATCTACATTACAGAGAAAACATTTGTACTTTGGTTGTTTTGGTTTTGGCTAATTTTACTTTGTATGATATTTTCTAACTCCATCTATTTACTAACAAATACCAGAATTTTATTCTTCTTTAAAGTTGAGTAATATTCCATGGCATTCTCTATATACACCATATTTTCTTTATCCATTCATCTGTTGAAGGGCATCTAGATTGTTTCCATGCTTTAGCTGTTGTGAATTGAGTTGGTATAAACATTGGTATGGCTGTGACACTGTAGAATGCTGATTTTAAGACATTTGATTATAAACAGAGGAGTGAGATTGGTGGGTCAAATGGTACTTCCATTCCAAGTTTTCTGAGAAGTCTCCATACTGCTTTCCATTATGGTTACACCAATTCGCATTCCCACCATTAATGGATGTTTGCCTTTTTCACCACATCCTGGACAACACTTATTGTTCCTTGGATTATTGATTATTGCCATTCTGATTTGAGTGAGATAAAATCTTAGAGTAGATTTCATTTGTATTTCTCTAATTACTAGAGATATTGAACATTTTTTTCAAATATATGTTGAATGTATATTTTCTTCTCTGAAGTGTGTGTTCAGTTCCTTAGTCCATTAATTTTTGGGTCATTTGTTTATTGGTGTTAGAGTTTTTTTGAGTTTTTATATGGGCTAGAGATGAAATGCTCTTTCCAAGGTGGCAGTGTGGTAAAGATTGTCCTCTTAATCTGTAGACTCTCTCTTCACATTATTGATTGTTATTTTTACTAAAATGAAGGTATTTAGATTGAGATAATCTCATTTATTGATTCTTGATTTACCTTCTTTTGCTTTAGGGTCTTGTTAAGAAAATCAGACCCTTGATGGACATGGTGAAGATTTGGACCTACTTTTCCTCTATTAATCCTAGGGTCTCTGTTCCAGTTCCAAAATATTTGATCCACAGTAGTTGAGTTTAATGCAGGGTGAGATAAGGGGGCTTAATTTCATTTTGTTTACTTTGCTTCCAGATTTACCAGCACCATTTGTTTGAATGAGTTCTCTTTTCTCAGTGATAGTTTTGGTGCCTTTTAACATGAGATACCTGTTTTACTTGGGTTTGTCTTTGTGTCTTCTATTCTGTACCATTGGTCTGTACCCATTGGTCTATATGTCTGTTGTGGTGACATATCATGTTGTTTTAATTACTGTGGCTCTGTAGTATAGTTTGAGATCTGATATTCTGATGCTCCCTACTTCACTTTTCTTGCTAAGTTTTTGCTTGGCTCTTCTGGGGCTTTTTATTTTCCAAGTGAATTTCATGATTGCTTTTTCTAGTTCTATGGAGAACACCATTGGATTTTAGTAGGATTGCATTAAATTTGTATAATGCTTTTGGTAGTATGTCTATTTTGACAATATTAATTCTACCTATTCAGGAACATAGGAAAGTCGTTCCATCTTCTAAGTTCTTCTTCATTTTTTTATAGTGTTCTTGTAGCTAGCATTGTAGAGGTCTTTCATCCTCTTGTAAAATTGATTCCCAACCACTATTTTTAGGTGACATGGGAATGTGGTAGTGTCTTTTATTTCTCTTTCAGTGGATTTATTACAGATATATAGGAATGTGTTTGATTTATGGGCAGTGATTTTATATCCTGCTGTTTTTCTGAAATTCATTTATTTTAGTAGTTCTTTTGTGGAATTTTTTTGTCTTTCAAAATAGAGAATCATGTCATTGGCAAATGGCGATAGTTTTCGTTCTTCTTTACCTATTGTATAACCTTATTTTTTTCTTTATTCTGACTAGAATTTCAGGACATGTTGAGTAAAAGTGGTGATGAGGACATTCTTGCTCCAGATATTAGAGGGAAAGCTTTCAACTTTTCTCTGTTAGAATTATGGTTAGCCTTGGGTTTAGCATATATGGCTTTTATGATGTAGAAAGGTAGGTTCTTACTATCCCTAGCTTTCCTACTGTTTGGAACATGAAGGGGTGTTCTGTTGTCAATCCTATTTCTACATCTAATGAGATGAGTATGTGATTCTTGTTTTTAATTCTATTGATATGATAAATTATGCCTTTTTGATTTCAATATGTTGAACCAACCCTTGTGTCCCTTGAAAGAAACTGAACTTGATTGTGTAGTACCATCCTTAGTTTTTGTTTGAGAGTTGCCAAGAATTTTTTTTGAGATTTTTGCATCTCATGTTCATCAGGGATATTTTTCTGAGTTTTCTTCTTTGAGGTTTCTTTACTCATTTTGGTATCAATTGATATTAGCCTCATAGAATGAACTTAGAAGGGTTTGTCTCTTCTAATTCATAGAATAATTGAGGACGATTGGTGTTTGAAGATCTTATAGGACTCAATAAGAATCTGTTTGCTCTTGGATTTTTCTAATTGGCAGGCCTTTAATGGTGTTTTGATTTCATTACTTGATATTGTTCTTTCAAAATTATATATGACCTCACTGATTCGTAATAGGTAGGTCCATATGTCCTCTAGAAATTTGTCAATGTCCTCAATATTTTCTATTGTTATTGGATTATAAATTTTCAAAATATTTTCAAATATCTTTTGTATATCAGTTGTGTCCATTTTGATATTTTATTTTTCATTACATATTTTGGTAATTGGGTGTCATTTTTTACTCTTTGTAGTGTGGCTAGGTGTTTATCAATTTTATATTCTTTTTTTCAAACAATAAACTTTTTGTGTTTTGGTCAATTTTTTCAAATGTTTCTTTTGTTTTAATTCATTGATTTTAGCACTAGATTTTAATTATTTCCTGTCTTCTACTCTTTTGGTATTGAGTTCTTCTTTTCCTAAAAGCTTTCAGATGTAATGTTGTCATTTATTTGTTGACTTTTTATTCATTAATAAATATGTCAATGCAATAAATTTTCCTCTTAGTACTGCATTCATAGTGTACCAGAAATTCTGGTATGTTGTATCAGTGTTCTCATTTACATCTAGTATTTCATGCTTGGTTTCTTCTACAATCCATTCATCATTCAATTGGTGTATTAGTTAGTTTCCATATGTTAGAAATAATTTTATTTTTATTTAATAATTGACTTCTAATTTCAGATTATTATGATCTGATAGAATGCAGGATATTGTCTCCATTTTTTGTGTTTATAAGAGTTGCTCTGTGGCATAAAATATGGTCTACCTTAGAAAAGGTGATCACAATGTGCTGCCCAAGAAAAAAGTATATTCACACATTGATGAATGAAATATTATATTAACTGTTGAATCTAAAATTATTGAGTGTGTTATTTAGTTTCTATGATTTCTTATTTAGTTACTTTTATACGATCTGTCAAGTAAGTGAAAGAGGTGTTATTAAAAGTCACCCATATTATTGTGTTATGGTCTACTTGATTCTTGAATTGAGAAGCATTTTTGTTTGTTTGTTTTGTTTTTTGTTGTTGTACATAGGGTGCTCTATTTTTGGAGCATAAATAGTTAGAATTGTTATGTCTTCCTGCTACATAAGTTCCTTCAGTAGAATGAAATAAACCCCTCTTTATTCCTTCTAATTAACATGGGCTTGGAGTCCACTTTTTCTGATATAAGGATGGAACCCCTGCTTATTTAGTGTAATTATGAGTGATTTTTTTTTCTTATCCTGTCACCTTCAGTCTGTGGATGACTTTGCCTAGGAGGTGAGTGTTTTGGAGATAGCATATTCATATAAATACAGTCATTTGGTGCTGGGTTTGTGGGCTTACTATTAGAGTAACCTGCCTAGCACAAGTGAGGCACTGGATTCAATCCTGAGTAACACATAAAAATTAAATAAATTTAATTTAATTTTAAAAAGAATTTTGTTATTTTTTAAACTATCCCTTCTTTCTATACTGATATTATATTCATATTATAGCATTAAAACTGCAGTAACCTCTAGCCTCTGGCTGTTTATAATAACATGCTTTCCATTCTATAAAAATCTAAACCTAACAGAATAGCTGCCTGGCTTAGTACCCTTAAAATGAATGTGATAAATTTGTGGTACCCCTCTAAAACCAATAGTTGCCATGTGATCTTTAATGCTAAAGAATATTTTAGTATTCCACATTAAACTAATAAGTAGAATCCCTGGAAACTTAGGAGAGTTGATTATAATATCCATAGTGACCATCTAAAACAAATATAATAGCCTCCCCTGTAGACTTCAATAATAATACAATATTCCTATTATGGGCCATTCCATGTCTTTTAAACAGTATAGGCATACAGTAGCATGGAAAACTGTGTAAGAGCTGTTCTGTCCTTTAATATTAATATAATTTGCCTGATATTACAACATCAGTAATGGATATCACAGTCATTCAGAGTACTCAAATACTAATATACTATTCAAACTGGAATATCAAATACGAATATAGAAGCTGTACTGTGGCTTCTAAATCTAATGTGTTATTCATAGCTTAGTATCTAAAATGAATATACTAGTTCCTCTCTACCTTAAAATACTAATATGACATCCATATTATCACCTAAAAAAATTGAAATATATGTCCTGTAGCCTTTAATATTACTCTATGCCATCTTTTCCATACACCCTGAAACCAATATAATAACTTATGCATGGATTTTAATATTCATTTTATATCCTTGATATAACATCTAAAACTGGTAACAGGGTGTTCTGTAGCATTAGCATTAGCATGTTTGTATATACCAACCTTTATGCTATAAAATATTTGCATTTTTGGCATTAATAATTTCTATGAGTTACCATTAAAATGAAATGTACTAACTACAATGTTGATTTTAATCCTAAAATGATATGCATACTTGAGTTTCTAAAAAATGACCCAAAGGTTTGTTTGTGGCTTTTTATACTAATATTGATATCCATACTATGACACATCAATGTGATATGATAGCTACCCTTTAAAATTGATGTAGTATTCATACTATTGAAGTACAACTAAGAAAATAACGGTCCTGAGGTTTCATACTATTACATTTTCCACAGTATAGCATTTAATATTAACATAATAGCTTCTACAGATTTTGGATATTGATAGAAATGGTGTGCGATAACATCTATTACAAATGTAATAGTTGTTAAGTAGTCCTATTATGCAAAATAGTGTCATAATAAAACACCTCAAGATAATGCAATATCTGTCCTTAGTAATAGTAATACCAATACTACACCATCCAAAAGTGATATAATAGTTGTCCTATGGATTGTAGTACTATTATAGAATCCATAATTTTATAGAATTATCATGACTAGGGCTGCTTTTTGTGAGCTTCACTGGCAGCGAGCAGAGAGGTGAGGGAGAGCACTAACTGGAACAAAGATGCAAGTTCTCAGAAGGCTCCATTAGAAACAAACCATACCCAGTAACTGAAAGAGTTCAGAAGGCATCTGATCAAGCCACATAAAAAGCATTGTCTTTGTCCCACTTCACAGGAAGGAATATGCCACCAGTAATGTAAATCCTATGAAACATCCCTCAGTCATACACAGGTATCCATGCCACCTGGGATTTGACCCTTCAGATCTGAGTTGCAGTCTTACACCTGAGACCAACCAGATGACTCCTAAGTTCCATGGTCTCTTTGTCAGGATCACCATACCCTGGAGTACACAGTTGCAGATGTGAGGACATGAAGAGGACATATGTAACCTGCACTGCCTTGCTGCTCCTTGCTAAGAAAGACCAGAGGGCAAAGTCTGTGGGCTGTGTTTCCAGGGTGTCTCAATCTCACACTGACATTGATTGTTCTGGGCTTCACACTGTGCCTTTAACCACTGTATTTGCATAATTTGGATTTTAGTAGGGAAGCTGTGGTCATAGCACTTTAAAATTTTTATTTTGTCTATATTGGTCTAAATGTCAGAAAAATCATAATTTTAAAAAATATGTATGTTCCTGTGATTTTTCAATTGAGACTTTGGCACACTACACACCTTTGTCTTGAATGCTCTTCTTAGATAGGGAATAGTACAGCCCTCAGTGTCTCAGTATTTGGATCTGGTAATGCTGTGCTTCAGAGTGTGAAAGTTAGGACTGGGACAACTGTGTAAAGAACCACATTGAGGATATTGGTAGAAAGATGTATTAGAGGCAAGGGACTAAAACTCAAGTAGGGTTTATTGATATACTTGTCCATGGGACTTCTTTGTTAGGACAGTGAATTTGTTTCCAGTGGAACCAAACCCCTCTGGAACCCAGGATTCACAACCACTTTTCTGTGATTTCCTTTATTCCTGTTTTGCAAAATTAAGCAATGATCCCAGCAAATCAATTTTTAGGCATATTTCAAGTGTGGTCAGTGAAGAGAAAT
The DNA here is from genome assembly GCF_902686455.1 of Sciurus vulgaris. NCBI lineage: Eukaryota > Metazoa > Chordata > Mammalia > Rodentia > Sciuridae > Sciurus > Sciurus vulgaris. The sequence goes on along the minus strand of NC_136477.1, from coordinate 64,306,140 downwards.
TATCACTAGCTGACCTTGTTAGCTTAAAAGGCTTTTACAGTGACTTAGAAATTAACTGTACTTCTGTTCATTATTAGTCATATCAGGCCTGTCAAAGCTCATACAGGGCTCTTTCTCTCCTGCCTGAAGAAACTTAGTGGGTAGGAAATATTATCCAATAATGCCATAATGTCATAAGGTAAATACCTACAGGAGTAGTAGCTAAGAGGGGAGAAGTTTTCATGACTTCTATTTTACCAACTTAAAAAACAGGGACTTTTTCCTTTTTTCCAAATTCCACTGGTGCTATCAGGGTTTACCAATTTAGCACCACTCAAGTTGCAGGTCTTCCTTGGGATCCTCTCCATTGTTGTTCCCCAGTAAATATTAAAGGAACACAGAAGCATTCAGCAATGCCTTATGCTGAGCCCTCTGACAGGGGTGATTGCACATATGAGTATTGATATTCAAGTCTTTCCAAGCCATGGTCTATCATCAGACCCTCACCTTTGTGGTGAGGTAATGAGAAGACAATTAATTCTGTGTACACAGGCAAGATGGTTCTAAGCCTTTGACATGGTTTGCTAATTTTTGATGTTTCTTAGTAGAAGAGAAGGAGATCAGCTTCTTGTGTTCATTCAAAAGTGGGCACAGGGCACTCAGTGAACCTGCATTAGATTAATGACTATGCCCTGAAGAGAGTGGTTACCTAGTCCTTTTCCATTTTTCAACACTGAATTGTTAGTCCTCTCTGCTCCCATAACCTTAGCTATTGAATAAATATTGCCTTCTGAGTTGATTCTTTGTTCTTCTACTGGGGCCTTCTTTACAAGTTTTAGGTAGAAGAATAGAAAGAAACTGTCTTCAAAAACACACACAAAAGCAAGTGACCTGCTATGACCTTGAAAGAAGCAATGCAGATGTTCCCTAAAGAAATAAGAAAGAGAATTCCACTCCCATGGTTATGACCATGGTATTGAACAAAGTTTTGGCAAATTCACACCATCATTACTTCTTAATAAAAATTGCATTCATGAATTTTATAATCAAAATATTATCATCTATGTGAGGCATTTAGAAATGGAAACAGAAATGCCAGTTCCTTGCTATTTAATGGGGTCCCTGGAACTTTGCCTTTTGCCACACAAAATTTTCCAAAAAATCTCTGGAATTATAGCAGTGCCACTGCTATGGGACTATGGAGACAAAGAAATGAGACTTCTGATGACTACATTGTGGAAGTGAAATACCATGACTCTTGCTGATTTTTTTTTTCTTTAAAACCGCATGATGATGTGGATTCAGTTAGACTGGGAATCTACAGTCTTTGGAAAATAGAATTCTCTGGTTCCAGTGATCCCTTGACACACATCATACAATGTGAAGAACTATTGAAACAATTCTAAATATCACAGGAAGCATTGGAAGGTCTATGGCACAGCGAGTCTACCTTTGAAAATCAGTCATGACAACTTTTCAATGGGGCAGAATGGAAACAAAGACAAGGTAGAAGTTGATTTCCCCTCTTTCACTGTTGGACTCACATCATGCTAGAGTTGCATGTCATTCCTTGTTCCTCTCCTTCCTGTGTTGTGGTTTCTGTATGTTGGTGCATTACAGGCACATGACTCAAACATTAGGATTCCCAAGGAGAATGTATATAAATGGCCTTATACACCTGATGACAACTTCAAAAATATATACTAGAATAATCCCAGGGGAAAAAATGGGAAAAAGTGTTCAGGCCTCATAAGGCATAATGACTTCTTTAGGACCACCCACATGGCCACAAGGAGGAAATGGTCTGATTCAAACTTTCTCTCCAAACCAGGTGAGTTGGCTACACCTGGGACAGTATGGGGACCAGATTCAGTGTTTGTTGGTGTATCCATGTCCACTTGTGTATATGTTAAGGGAAGATGGGAGAAACTTGCATATCAGTGGGCCATTAGAACCATCTTGTGTGAGAAAGTGCTTTGGCTATGGAGTCCTCAAGGAAGTGACTTCACTTCCTTGACAGTAGAACACACAGAACTTGGAACTCTAGTAGCTAGGCACCCACATTACAGATAAGCCCACATTCTGCTCACTTGTGTTGAGACAGCAAGTCCAGAGCCATGAATTATCATTGTCTACTCATCTTTGAATGCTTATTTCTCAGGGCCCTAGTTTGGGCCTTTCCCAAGATTGGAAGCAATGTATAAATGTTGGAACCAAAAAACTCTGGTGGTATTTCCCAAGAAGATCAGAGGTGAAACAGGACAGAACACGGGAAGTGAGTAGAATCTAGCCCTCCACTCAGATTCAAATTTAGGTAGCACCAGACCCTCAGAAATTTTTGTCTGTGTGTGGTTATATTTGTCTTATATTTGTGATTCATTGAATTGATGTTGATCAAGCTGTGATACTATCCTTTAAAAGAGTGCCACCTTACATCATTCCCTCCACATCTCAGAGAGGCAAAACTACATATTTGAACG
>NC_136477.1:64160932-64270481 GCF_902686455.1 Sciurus vulgaris | reverse complement strand
TTTGTCTTCAATGTCTGAGGTTCTGTCTTCCAGGTGTTCTATCCTACTGGATATGCTTTCTATGGAGTTCTTAATTTGGTTTATTGTTTCCTTCATGTCAAGGATTTCTTTTTGGTTTTTTTCAATATCTCTAACTCTTTATTGAAATGATCTTTTGATTCTTGTATTTGCTCTTTTAACTGTCGATTTGTGCGATCATTCCATGCCTGCATTTGCTCTTTCATCTCATCATTCAGTGTGTGCATTTGCTGTTTCATCTCATCATTTGCTTCCCTGATCATTTTAATTATTTACATTCTGAACTCCTTTTCTGTCATTTCTTCTGCCATGCTGTCTTTGGGTTTTATTGATGTAACATCTAGATTTGTTTGGGGCATTTTCTTTCCTTGTTTTCTCATATTGTTCAGGTATCAGTGGACCGCTGAGTTATTGCAGATTTCCTCTATTGATTTACAATGTCCCTGAAGATTTCTATATATATCCCCTCTTAGCCTTCAGTAGGCTGAAGTCTTGGAGGAAGTTGATAATGCGGTGCTCCACAAGGAAGCTGCCTCTCTAGGAGTGGTGGCCTTCAGGTGGGGTATATTCCCTGCTAGTGGGCAGAGGTGCCTCCACTTGTTGACCAATGGTCATCCAATGGGTTCCTAGACTGCAGGCTGAGGCAAGGCCTGTTTGGTCCTGTTTCTCTGGTTTTACCGTCCTTGTGGGGAAATCTCACCCGGTAGGGAAAACTCACGCGGTGGGGAGGTCTCGCTGGTCTTCCCCTCCTAGAGGTTCCCCTCAATTTACAGCTACTGCCTGGGCTGGGCTGTCTTCCTCTGCAAAGTTCACAGGGGCCCAGCCCTACCTCCTGGGCCTGGGAGCCTCACCGTTCACTGATGAATCTCCTTAGGCTGTCCCTCCTCAGAGAATCTGCCCGCAGTCCTGGAACCTTCACTCTTCCCCTAAGCATGTGTCTGTGCGGCTCTTCCACCAAGAATCCTCCTAGATCCTGGGACCCTCCTCTGCACCTAATCACCTGGCTATGCGGCCCCTCCTCTGAGCAGCCTCCTGGGGCCCCGTACAATCACTCTGAGTCCCAGAGACCCACCACACGCCTCTTCCTCCAGACAGCCAGCGAATATTCCGGTGCAGTCACTAGGAGTCCAAGCAACTCACTCCATGCCTCCTCCTGCTGCCAACCATCCATAGCCCTGGGCAATCACTCCGAGTCAAAGTGACCCGCCCCGTTTCTCTTCCTCCTCCAGGTAACCTGCCGGGTGGTCAGGAGTGGTCGCTCTGAGTGGCTCTGAATCCACGTGACCTGCTGCACGCCTCCTCTGGGCAGCCGCCCCGAGCTCTGGTGTGGCCACTGGAGACCAAGCAACCCACCACGCTTCTCCTCCAGGCAGCCCCCCCGGTGTTCAGGAGCAGTTGCTTTAAGTCCAAACAATTCACCAATCGCCTCCTCCTCTGAGCAGCCACCTGGAGCTCTTGTGCATCACTGCGAGTCCAAACAACCTGCTCTGCTCCTCCTCCTCCTCCTCCTCCTCCTCCTCCTCCTCCTACTCCTCTGGGAGGCCCTGGTGTTCAGAAGCAGTCGCTCTGAGTCCAAACAGCTCAACGTGCACCTCCTCCTCTGGCAGCCGCCTGTAGCTCTGGTATAGTCATTCCGAATCCAAGCAGCCATGCTCCTCCTCCTCCTCCTCAGGGCAGGCCCTGGTGTTCTGAGTCCACACAGCTCTCCTCGCTGTTCCTCCCCTGGGCAGCCACCAGAGCCCCAGTGGTTGCTCCAAGTCCCAGCGCTGTGCTGAGCGGCCTCCTCTACGATGCTCCCAGTTGTCCGAGTTTACTGCTCCAGCAGGGGAAGCGGTGTCTTGCTGGGCAGCTCTACTTCACAAAGTTCCCTGCATTCTGGGACTACCGTCACATCCGTGATGCCTTCCTAACGGGAGAGTCTCACCCGGCTGCTTTGAGTTGGTCCCAAGTCTCTCAATATCTCCTCTTTTGAATCCTGAGTCCTGGAGCAACATGAAATGCAGCCACCCTCTAGGCCATCATCTTGAAAACCCTCTATTATTTCTTGTGTTCCTGATAATTACCATTCTATTGGAGTTAGTTGAAATCTTAGTGTAGCTTTTAATTGCATTCATCTAATTACTAGAGATGAGGTTACTTTTTCATATATTTGTACATCACCTCTTTATCTTCTGTGAAGTGTCTGCCCAGTTTCTTAGACCATTTACTCATTGAGTTGTTTGTATTTTAGGTGTAAAATTTTGTATTTTTTAAAATGAATATTGTATATTGAAGTGCATGTAGAAAAGATTTTCTCCCACTTTGTAGACTTCTTTTTCACATTATGGATTGTTCCTTTGTTGAGAAAAGGCTTTTCAGTTTGAATCCATCCCGTTTTTTGATTCTTACTTTCATTTCTTGTGCTCTGGGTACCTTTTTTAAAAAGTCTGATCCTAAACCAAGATGATGATTTAGGTTAACCATCTCTGGTCTAATTCCTAGGTACTTGATCCACTTTTAGTTGAGTTTTGTGCAGGGTGACTGATAAAGGTGTAATTTCATTTTACTGCATATGGATTTCCAGTTTTCTCAGCATCATTTGTTGAAAGGCTATCTTTTTTTCTTTGCAAGTTTTTGGCACCTTTATCTAGTATGAGGTAACTGTACTTATGTGGGTTTGTCTGTATGTCTTCTATTCTGTCCTTTTGGTATACCTGTCTATTTTGGTGCCAATACCATGTCGTTTTTGCTACTATTGCTCTATAGTAGAGTTTAAGGTCTCATATTATAATACCTCCTGCATCACTCTTCCTACCCAGAATTGTATTGGCTATTCTTGGTCTTTTATGCTTCCAGATGAATTTCACGATGACTTTCTCTAATCCTATATTAAATGTCATTGAGGTTTTAATTGGAATCATGTTAAATATACATAGTGCCTTTGGAAGTATGGTCAGTTTGACAATACTAATTCTGCCTACTCAAGAATATGGGACATCTTTCTAAGGCTTTTTAAAATTTATCTTGTTTGAGTTCTTAGTTTTTATTGTAGAGATCTTGCATCTCTTTGTTAGATTGATTACCAATTGTTTTATTTTTTTTTTTTGAGGCTGTTGTGAATGGAGTAGTTTTCCTAATTTCACTTTCAGAAGATTTATCTCTTCTGAATAGAAATGTATTAGACTTATGCATGGTGATTTTATATCCCACTATTTTGCTGAATTTATTTATGAATTCAGGAATTCTTGTTCTAGAAGTCTTCTGGAGGAGTTTTATGGATCCACTAAATATAGCATCATGTAGTCAGAACACAGAGATAGCATGGATTCTTCTTTTCCTATTTGTACCCTTTAATTTCTTTGGTCTGCCTAATTACTCTAGCTACTGTTTCAAGGACAATGTTGAAGAGAAGTGGCAAAAAAGGGCATCCATGTCTTTTTCCAGGTTTTAAAGGGAATGCTTTTAGTTTTTCTCCATTAAAAATGATGATGTATATGGATTTTGCATAGATAATCTTTACAATGTTGAGGAATGTTTTCACTATTCTATTTTTTCTAGTGTTTTGAGCATAAAAGGGTGTTGTATTTTATTGAACTTTCTTTTACAGCAATTGATTTCAATTGATCATATGATTCATAACCTTAAGTCTATCGATGTAATGAATTACATTTATTGATTTCCAGATGTTGAAACAACTTTTAATTCCTGGGATGAACCCAACTTGATTGTGGTGTACCACCTTCTTAATACGTTTTTTTATGTGATTTTCCAGAATTTTCTTAAGAATTTTTGTAACTATTTCCACCAGGGATGTCATTCTAAAATTTTCTTTCTTTGATGCATGTTTTTCTGGTTTTGGTGTCAGGATGATATTGGCTTCATAGAATGAATTTGGAAGAGTTTCCTCCATATTTCATGGAATACTTATAAAGTATTGATATAAGTTCTTCTCTGAAGGTCTTGTAGAACTCAACTGAGAATCTGATTCCAAGCTTTTCTTGGTTTCTAAGCTTTTTGATGGCTTCTTCTATTTCATTGCTTGAAATTGATCTGTTTAAATTGTGTATATCCTTTTGATTCAATATGGGAGAATCATATGTCTCCACAAATTTTTCAAAGTCTTCAAAATTTTCTATTTTGTTGGAGTATAGATTTTCAAAGTAGCTTCTAATTATGTTATGTATTTTAATGGTATTTGTCATGATATTTTCTTTCTCATCACAAATTTTTGGATATTATTTCATTGAAAAAGTTATTCAACTATTTGGGTTGTATCTCTGTCGAATTTTGTAGTTTAAATTTTCTAACTCCTTCTCTTCATTACTGTGGCTAAGTGTTTATCTATTTTGTTTACTTTTTCAAAGAAGCAACTTTTTGTTTGAAATGTTATACTATAGATATCATAAATAAATACACACATAAATATTTATGTCACTTTTAGAATTTCAAGTATGCATCTCAGGATTAAAGTCAACATGGAAATTAATACATTAATTTAATAGTATGTCATGAACATTCTATTAGTTCAGTGGCCACAATGAAGATATTTATTACCTTAAGTGTATAATATAAATATTATGCTAATACTAAATGCTATAGAGAACCTGTTTACTAGTTTAGATGTTATGTCAAGGATATTAAATGAACATTAGATGACCACTATGGATATTATAATCATCTTTAAAGTCCCAAGGAATATACTGTATTAGTTTAATATGGAATAGTAAGAATATTTCTTTAGCATTAAAGACCACATGGCAACTATTAGTTTTAGAGGGTATGACAAATTTTTCATATTCATATTAAGGGTCCCAAGCCAGTGAGTTATTCTATTACATTTATATTTTATATAATGGAAAGTATTTCAGTATGAACAGGCAGAGGCCAGTGATTACAGCAGTTTTGATGCTATACTATGAATACAATGTCAGTATTGAAAGATCAAGGGACAGTTTACTTTTTATGTGTTGCTGAGTATTGAATCCAATGCCTCAAATGTGTTAAGCAAGTACTCTAACAGTCTACAATCCCAACTCAAAGGATAGTTTTTATATTAGTTTCAGAGGTCATTTTCCATATTTCATAAATTTGAAAGGACTGAGGGAAACTATTAATTTTGGATGCAAAATGATTGATAATATTTTAGTATTAAAACCACAGGGCAACTACTGTATTAGTTATAAATGCTAATGTATGAATATTACATTAATACTAAAAGGCATAGTGCATACTAAGTATATTATGTGAGTATCAGAAGTCAAAATACGGGAATAATTAGTGTCTTCAGTCACAGTGAGTGTATTATGTGAATGTCAGGTTCCACAGTGAGGATATTATGTGAGTTAGAGGCCAAGTGAGAATATTTTGTTAGTGACAGAGGCCAAGTGTGAACATTCTGTGAGTGTCAGGGGCCAGAGTGAGGAGCATTATGTGAGATTCTTGGGTCAGAGTTATAATATTATGTGAGTTTAAGTGGTCAAATGAGGTAGGTTTTGGATTTTGTTTTGCTGAATATTTATGTGTGGAAAAGAATAATACTCATGATGATGTCAATCACAAAGTGGGATGTTTTGTGTGCATAATCATGACTTTGAAGGCATGTCCAACTAAGCTGCTTGCAGATGAATAACTCTGTTCTTTACTTGCATTTTAAATTTTTTCTGTAATTTACATATTAACTTTTTAAAAAAATAAATGCTATTTTTAAAAAAGATGTCAAGTGAGGATTATGTGTGAATGTGAGGGTCCACAGGGCAATTTGGAAGTGTTTTATGCTACAGTGAATATGTGAGTGTTAGAGGTCAAGGCAAAAGAGTGGTCAGAGACAAGACAGTAGCCAGCATTCAAAAGGCACAAAACTTCACTGTTGTTGAAATCATCCTTGAAGCATGGATTGGGAAGAGGAGGCTGAATCCAGTTAGGTTTCTATCATAATATTTCAGATGAAAGTCAGTGAGAATGTAAGGCTGTTCACAGTGGGACAGGGTCACAGGAGATGGATCTAAGGGGCTCAGGGAATTCCATAAACAGGACAAGGGGACTAACTTGGGGTTGGGAGACAGTGGAAGTTGTGTATGAAGAGGGTAAAGGACAGAGTGAGCTCATAGGTAGAGATAAGAGTTCATTTGGGACCATGTTGAGTTTGAGTAGGCTGTAGGACATTTGGGTGTATGTATCCAGCTGAAGCCGAAGAAAAGGAGTTTGGGGCTGAAGAGAAGTTAGGGAGTCATCAACATGTGAGGGATAGTTAAAACCATGGAAGTGGATACAGTCACTCTTGGAGAGCGTACGCAGGCCAGGGAACTATGGGCTGGGTGGTCAGGGAAGTTGTGTGAGGAGTTGTTGAAAGACTGGTAGTTTGGAATTCTGTGGCTTTCTGTGCATATTAGATGAGCTCAGGATAAAGCAAGTAAAGTGATGTTCACAAAGAAAAGTTATGGAATATCCAAAACCAGATTAAGGGGGATCATATAACAGGCTAAGGATGCTGTCATTTTTTCTTTCCCTGAATCTGTGACTTTTGAATGAATATGCTGTTTTAACATAATGATTTGGTGGCAGTGTACAGAACTTATGGTAAAAGGGAACCTGAGGCAGGTGGACTGGGTTAGGTAGCTGTGTAGAATACCTTCTGTAAAGTGATAGGGGTTGACTACAGAAGAAATGGAAATGAGGGGATACCCAGGAGCATAAATTACAGGAAGGTTCAGAGGCCATGACATTGTGCATCATGGCAACTGGGTCATGGTGTGGTGGACAGAGCCCTGGGCACAGTGATCCCACCTTATTTTAACCTTGCTTGTGGCACCTGAATTATACTTGTTCCTTCAGTGTTCATGGAGGGGATAAATGATACAGTTGAAAAAATAAAATTTTAAGAAACAGTGGATGTAGAAAGATGATTATAAGTTCAAGTTTGAACATGGGCATTGGAAGTGGAGAAGACAGAGAAGAGTGAAGGAACAGTATAGGACACACCCAGAGTTGTGCATGGATTCAGTCCATCAAGTATTGAGTGCTGAGTACTATAGGAGAATGAGGACCACAGAAAGAGGTAGCAGAAAGTTATGCAAATTACCATAGGATGAGGCAGAACATGCTTAATGTTAAGGGGAAATGTGTGTACACTGTGTTCTAAATACACAACAGGGAGAGAAAGTCCACCTGGTGGTGAAAGAAGAGGAAAGTCTCCTATGACGAGGTGGCATTTTGATGGGCAAAGGGAGGTAGGAGTAGAGAAGAGAGTATTGCAGGACTTGATCCTGGCAAAGGGCTATGGGCAAGGGCCCAGGTGGGCACATCTGGACAAGGCCAAATCACCTTGTTTGGCTAATGTGTGGACTTTTTATTTGACTCAATAGTAAGTAGGAAATTGAGTGAAGATGAAAAGTGAGTTATTGGTAGGAGGGTCCTTCCATTTTCAAATGAATGCCCAGATGATTCCTTCCCTGACAGTCTGCAGAATCAGGACCTTTCTATGGCCACTCATTAAAACAAGCATTCTGGGTAGAGGAAGAGAAAGTGTGGATTTTGCTTGCAGTTCCTTTCTTTAGCACTTTCCCTCAGTTAGCCTTGCCTGCCTGCCACTGCAAGTCTATGGGGAGAGGTTATAAAAGCTCACGCTCTTCCATACATTACTCAGTGCAGGATTTATAGCAACATTTCTTTGAAAAGTAACCAAATAGCTCTTTAATGCTACAGGGTTCTTAGGGAGAACAGAGATGTGTGGGAGGAGTGGGAGATGTCATTTCACAATGTTTATTTGTATACGTTGTAAAAGGCATTTAAAACATATTGCACAAGGCAGTGGATTCTAAGGCATTTGTCCCCTGGACAGCAAAGTGCAGCATCTTATGTCCAGACAGTTGTTGTTACTGATTTTAGACAATGAAAATATGAATCCTAACTCTTATTATCACCTCAAGTGTTAGAGAGAAATAGGTGGGTATTTCTGATCTTGTTTGAGAGAAAGTTAGCTGTTTTGTGCTTTTGAAAATTGTCCCTTTATTTGATACTGGGCATTGAACCCAGGGCACTTTACCACTGAGAGCTACATTCCTTGTTCATTATTATTGTTATTATTATTATTATTATTTGTAGTAGTAGTAGTGGTAGTATTGAGACAGGGTCTCACTAAATTGCTCAGGGCACTGCTAAATTTCAGAGGTTGGCCTCAATCTTTTTATCCTTCTGCCTCAGCCTCCTAGGTCGCCAAGATTACAGGCATGTGCATCACCCTGCCAGACTGAGGAATACCTTTTTAGACTTTCATAAGCCTTCATTGATGGATGAACCAGGAGACACCAAATACCTTGGTTATTAAATGTTAATGTAACATACTGTTGTTGGAACCTGGCTCTGAAGTAACATGCAAATACTAGTTCTTGGGTCACCTGAGCTTGTGGATTTGAGCCTGAAAGCACAGCTAATTCAGTTTTGTCCATCTGTTTCAGAGCATTAAGTTCTTCTCCAAATACAATTGAGACTCTCACCCATAAATAGATAAAATACAGTTAGTAAGGTCCATGTTAATTACTTACTCATTTATTCATTCAAACATGTTTACAAAGCACTAGGTGTGAGTGTAGTTGCTATAGCTTGTTCAACATTCCTGTGTGCTGGACACTTCTACAGGGTTTAGATGGATCATCCAACTTAATCTTCCCAGCAAATCTGTAATGTTGGTATGGTGTATTCTCCCCATTTTACAGATGTTGAATTTGAAGCTCAGAGAGGTTAGGTAGATTTCCTGAAATTTCCTAGTTGATAAGTTTGTTTCTAATTTTGGAACCCTGGCACAGTTTATGCTGAACTGTTCTCAACAGTTAGGCCAGATGGTCCTGGCATACTTGCAAAACTGCTTTGCCTGAAACAAATGAGCTTATTCAAAACATGTATTTACCATAGTAACCTCAAATGTCATTGAATACGTAGGAAATGCCAGTTAAATGATTTGGTATAAACTTGCTTGCCTTTCAGCATTACATGGTTCATAGAGATTTACATGTTTGTTTTTGTTCCACGAGCAGAGCAGACCTTTCATTTCAGGTTTAAGTCCAAATGCTCTTGATAATTAATGAAACTGCTGGGGCCAATTCTAGGAAAAAATAACATGTTGGTGGCCAGAATGATGCAGTCTGAAAATGATGGCACTTTTGCTGTGGTTCTTACACAAAGCACTGTAATGACACCACAATTCACAGAGCTGCAAACCCACCCTGGTCTTGGGAGTTTGCCTCTGCTGAGAATAAAGGCTCTGCAGATTTAACAGCCAGGGAAGTCTGTTTCTTGTCTTCTTCCTGGCTTGTGGGCCGAGACTCCTGCTGCCTGAATGAAAGCAAATGACAGCATGGCACTCTCCTGAGAGACTCAGGAGTGTTGTCTCTACATCCACTCTGACAAGAATCACCACATATAGCCTTCACCATTGCCAGGGCACTGATTTCTCACCAATCTCATGTCCAGAGTGAAATCTGGAAAACCAGTTTAGAGTTTTTGAAGAATCTGTGACTGGGTATTTTAATAGCAGATTCCAAGCTATTAGAAGATTGGTCAATAATGGAAGGTGTGAAGAAATAATTTTAAAATGTGTACATGTACTTTGTGTGTTTATAACCTAAGTAGAGTGTCCATTGTAGAAAAACAATTCCAAAAAGAAAGAAAAAAGAAGGAAAGAAGGAAAGCCCCTTCCTGTACTGACAGTACACTAAACTTTCTTCAATTTAGGGGGGAGAGCAAATTTTGTCAGTACACTAAACTTTCTTCAATTTAGGGGGGAGAGCAAATTGAAGAGATCTTGTGGACAGAAGTTGCTACAAATGAGTTTTCCACAAGAATATCAATACATTTTTCCTTTATAAGTTCATAAGTATTAGCATTGAAAAGAATTAATCTGTTCAAATTTTGAACAGGTTCAGGTTCAGGTTTCCTAAGATGGTGGGGAACATAACCATTGTGCTGCTCTGTTGATCAATGCTAGAGTGAGGTGAACCTTTATCAAGAACTATGCCCTTTATTTCCCAGACACTAAATGAATTTCTTCTGACCCGTAGTCCACTACTCTCCTGCTTACATTTTGGGAGCAGCCTTAGTCCTGTAGCTTCACTGAGTCCTGCATACTGAAAGGGCCAAATATTCTGTTCCAGGTGAGTGTTTAGAAGTGAACTTGTAAACATAGGACTTCTAAGGGACACACTTTCTCTCAATTCTGCAGAGACTTAAGATGGTGGCTTTTACCACATATTGGGTAAATATATTGAGTTTACAAAGGGTGCTCATAGGGACAAGGCTGCACACTCTTTTAGAGGAGAAAACTTTTTGAGACAGAAATGGTGTGTCCTTATATCAATGGTTCATAAGTGTGACAAGTAGTTTTTGAAGTATTTTGTATATTTTAATTTGACTATAAAAACTGAAAATATTTAGGGTAGTATAAAATTTAAGAAAAAACATGATAATCCAGTTACCCAATGTACTGATTTACTTTAAATAAATTCAACAGTAAAAATAGCAACAGATTTTTTCTACTAGAATAAAAAAAAAAAAAAAACACCTGCATACTTCTAAATTATAATCAAGTTCTTCTTGTTCTGTGATTTAGAAAAAGAAAGAAAACAGAACATTCAGGGCATTGGGTTAAAAAACAATGAAGACTTACTTCCTTTTTTTTGTAGAACCCTCTGAATTAGGAGAGCATTATTATTCACTTACATGCTAGAGTCTTGCAGTAGAATCACTTTCTATCATGTGGATATTGGTAATTTTTTTCTTTCATATCAAAAGACTGTTCCTCACTCATACACGTTGTTATTTTTTAGGTATCTGAATTTAGATAGGACAAATCCTAGGGACAGGAATGAAGCAGGGGTAGACACAGTGCAAACTCCCCCTGCATGATTCTAGCCTTGTCTCATCCACCCTGCACCCCATATCCCCAGTGTGGTTCATTTCAAGCTAGTTGCAGTTATTTGGCTCCCATGCCATTTAGCACTTAGCATTTTGCCTGTTGATCTGGCAAACTTCAGTAGAGTGTGTGCCCTCAAGACTGCAACTGCATTCTGTTGCCCATGGTGTCTCCCAGCATCTAGCTTGTTGACTGGAGTACAAATGGTACCAGCAATTATCAGTGACTCTCTAAATGATAAGATACCAAAGAATTCATAAATAAATATCAAAAAATGTGTTAACAAAAGATCAAGTGTTAAAAAAAGATCAACTCAAAATTACCTTTGGAGTTGGCCATTTTGCTTGTCAAAATTATATATGCCAAGTACCATCTCTGTGCCAGAGGCCTGATGTACATGATGAGATTAGGGTTTCATTGGAAGAATGGTAAGCTAAAGTGATTCTAATTGCTATCTTGCTTCTCTGTCTTACTACTAGATTTAGGGTATCATGATGTGACTATGTTCTGGGAGCAATTGGGTTTCTTTCTTTCCCCTGGCTCTTATTCTTATCAAATGAAATCAAACTGTAGTCACACACAGCAACACATTGATTTTTAATCATTTTAACTAAGGCAGGGAAGCAAAAGCTAGTAATTGTAAGTAAAATTAGCAATAAGCAAATTTAGTACTTTAAAAAAGCTTTAGCCTGGGCATCCTAATCTTTGGTGAGGAAATAAAAGTACTCGGTGTCTGAAAAGTTCAAGATTTGAATGGGAGAACTCTGGGAATGAATAGAGCAGAAAAGACTTATGTGGCTACAGTGAACTCCTGGGAACAGGAACCAGAACTTCTGTGGAATTCATCAAGCATTTGTAAACAATGAATGAGATGTCTTCTTCAATTGAATAATTTGGTTTTTTGAGCTTACATGTCTGTACCATTCCAACTTTTTGAACAGATTTTTATCAAATTTGCAATGGAACCAGTAGGTAGAGGTACATGTTGAAATCTGGTGGAACTAGTCAAATTTGCACTTGAGACTGTGTGCTGAAATTTTTAGTTTGACAAATCTGAGCCAGTAAATATTTGCAATGCTCTGCAGCAGGAACTGTAAGAGATATACAACATGTGAATAACTGGAGAGTAAACAAAATGAGCAGGAACTGAGGGGCTGAATGGTTCTTTGCATCCAGGGACAGGAAAGATTCTGAGGAAGAAATGCCACCTGAGCTGAGCTGGGAGAAGAGACAGAATTTTGATAGAGAGAAAAGTATATTTTAGGACTTACCAGATTTGCCTGGTTAAGATATGGAAAGTATATTCAGGAAGAGACCTGATAATAGATGGAGACTGAAAAGGAGGCATGGGCCAAGAGTAGTTCCATTTTAATCTGCTGTTATAGCTTCAGACATGATATCCATGTGAAGGAAGAAATCAATAGAAAGTGGAGGGAACAGAAAAATAGGAGAAAATTATTACACTACTTCAAATACTGAAGGGAGAGTGTACAAAGAGTCAAATTGGAAAACATTTCATAGACAAGATTGAGAAGAATTTCAGTTTGGTTTGAGGAGTAAATAGTCAGTAAAAATAAGGAAGAGACAAACCAATAAAGTGACTACAAGTCTGGCAATATTTTAGAAAATAATAGCTAATATGCATTCAGATCTTCCCTTGTGCCAGACAGTCTGAGCCACTCATCATGTCTTCTTATTTAATGCTACCAGTATTTCTGTTGTAAAGATGAAGAAACAAAGGCACAGAGACATTGCCCAGTTTACCCAAGATCACACCCTAAGTGGCAGAACTTGATTCAAATTTAGTTTTAAACACTACTCTCACTGACTTAGAGCACCAGGGAAGAGCAGCTTTCTTGGAAAAGAAGAATTGGCTGGGGATGACTACAATGGAAATGGTTGTCAAGTCCAGATATGGGCATGGAGAAAAGTAGGCTGAGAACAGAAGTCTGGCCTATGCTGCAATGTAAAAGTTACTCTGGTCCCCCTCCCCTGCCTCCCATCCCCCACTCCCCCATACAAAACCTGCCTTCAGTCAAGAACTGATATGCCTTTCTGTCAAATATATTTTTTTCTTGGTATCTAAAAGCTTACCCTGGTTATCTCAGGCCAGTCATCCCAAACATTCTTTTGATGCTACATGGTTTATCTGTCCATTCTTACTCTACAGATTAGATGGTGACAGACAGAAAATGAAAGAAAATAAAAATCCAGTGACAAATGGGGTCCAACCTGGAGCATTGGCCTCCAGCTTTGCTTGCAGTTTCTGCCAGACATTTGTCCCCAACATTAGCTACTATCTGGATCACCTGTAGGATCTTTTAATATACTCATTATAATTTATACAGTTTTCACTCCCATGTCTAGTAAATACTCATTCTGTGAAGGAAAAACTGGGGAATGTAGTACAGAGTCAATAAAAAGGACTGAGAAACTTACCAGCTGTAGTGGATAACATTTTAGAAAAAAATTAAAAATTTAAAACACCAGGAATGAAACAGAACATTGAATACACTAATAACCATTGAACACATTGAAACAGTAGTTCAGAAACACTTTAGTGCCTGCCAAAGTAAGAACTTGGGAAATTTAGTATGGATAAATTCCAATCAGAGCTTAAAATCAGATGTTGTTGCTTATTATTTGTGACCTTTATGTAATCATAACTTTAACTGTCTGCTCATTTGTAAAATGGAGATGATTAAACTTACTTTGTAGCCCCTAGATATCAAATAAAATGACACCCTTTGATAAGTAAAAAAGGACAGATGTAAATAAGTTACTGAAATAGTTTGAAAAGTGCAAAAATATATTTACTTGTTGTACAAATATTTTTTGTACTTCTAACAGGTGCCAGGCTCTTCAGGTTGATATTTAGTGCTGAAGTTTAATACTTAAACTTACTATGGCCTAAATAGGAATTATGCTATAAGACAGTATAATCATTTTGTCACATATCATCATACACAATAAATATCTAGGTGCAGTCAGTCAGGTAATAATAGGAGACCTTTACTTTAGCTTGTTCAGCTGAACGAGCACAAATGACAGATTTGCATCTGACCTGACACTTGTCATATATACCTTTTTATCATGCTATTTATCATATTAGTTGGTAGCAATATAAAAATTAACTTTACACTGTTTTTTTTTCCTATGAGTCATCGTTCAAATAAGTTTGATATTATTTATAAACAAATTTTTTTTTCAGAGATTGGGGTTATAGCTCAGTTGTAGAGCGATTGTCTAGCATGTGTATGGCACTGAATTTGATTCTCAGCACCCATATGAACAAATAAAGGTACATTAATAACTAAAACAAAAAAATAAATTATTTGTACTCAATGAATCTGAATGCATTCTGCTGTCATGAATAATTAAATAGAACCAATAAAATATTTAAAAATACTTTTTCAATTCTAAAAGAGATACTTCTTCTAAATACCTCAAGATAAACAATCCTCATTTTTAGTTTACTGAGAAAAATCTTTGTAGTGCTCTGGAAAACTGATGACAAATTCCAAAATACAGTATTAGAAATTACCAATTTATAAAGAGTCTAATTTTAATTTTTTTCCTCAATATTTGAAGCACATCAACATTTCTAGATAGACTAGAACATTTAAAAATAGTATTTGAATATGCTTTGCAACATCTAAATTATGTACTTTTTCTAATAACCTGTCATAGAATAATTAAGAACATTTTATGGACTTTATTCTTCTTTGTTCTAGTTAATCTTGCAATTGTCATCTGCAAATGAATCTATAAAATGGACTGGCAAATAATCAATCACAAGGATTCCAATTCATTTTATAGAGAACCAAATTATTGTGGTCAGTTTGGGAATGTAAGGAACTCCATTTTTCCCAAGGGATTTGTAATAATTATTTTAATTTTTTGCCCCCTGTAGTTTCTCACACTGCTTAAAATTCACATGCCAGTGCCAATCCCCAGTCTGGACAGAGCTTCTTCTCCAGTACTGCTTTCTTAGACCTTTCAGAAATTCTGATGACGTCTGACTGCAATTAAGTGCTCATTAACTGATCAAATTTGTCCCCCTTAGCTAGTTTACCTGTGTCATGAAAAGACACAGAGAGCATTGTTCATTTGATTTGCACTTTTCATAACACGGAGAGTATGCATTTATGTTAGTATTTTAAAAACTATTTTTATATATTCAAGTACATATGAGAATTTGTGTTGCATAAAGTGAATTTTAATGGTCTTGTTTTTATATGCTCTTAGCTCTTAAGCATTGAACACTGTTGACAGTGAAGAAAGTTTCTTAATATTCTTATTATAAGTAATAAGAATGTGAACTTTTTTCTCTTTAATTCTGCATATGCTGAACTCTGTATACACATTATAAGCAGCTATGCCTTTTTTGCCTTTAGTTTGGTGTAAATGATTTATGTATTTTTATTATTAAGATAAAATGTTTGAAAGACAAAAATTAGTATCAAAAAACTAATAAATTATTTTTTACAAGTAGGCAAAATATGAAAACATATTCATGACTTTTTCTTTTTAGCTTTCAATTTTATAATAATTGCCTTTGAATCTCTTGTCAATTGAAATTAAGTAAATGTGATGTCCAAGTAACATTTTTATGAGTAAACTAAGCCATACTTAAGCAATAAGCATTCATAAAAGAAAACATTCTAAATAGCATTTTTAAAAATTTGAAGCCATTTAGATGTTCATGTCTTTTTTCCTTCCTAACAGAAATCTGAAGTGGAAAGTCACCAGTCCATAGCATTCAGACTGCTATACTTTCTGGGTGAGCATACTGTGATTTAAAAAGATTAGCTCTGGTATTTCCTACAGAAAAATCACACCAATTTGATATATTTATTGCATCAATAGAAGTTGGGTTTCTCTAAATACCTGAAACCATAATTAACATTTAACAATCAAATATTTTGAAAGCTTACTAGTGATGAACTCAAGCAACAAAGAAACAATTTAGTAGCACCTTTGTGAGGATAGTCACAATTTTTGATGGATCAAAAAATGTACTGTAATACAAATATAGAATGAAATAATGAAGGCATTGTTTGTGGAAAGTGAGACATAATAAACTGCTTTATGTTTTACTAAATTGATGTTAACAATGGAAGAAAACCTGGCAAAAATTCTTTAGGAATCACATCACTGTGGAACTACCTGCAGATACAACAAAGAAATTAATTCATGTAGTTTAGAAGAGTGATTAAAAAAAAATAATTTCTGCTCTGTAAAAAAAAAAAAAAAAAATTAGTAGGCCCCATTCCCATGGCCCCAAACCTATACATAAAGCAGGAATTTTCCAAAGTAGATAAACTAGAAAGTGCCCATTTAAGATTAGGTGAACTGTAACCCTTAACTACAAAGTAACAAAAACCAACGTGAAATACGACTAAATAACTAATCCAAACCAGGCATTAAGTGGCAGGGATTATGAAAAAACTAAAAATTAAACTTTGTGAAAAAATATTTCTTGAATTTTTAAATACTGAAATTAGACTCAGTTAGAAATTCATATTTTCAATTGGAATCAAGCTTCTCTCTGTTGTGTGAAGACAAAGGCTTTTATGGAAAAAATTCAACAACTCCAGTAAGCTTTATCTGTAAATAAAGGGACTGGCTCCAAAGTCACCAAATAGACATGACTGGTATTCCATCCTAGGTTAATTCTTTACTAAAATAAATGGAGCTGGTTCAGGAAACTGACAATTCCTTAAGGTCAAATGTGTGAGCTAGAAGAGATCAAAGGGGGGGATACAAGATGGTGGACTAGAGGGAGGCTGCATTCCTTGTCACTTCATAACTCAGGGTTCAAACAGAGGATATCTGTTTCTTGGTGAGACAGTTTTTGTTGATTATCGATTCCCTGTTGTTTACCTCATTTGTCTGCTGTGATCACCTGCAATCTGCCAGTATAATGATGCCTTTTTTGAGTGCAGAATGCTCACTCTCAGGCACCTATCATCCGCCATTTGTCTGCCTCTCACCTGTCCATCACCTGTCTTACACCTATCTATCACCCAATGCACAAGGTTCACCATCCAATAGTCGGACAAAAGTCAGCAAACTGATAGCCAACAGCCAGTGGATCACCAGCTGCCTGCTGTTGCCTAGAAGTTTGCTGTTACAATACCTGTAGGTTTGATTACACGTGGCTGCCACCATTTTGAGACAACAGCAGACCCCATAGGACCCCTGGCTGGACTGAATGAGCCCCATCTCTAGGATCCCACAGTGCAACTGATCACTCCATGCCTCTGGAGCCCTCACATCCAATGACTGTTCCCTGCTGCCAGGACCCACAGACCAACTGATTGTACCCTATCACTGGAACCCCAGAGTGACTGATTGCACCTGGTCTCCAGGATCCCACAGCCACACCAAACACACCCAACTTTCAGGACTCCTGCCTGACCAACTGCATCCAGCCTCCAGGACCTCCAGCTGACCACATCCACAACCTGAGATGCAGCTCCCCATTTGCCAACACATTTGGAAGCCAGAGGGGCCATCTTGGAGAATCATGGAAGCTATAGCTCTGATCTTTAGATGGTGCATATCCCACCCTGAGACGCCTGTTGGAAGCTTGAAGAAGCTTGAAGCTCATTGTCAGGTACCTCTCATGCATCAGGCTACTGAACTCTGAGAGGTTTCTTTACCATATGACTTATATTGTAGATTTTCTTTTTTCTCCTTATTGAAAAAGTTTGTTTTTATTTCTTTACTTTTCTTGCTCTCTTTTCCTTTTGTTTACCAGTTCCCTCAGAGTCTCTTTGTCTCTTTTAGGAATGCTAACATCCGATTTCTTTTGATTACACTCTCACCCTTTCTATTACCAAGAATTTCTGTATATTCTTTTCTTATCCCATTAACAGCCACATTCTACATCCCTCTGCTTCCTCTTTGTCCTCCATTAGAAACTGCAGACCTTACTGTAAATCTGTTTCTTTTACTGAAGATAATATTTGAACTCATTCTTTCTATTATGACAATTTTGTTATTGTCCTCATAGGGACTATTTGGTCTAGGACTGCATAATGTCTGAATTGGGCACTGCTAATATTGATCTTCCCTTAAAGAAAAGGTTTTGGAGACTTATAGGGCCACTATAAGCCTATAGGGGAAAATTTGCAATACCCCAGATCTGCACACCTAGAGGGGAAGATACATGAACAAATGAAAAAACAAGGAAAGAAAATGATCCAAACAAATCTAGATTCTATATTAATAGAATCCAATGACAGTATATTAGAAGAAATGTCAGAAAAGGACTTCAGATTGTACATGATTAAGTTGATTTGTGATACAAAGGATGAGATAAGAGAGCAAATGCAGGCAATGAATGATAATAATAATAAGCTGAAGGAGCCCCTGCAGGAAGAAAAATATCATTTCAACAAAGAGATAGAGATTCTCAAAAAAAAAAAAAAAAAAAGCCAAATGGAAATCCTTGTAATAAAGGAAACAATAAACCAAATAAAAAATTCAATGGAAAGCATCACCAAAAGACTAGACCACTTGGAAGACAGAACCTCAGACAATGAAGACAAAATATTTAATCTTGAAAATAAAGTTGCCCAAACAGAAAAGATGGTAAGAAATCATGAACAGAATCTCCAAGAACTATGGACATCATGAAAAGACCAAATTTAAGAATTATTGGAATTGAAGAAGGCACAGAGATACAAACCAAAGGAATGAACAACCTAGTCAATGAAATAATATCAGAAAATTTCCCAAACCTGAAGAATAAAATTGAAAATCAAATACAAGAGACTTACAAAACACCAAATGCACAAAATCACAACCAATCCACACCAAGGCACATTATAATGAAAATGCCTAACATTCAAAATAAAGATAGGATTTTGAAGGCCATGAGAGAAAAGCATCAGATTACATATGGGGGAGACCAATAGAGATAGCACCTGACTTCTCAACCCAGACTCTAAAAGCTAGAAGGGCCTGGAACAACATATTTCAAGCTCTGAAAGAACATGGTTGCCAACCAATCCTATACCCAGCAAAATTAACCTTCAGATTTGAAGATGAAATAAAATCCTTCCATGATAAACAAAAGTTAAAAGAATTTACAAACAGAAAGCCTGCACTACAGAATGATCTCAACAAAATATTCCATGATTAGGAAATGAAAAACAAGAATGCTCATCAGCAAAGGTAGGAACTACCTCAGAGAAAAACCACTCAAAGGAGAAACCAAGTCAACTTAAAAACCAAATTAAGCCAAATGACTGGGAATACAAATCATATCTCAATAGAAAAGATGAAAGGGGCCTTTCAGAATGCTTTCCTCCACCTGTTTCATGATCAGGACACATTTGCAGAAGCTGAGAATTGCCTAGGGCCACTGAACTCATTGCAGGTAGAAAAGTGATGGACATTCCAATTTCATTTCCCCAAGGCCTGGCTGTAATTAACTACTGGATCAAAACTGTTAGGTAAAGAAAAAACAATAAAAATTATAGGTTAAGGGCTGGGGTTATAACTCAGTTGTAGAGACTTGTTTACCATGTGTGAGGCATGTGTGGTGCTGGGTTTGAATCTCAGCACCACATGGAAATATATAAAATAGAGATCAATTGAAAACTAAAATTTTAACTATAGGATAAAAGAGCACAAACAAAATGCCAGATTCTTATAGAGAAACTAAAATAAATCAACAATAATTTCAACTAAAATTTTTTCAGTTATATATCTTTTTCTTTTTTTGTCTTGATTCATTGTACCCAAATGGAGTACAATTATCATTTCTCTAGTTGTACATGAAGTATAGTCATACCATTTGCACATTCATACTTGTATATAAGGTAATGATGTGTGTCTCATTCTATTATCTTTTCTCCCCTCATTTCCTGCCCATCCCTCATTTCTGTCTAAACAATTCATCCTTCTTCTATTCTTCCCTTACCTCCCCATGCCCTCATAATGTATTATTAACCACTTATCAGAGAAATCATTTGACCTTTGGCTTTTTGGAATTGGCTAATTTCACTTAACATGATATTCTCCATTCCATCCAAGCTGCAATTATCATAATTTTATTCTTCTTTATGACTGAATAATATTCCAGTCTGTATATGTACCCCAGATTTTTATCCATTTATTTATTTAATGGCATTTAGGTTGATTCCACAATCTATCTACTGTGAATCAAGCTGCTATAAAAATTGATGTTACTGCCTCACTGTAGTATGCTGATTTTAAGTCCTATGGGTATAGGACAAGGAGTGGGATAGGTGGATCAAATGGTGGTTCCAATCTAAATTTTCTAAGGAATCTCTATACTAATTTCCAGAGTGGCTGTACCAATTTGTATCTCCACCAGCAATGTATGAGTGTACATTTTTCCCCACATCCTCACCAACATCTCTGTTGCTTGTATTCTTGATAATCACCATTCTAATTGGGGTGAGATGAAATCTTAGGGTAGTTTTGATTTCCATTTCTTTTATTACTAGAGTTGAACAGTTTTTCATGTATCTGTTGATTACTTTTAGGTCCCCTTCTGTGAAGTGTTTCTTCATTTCCTTAGCCCATTTATTGATTGGGTCATTGTATTCTTTGTGTAAAGTTTTTTGAGTTCTTTATAGATTCTGGAGATTAGTGCTCTATCAGAAGTGTGTGTGCAAAGATTTTCTTCCACTCTGTAGGCTCTCTCTTCACATTGTTCATTGTTTCCTTTCATGATAAAAAGATTTTAGTTTGAATCTATCCCAATTGCAGATTCCTGCTTTTATTTTTTGTGCTTTGGGAGTCATGTTAAGGAAGTTTGGTCCTAAGAGGATATGATAAAGTTTTGGACCTACATTTATTTGTATTTGGTGCAGGGTCCTGGTCTAATTCCTAGGTCCTTAATCCATTTTGAGTTGAGTTTTATGCAGGTTGAGAGATAGGGTTTTAGTTACATTTTGCTACATATGAATTTCCAGTTTTACAAGCAACATTTGATGAAGAACTTGTCTTTTCTCCATTGTACTTTTTTGGCACCTTGGTCTAGTATGAGATAATTGTATTTATGTGGGTTTATCTTTGTGTCCTCTATTCTGTACAATTAGTCTACCTGCCTATTTTGATGCCAATACCATGACATTTTTGTTACTATTGCTCTGTAGTATAGTTGGAGGGTCTGGTGATACTCCCTGCTTTACTCTTCTTGCTAAGGATTACTTTAGCTATTCTGGGTATCTTATTTCTCCAAATGAATTTCATGATTATTTTCTGTATTTATATGAGGAATATCATTGGAATTTTAATTGGAATTGCATTGAATTTGTATAGCACATTTGGTAGTATGGCCATTTTAACAATATCAACTTTGCCTCTCCAAGAACATGGAAGATATTTTCATCTAATTTTTTTAACTTTCTTTAGTGTTTTGTAATTCTCATTGTAGAGGTCCTTCACATCTTTTGTTAGATCAATTCCCAAGTATTTTACTTATATTTTTTGATACTATTGTGAATGGGGTAGTTTTTTCTAATTTCTCTTTCAGAGGATTCATCACTTATAAAAGAAATGCATTAGATTTATGAGTGTTGATTTTATATTGTGTTACATTACTGAATTCATTTGTGAGCTCTAAATGTTTCTGTTGGAATTTTTCTGCTTATCCAAATATAGTCATGTCATCAAATAGTGATAGTTTGAGTTCTTTTCTTATTCATATCCCTTTAACTTCTTTGGTCTATCTAATTGCTCTGGCTAGAGTTTCAAGGATGATGTTGAAGAGAAGTGGTGAAAGAGGGCATCTCTGCCTTGTTCCAGGTTTTAGGGGAAATGCTTTAAGTTTTTCTCTATTTATAGTAATATTGGCCATGGTCTTACAATAGATATCCTTTACAACGTTGAGGTATGTTCCTACTATCCCTATTTTTTCTAGTGTTTTGAACATGAAGGAGTGCTGTATTTTATCAAGTGCTTTTCTGTATCTATTGAAATAATCTTGTGATTCTTAACTTTAAGCCTGTTGATGTGTTGAATTACATTTGTAGATTTCTGGATGCTTAACCAACCTTGCCTCCCTGGGATGAAACCTACTTGATCATGATGCACTATTTTTTTAAAAATATTTTTGTATTTTTGTATGCAATTTGCTAAAATTTTGTTAAGAATTTTTGCATCTATGTTCATTAGAGATATTGGTCTGAAGTTTTCATTCCTTGATATGTCTTCTATTGGCTTTGGTATCAGGGTGACATTAGCTTCATAAAATGAGTTTGGAATGGTTTCCCCTCTTTTATTTCATGGAATGCATTGAGATGCATTTAAATGGGTTCTTCTTTAAAGGGCTTGTAGAACTCATCTGGTCTTAGACAAAAATTTGTTGGTAGGGTTTTGATGAATTCTTCTATTTTTTTGCTTGAAATTGATCTATTTAAATTGTATATGTCCTCCACATTCAGTTTGGGTTGATCATATCTCTAGAAACCTGTAAATGTCTTTGAGATTTTCTATTTTGTTGAAGTATAGATTTTCAAATTAGTGTCTATAATTTTATTTTGCATTTCAGTAGTGTCTGTTGTGATATTTCCTTTTACATCATAAATTTTGGTAATGTGAATTTTCTCTCATCTCATCATAGTGTGACACTAAGGGCATATCAATTATGTTTATTTTTCAAAGAAACTGTATTGTCAGTTTTTTGTACTTTCTTCTTTTGTTTCAATTTCATTGATTTCAGCTCTGAGTTTAACTATTTCCTGTTTTCTACTATTTTGGTGTTGATCTGTTCTTTTCCTAGGGCTTTCAGCTGTAATGTTAGGTCATTTAATTGTTGATCTTTTCTTCCTCTATTGAATGCACTCCATGCAATAAGTTTTTCTCTTAGTACTGCTTTCATAGTGCCTCAGAGATTTTGAAATGTTGTATCGTTGTTCTCATTTATCTCTAAGAATTTTTTAATCTCCCCAATGTTTTCTGTTATCCATGATCATACAACAGTGTATTATTTAGTCTCCAGATGTTGGAGTAGTTTCTGTTTTTTACTTTATCATTGATTTCTATTTTCATTCCATTATGATCAGATAGAATGCATGGTAGCATTCCTTTTTGTATTTGCTAAGAGTAGATTTGTGGCATAACTTGTGGTTTATTTAAGAGAAGGATCTACGTGCTGCTGAGAAGAAAATGTATTCACTCATTGATGGGTGGAATATTATATATACATCTATTAATTCTAAATTATTGTGTAACTGATTTCTATGGTTTTTTTGCCCAATTTTTGTTTGGAAGATCTGTTCAATGGTGACAGTATTGTGTTAAAGTCACATAGTATTGTTGTATTCTGGTCTTTTTTCTTCCTGGAATTGAGAAGGATGTGTTCAATGTACATGGATGCATATATACATGAATTTTTATGATTTTTATGTCTTGCTGATTTATACGTTCCTTAAGCATTATGAAATGTCCTCCTTTATCCCTTCTGACTAATTTTGGCTTGAAGTCTGCTTTATCTGATATAAGGATGGAGACCCCTGCCTTTCTGCTGAGTCCAGGTACATGGTATGCTTTCCCCATTCTTTCATCTTTAGTCATGGATGTCTTTTTCTCTGAGATGAGTGTCCTGAAGAAAACACATTGTTGGGTCTTTCTTTTTAATCCAGTCTAATTTTGATTGATGAGTTTAGGCCATTAACGTTCAGGATTATTATTGAGATATGACTTCTATTCCTAGTCATTTTGACTTATAACTTGACTTGGTTTTTCCTTAATTGGCTATTTCTTTAGGGTAGTTCCTACCTTTGCTGACTTTCATTGTTGTTTTTTATTTCTTCCTCATGGAATAATTTGCTGAGAATGCTCTGTAGCACAGACTTTCTACTTGTAAATTCTTTTAGCTTTTGTTTATCATATCATTTTATTTCATCATTAAATCTGAATGCTAGTTTTGCTGGGGATAAGATCCTTGGTTCACATCCATTTTCTTTAAGAGCTTGAAATATGTTGTTCCCTGAGTTTCTTGCTTTTAGAGTTGGACTAAATAATCTGCTGGTATTGATATTGGTTTCCCCTGTGTGTAATCTTATGCTTTCCTCTCACAGCCTTTGAAGTTTTCTTTATTTTGTATTTTAAATATTTGAATTATAATATGCCTTGTTGTGGATCTGTTGTAATTTTGTATATTTGTGTCCTTAAAGCCTCTTGTATTTGATTTTCCATTTCATTCATCAGATTTGGAATTTTTTCTGCTATTAATTCATTGAATAGGTTATTCATTCCTTTGGATTATGTCTCTTTACTTTCCTCAATCCCAATAAGTTTTATATTTGATCTTTTCATAATATCCCATAATTCTTTCAGGTTCCATTTGTAATTCCTTACCATCTTCTCTTTTTGAACATCATTTTCAAGGTTAAGTATTTTGTCTTCTTTGTCTGAGGTTTTGACTTCCAGGTGATCTTGCCTTTTGGTTATGCTCTCTATTGAGTTTTGAATTTAGCTTATTTTTATTTCAAGGATTTCTGTTTGGTTTATTTTCAGAATCTCTTTTTATTGGAATTATCTATTGCTTCCTGCAATTGCTCTTTTAACAGTCTATTGGTGCAATCATTCATTGCCTGCATTTGCTCTCTTATCTTATTGTTCAATTCCAGGATTTTTTTTTTTATTATTTACATTCTGAACTCCCTTTCTGACATTTCTTCTTTCGTGTTGTCATTGGATTCTATTGATGTGGCATCTAGGTTTGTTTGGGACACTTTCTTCCCTTGTTTTCTCATGTTGTTCATGTATCCTCCTCTCTGGCAGTTCAAATTTGAAGTATTGCAGGCTCCCCCATATAGACTGATAGTGTCCATGCAGATTTCTAATACCTCACCTTGAAATGAGAGATCAATATTAGCAGTGCACCAATCAATATGCATTCTTAACCCAAATAGTTCCCATTAAGATATTAACCTTGTTGTCTTAATAAACAGAGATGATGAGTTCAAAATTATTATCTATAGCAAAATCAATAGGTTTGCAGTAAGAACCACAATTTCTAATGGTGGGCAAAGGGGATGGGGAGGGGTGCAGAATATAATGTTAATGAGATAAGAAGTGAGTCTATAGAGATACTCTGTTGTAGGAATATTGAAAGCAGAATTAAAAGAAATAGGTTGTTAGCATGACAAAAAGGAGGAAGAGTCTCCCAAGGAAACAGATATATAAGAGAAAAATAGAATGAGAAAAATATTAATAAAAGAAAAAAGTAGAAATATAATAGGTATCATAGGAATAATCTTAATAATACTAATTTAAAAGAATTCAGCAATAAAATTATACTGTACTGTTCAAACCCTGTACTATTCAGTAGCCTGATGCTTGAGAGAAACTTGAAAATTCAGTGTCACATGAAGGGTGCTATCCCACTACCTCCAGGTCAGGAATAATGCTTGTGGGAAAAGGTGACCCCCATGTTGATAATCAGTCACAGTGTAGGTACTGGAGATGGCAGGTCTGATGGCATGGGCCCGGGCTTGTTGATATAGATTCGTGAGGACAAAAAATGTTAATATACTTTTAAAATTAAATGCTGATTGGAAATGTTCAAGTGACCAAAAATCTAATTCTTGGTATTTTTCCTTCTCAAAATACTTTACACTCTAGATCCACATACTAAGCATGGAAAGATAAATTTTTTGATAGATCAAAATGCTCTATTCACGGACAACTGTTGAAATGGAAGAACAACTCTCAGAGCACTGCCTCATGCTGTGTGTGTGTATGCTCTTAAAATAAGTAGTTTAGTCAGAAAATAGGTTCCAAAGAGCAGCAAACCCCCCACCTTCTTTTAAAGTTTGCTTGATCAGTATTAAAGTGCCATGTTTGAAGTTTCTTAGAACTATACAACCTGAATGCCATCCTCGCTACAGAGGTCTGTGGGAATTGCAGGATTCATAGTCACACAAGCACCTCTAATAATTCTGGGCAGTGCTGTGTGGTGTTCTGCCTATGCATCCCTCACCACAGAAAGCATGTGGAAGATGTAGGCCCCCAAAGACCATGAACATTCTAGCATAGTGCTATGTTGGGGCAGCCCACACAACAGTGACTCCTTGGGGTTCTGAGACCCCAGGAATTCTCAGTATTGTAGTTCACTATAAGGTAGCACTGATATCAGAGCTTTTGAGCACAGCAGGTCATTGATTATTCAAAGTAATACAGTCCATCCTAAGCGGAACTCACCATCAGGACTCCAAGAATCAAAATCCTACAAGCCTGCCTCTATACCCCTGAGGAGTCTGGATAGTGCAATGCATTGCTCATACATGTAGCCCTCAATAGGAAGTTGTCTAGAAGCTACAGGTCATGAGGTATTCTGGATATTGTAGTCTGGCCTTCTGCCTGCAGAATCTTAACTGTGGAGTCCTCTATGAGTGGTAGGCCACACAGGCACCTGGGCCCCTCCAAGAATCTTGGATAGTGTAGTTTACTTCTCTACCCCACAGTACTCACCAGAGAGTCCTGGGAAATTCTGGTCCCTGAGGATTCTGGGCAATGTAGTCTAGTGTTTTGCCTGTGTGCCTCTGCTGGGAGAGCCATGAGAATAGCAGGCCACATGTTTGCCTTGGTACTCTGAGAATTCTAATGGAATACAGTCCTGTATCAATGAAGTTTTTACTGTGGAAGCCTCTGGAAACTCTAGGCTTTATATCTAGCTTAGTCTCAGGAGTTTTGTGTAGTGTAGTTTGACCTTAAATATGTACAGCCCTCACTGTGGAATCCTCTTGAAGTTGCAGGCTGAAACTCACCTCAGCAACACACTCAAGGATTTTAAATAGTATAAACCTACAGTTCTCAATGCAGAGGAGCTTGGGAGCTGCTGGCCCTACGTATTGTGGGTTATATAGACTTGTGTTTTGCCCATTCCACAGAGAGGAACCTGGTAGCTCAAGTCTTATTAAAATTATAGCTAATGAAGTCCAGTGGTTTTCTCACTCAACACAGAGGGTTTTCACAGTCCCAGAGTACTAATGGTAATGAAGGAAAGTGTTCTTGCTCAATTATTACAGATAATCTTGGAAGTTAGAGCACCTGAGGCTTGTGAGTACACAAGGTTAATGGTTTATCTGATCACCACAGAAAATACTGGGATTTGTAGCTCCTGAGAGTTCTAGATAATTTAATCTAGTGTTTTATGTGCACAGAACTGTGTGGAGAAGGGTCACAGTAACTGCCAACTCTGCTTTTTCTGATACCCTGAAGATTCCAGGTAGTGTACTCTAACAACCCTTTAACAGCCCTCATCACAGAAACCTCTAGAAGTTGCAGAATACAGGCATCCCCAGGGAATTTGTGCACTAAAGTTTGATATTACTTTCTAGCAGCTCTCACTCCAAAGGCTCCTGGGAACAGCAGGTACCCAAGGGTAACATGTATCTGTTTGTCATTCTGCCTGCCCATCCCTCACTGCAGAAGTCTCTATGAGATGCTGGTCCCCAAGGTCTATTGGTAGTGCACTCTGTCATTTGGCCTATGCTACCCTCATTTCACTAGGCCCTGGAAACTGCAGACCCTGAAGGACTCTGGGCAGTGCAGTCCATTGTAAATTTTGCAGTCCTGACCTAAGATCGTCCTAGGAGCTGCTTCTACATTCTCAACCAGTCATCCCTGAGAACTCTGGGTAATGTGGTCCAGCATTCTTCTGTCCAGCAATGACCAATATGGTCCCCAGAAGCTTTGGATTATGTGCTTGCCCTGGTATCCCAAGGGTTCTGAGTAGCTCAGAATATTGCCTTCCTAGCCCTCTCCAAAAAGGACTGTGGGAGCTATAGCAGTGTGTATGTCCAGGTACCCCCAGGGGTTCTGAACAGTGTAGTCTGGCATTTAATGCCACAGCTGTCACCACAGTGGCTTCTGGAACATGTCAGATAGCCCCCATCTGTGTGCAGACTCACCAAGAAAGCCCCAGTATGTTTTGTAAAACTCAAGGTCACATAGTTAAAGAACTCTTTCCACAATGTTATTGCACTGATACATCAAATTATTATTGTTTCAAGTACTTTAAAACTGAAAAAAGAGCCATATAAACAGGAATAAAATTAAGCAGTGAGGTGGCATGAGCCTTCCCTCAATCCCCCATGAGGCCCCAGGGGACTCCCATACCATTCCTGCAACATTCTGAGGTTTTGTCCCAGTGTTTCTCTTTTCAGTGTCCTGAAATTCCTTCCCAAATCCACACCCACTTTATAAAAATATTATGCTATGACATCATGTTATGAGGATAAGCAGCCAAAGCCTCAACAAAGGGTGCTTTTGGAAAAGTAAACCCAGCTAAAACATTACCTATGAAAGTGAAAAACATGGCAGAGCTTCCTCCTCAGCACATAGAATAGTGAATAGCAGACTTTCCCTCATTTTTCCTCACCTCCTCAGATGTACTTTGATTATCCTGAAGCCACAGTGACATCTTACATGTAGGTGCCAAGGAGACGTGGTGTCCAGGTTGTCCCAGGAGAGGCATCTATCTCCCTGTATGGGTCTCAAGGAGAAGGAGGCTCTTGTCACCAGTCATGGCCCCAAGACATCCTCAGTCTTAGTTTCTTTCCCCTGCAGTTACAGACACCCATCCCTAGCAGGCAGATAATTCCAGGGATCAGGAAAAGCTGCCCTGAGAACCACCTGCTGGTCACTGTGGGCAAAACAGGACACTTAATGCTCACTGTTTACCGGTGCCCCTGCACCCCCTTGTGGCAGTTCCGATAAAGTTCTGAAGTTCATTTTTTTGATTTTTCTTGACCATGATTTTGGTAACTTGGGGATAGGAAGAACAGTAGAGTACAACAGACATTATTACCTATGTACATTTATGACTGCATGGCCAATGTGATCCCACAATATGTACAATCAGAAAGATGAGAAATTATGTTCCATTTATATATAATTTATCAAAATGCATTCTACTGCCATGTGTAAATAATTAGAACAAATTTCAAAAGTTTAAAGAAAACAGCAATAAAGCCCAACATCCCATGTTTGATGAGAAAGTATGGTGATAGCAAAAAAACAAAATATATGGTTGACAGGCCAAGTTCATTGATTTCTTACATATCAGCAATAGTTTTTGGGAAAAATTGGAATTTGAAACTAGACTAAGAAAGAATTATAAACAATAACATTTATAATAATACACCAAAAATTGAAAATTTCAAATAACTTATAAATTACAATTAAACTCTCAGAAAACTAAGAAACCAAGTTGGAAAAAAAAAAAAAAAAACCAAAGCAAAATATAAGTAATTGCAGAGATATTCCTTGTTCAGGTCTCTACATAAGATGATATTTATTCAATTTTGATTTACGGATCGCCGCAATCACATTCAAATATCCAGTGAACTCTTTCTGAACTTAGAATATATGTCACAGACTGCAGAAGGACTAAAAATGAACTTTCACATCTCAACCCCAACGCATGTTAGAAAGCTGAAGCAGTGTCCATAATGTGATATGCTGTGAACATGACTGAGCAGGGTAGTACATGCCTGTAGTTCCAGTGGCTCAGGAATTTGAGGCAGAAGGACCGAGAATTCAAAGCCAGCCTCAGAAAATATGAGGTTTTAAGCAACTCAGTAAAACTCTGTCTCTAAATAAAACACAAAGTAAGGCCAGGAATATGGCTCAGTGGTTGAGTGCCCCTGAATTTAATCTCTGGTATGAAAAAAGAAACACCACAGAAAAAAAAATAAAATAACAACTAATACCCCACAGGTTGAATATAATGCTGCTCAAAACACAACTGACATTGGAAAATAAAACACAGGAAGAGGTTGGTGAGCCCCACCCTGTCTGCAGGAAAGGGGTGGACCCTGAGCACCTGCCAAAGAACAGGATGCTCACATCTGGTCTGGTGATTGGTACATTCTTTTCTTTGAGGGGAAAACTGCAGATTTTAGGCCAGGTACAGTAGTGAACATGTATAATCCCAGCAACATGAGAGGCTGAGACAGGAGGATGGCAATTTCAAGGCCAGCCTCAGTGACCTTGTATCAAAATTAAAAAATAGAGAGTTGGGCATATAGCTCAGTGGAAAAGTGCCCCTGAACAGATACTGAAACACCAGTAACAAAAAAAGAAAAGAAAAGAAAAGAAAAGAAAAGCTGTGCTGTTTGCAGAGATGCAGTCTGGAGGGACTATTACTGTTTTTAGAAAAACATAGGTAGGACAGGCCTCACCAGGCAAAATCTGAGGTAGTGTGTAAACCAGACACTGCCCTACCTCATGGCCTGCACACAGCACCATGCAATCCAAGTGGCTCTTGGGACATACCTCTCCAGGAGGAAAGGTTCAGGAGCCTATGGTGGGAACTGTGACACAGGAAGCTTCCTACCTCTGCTGACACAACACTTGTGCATAGACCCTCCTCCAGGTACAGATTCTGTGGACTGATGCTGGGATGGGTTGGCAAATCCTGTAAGTAAAGAAAGTCCACAACCCACTGGTGGGAGTAGGAGTGTGGTCCATGTGTGGCATTACACAGCCTCAAATGGGGAGGATACAGCCCACTATCCTGGGCCTTAAAGCCAGGTTCACCATGCTTGACCTCCACCTACCTCTATGGAAGGATCTGTCCTAACATTGATCCCAAAAGCTTCCTCAGGCTTCCAGAGACCAAATGATCCTGAGATATGCTGACATCAAACTGTGTTCTGCCATCCCAGTCTCTCTCCACCAAGTGACACTGAGCCAGGATCTGCTGTGCACTCCCTTCCACCACCATGAATATATGCAGTACATTCTGCCATCCTCCTTTGGCAGGTTCACAGGAACCTGGCCACCAATCACTAAGCTTCCAGTTTCTCCACTCACACTTGGTCTCTCTGAGTTAAAAACTATCACTACCTCACCCTACTGCACCCTGTCTTTGTCTCCCTGTAAGATGTGTCTGAGAATATCTCAGAATATGCTTCACTCTTAAAGATGAGATGTCATGACTTGGTCAGCTCTGAGTGTACATAGGTGTAAGAGGAAAGAGTTGGAGAAGGCAGGTTTCTGTCTTTCCTAAGCATAAAAGGCAGGACATCCAGCTTCCATCTTGTGGCCTCAGATACAGAACTCAGGCTTTGGGTAGAGATTGTGCTGGCCTCTCTCCTGCCACAACTGTGACAAGATTCCCTTGTGTCCAGCTGCACAAGATCTTGCCTGACCACCTGGTATGTGGCTCTGCTCCTGCTTTTTCTGCCTGCTCATTCACCAAACCTTTGAGAGCACTCTGGGAGACAGAAGTGGAGGACATACACAGCCTCTAGTTAGAAAGCATGGGCAGGCCCAAAGCTTTAAGGCAGATGAATGAGAACAATGCAAGAAGACACCCAGAGATTACAGGAGACTTAGTTCCTTAAGGTGAAAGGTAAAACAAGAAGAAAATTCAAAAGTCCAAGTAAGAACCACCAGTGTGAAGTTTCAGAACAGAGGCAGGTTGTCTGCAAGAACTGAACACCTTGCTCAACCATACCAACTTCTTTAAAAGGGTGATGTTTTTATATTTCTGAAGGGAAAAGTGATTCCAGCTCAGAATTCCATACTTGACAAATGGTTAATCAGATGAGAGGGTAGATTTCAGTCATTTTAAAGACATTCAACAATTCAGAAAATGTACCTTCTTGGTTCTTTGTTGTGAAAGCTATTGAGGACATTTTCTAAGAAAACAAGGGGACATCCAAGATGGCGGACTAGAGGGAGGCTGCATTCCTTGTCACTCCGTAACTCCGGTTTCAAGCGCAGGATATCTGTTTCTTAGTAAGGCAGTTTTTGCTGCTTAGTGAACCACTGCTGTTTACTCAATTTGTCTACTGTGATCACCTGCAATCTGCCAGCATATTGACGCCATGTTTAGTGCAAATTACTCACTGTCAGGCACTTAACATCAGCCATTTGCCTGCCTCTTGCCTGTACATCACCTGCCTTACACCTATCCATCACAAAACCCATGAGGTTCATCTCCCGATGGCCAGACAACAGTCAACAAACTGATCACCCACAGACAGTGGAGCACCAGCTGCCTGCTATTGCCTGGAAGCTCACTGTTACAGTACCTGCAGGTTTGATTACACGTGGCTGTCACCATTTTGAGACAACAGCTAGGCCCCATAGGACCCCTTGCCAGACTGACTGAGCCCCATCTCCAGGATCGGTCAACCCGACCAATCACTCCCTGCCTTTGGGGCCCTCACATCCAATGACTGCTCCCTACGGCCAGGACTCCCAGACCAATTGACTGTGCCCTATCACCAGGACCCCAGACTGACTGAAACCGGCCTCCAGGATCCCACAACCATGCCAAACACACCTGAAATCCAGGACCTCTGCCTGATCAACAGAATCCTAGTCCAAGACCTCCTTCTGACCACGGCCACACGATGAGCTGCAGCTCCCCATTTGCCAACACATCTGGAAGCCAGAGGGGCCACCTTGGAGAATCCTGGAAGCCATAGCTCTGATCTTTATGTGGGGCAAAACCCATCCTGAGACACCTGCTGGAAGCTTGAAGCTCATTGTCAGGTACCTCTCATGCATCAGGCTACTGAAGTATCATTACCATATGACTGTTATACTGTAGATTTTCTTTTTTCTCCTTATTGAAAAAGTTTAAGTTTTTATTTCTCTACTTTTCTTGCTCTCTTTTCCTTTTGTTTACCTGTTCCCTCAGAGTCTCTTTATTCATTTTTTGAATGCTAACATCCAATTTCTTTTGATTACACTCTCACCTTTTCTATTATCAAGAACTTGTGTATATTCTTTTCTTATCCCATTAGCAGACACATTCTACATCCCTCTGCTTCCTCTTTATCCTCCATTAGAAAGAGGAGACCTTATTGCAAATCTGTTTGTTTTACTCAAGATAATATTTGAACTCATTCTGTTTATTATGACAACCTTGTTATTGTCCTCATAGGGGCTATTTGGTCTAGGATTGCATAATGTCTGAATTGGGCACTGCTAATATTGATCTCCCCTTAAAGAAAAGGTTTTGGAAACCTATGGGGCCACTATAAGCCTATAGGAGAAAATTTGCAATACCCCTGATCTGCACACCTAGAGGGGAAGATACATGAAAAACATGAAAAAACAAAGAAAATGATCCAAACAAATCTAGATTCTATATTAATAGAATCCAATGACAGTATATTAGAAGAAATGTCAGAAAAGGACTTCAGATTGTACAGATTAAGATGATTCACAAAGCAAAGGATGAGATAAGAGAGCAAATGCAGGCAATGAATGGTAATACCAATAAGCTGAAAGAGTAAGTACAGGAAACAAAAGACCATTTCAAAAAAGAGAGAGAGATTCTCAAAAAAAAAAAAATGGAAATCTTTGAAATGAAGAAAACAATAAACTAAATAAGAAACTGGGTGGAAAGCACCACCAAAGGACTAGACCAATTGGAAGACAGAACCTTAGACAATGAAGACAAAATATTTAATCTTGAAAATAAAGTTGCCCAAACAGAGAAGATGGTAAGAAATCATAAACAGAATCTCCAAGAACTATGGGACATCATGAAAAGACCAAATTTAAGAATTATTGGAATTGAGGAAGGCACAGAGATACAAACCAAAGGAATGAACAACCTATTCAATGAAACAATATCAGAAAATTTCCAAACCTGAAGAATAAAATTGAAAATCAAATACAAGAGACTTACAGAACACCAAAAGCACAAAATCACAACAGATTCACACCAAGGCACATTATAATGAAAATGCCTAACATTCAAAATAAAGATAGGATTTTGAAGGCCATGAGAGAAAAGCATCAGATTACATATGGGGGAGATCAATAGAGATAGCACCTGACTTCTCAACCCAGACTCTAAAAGCTAGAAGGGCCTGGAACGACATATTTCAAGCTCTGAAAGAACATGGTTGCCAACCAAGAATCCTATACCCAGCAAAACTAACCTTCAGATTTGAAGATGAAATAAAATCCTTCCATGCTAAACAAAAGTTAAAACAATTTACAAACAGAAAGCCTGCACTACAGAATGTTCTCAACAAAATATTCCATGATTAGGAAATGAAAAACAAGAATGCACATGAGCAAAGTGAGGAACTACCTCAGAGAAAAACCACTCAAAAGAGAAACCGAGCCAACTTAAAAACCAAAAATAAGCCAAATGACAGGGAATTCAAATTATATCTCAATAATAACCCTGAACGTTAATGGCCTAAACTCATCAATCAAAAGACACAGACTGGCAGAATGGATTAAAAAGAAAGATTCAACAATATGCTGCCCGCAAGAGACTTATCTCATAGTAAAAGACATCTACAGACTAAAGGTGAAAAGATGGGAAAAAACCTACCATTCACATGGACTCACTAAAAAAGCAAGGGTTTTCATCCTTATATCAGATAAAGTGGACTTCAAGCCAAAGTTAGTCAGAAAGGATAAAGAAGAACATTTCATACTACTTAAGGGAACCATAAATCAGGAAGACAGAATGATAGTAAATATTTATGCCCCAAACAATTTTGCATCCCTGTACATCAACCAAATCCTTCTCAATATCAAGAATCACATAGACCACAACACAATAATTCTGGGTGACTTTAATCACCACTGTCACCACTAGATAGATCTTCCAAACAGAAACCAACCGAAGAAACCATAGAACTCAATAACACAATCAAAAACTCAGACTTAATAGACATATATAGAATATTGCATCCATCAAAGTGCAGATTCATTTTCTTCTCAGCAGCACATGGAACCACCTCAAAAAAAGACCATATGTAATGGGACAAAGCAGCCCTTAGGAAATGTAAAAAATTAGAGATACTGCCTTGTGTTCTATCAAATCATAATAGACTGAGAGTAGAAATAAATGACAAAATAAAAAACAAATTACTCAAACAACTGAAGACTAAATAATATGCTATTGAATAAAACATAGATAACAGAAAACATCAGGGAGGAGATAAAAAATTGTTAGAGGTAAAAGAGAATGATGATAAAACATATCAAAATCTCTGGGACACTATGAAAGTGGTACTAAGAGGAAAATTCATTGCATGGAGTGCATTCCAGAAAAGAATGAAAAGTCAACAACTAAATGACCTAACATTACAGCTCAAAGTCCTAGAAAAAGAAGAACAGAATAACAGCAAGTAGTAGAAAACAGGAAATAATTAAAATCAGAGCTAAAATCAATGAAATTGAAACAAAAGAAGCAATTCAAAAAATTGTCAAAACAAAATTTGGTACTTTGAGAAAGTAAATAAAATAGACAAACTCTTAGTCACACTAACAAAGAGAAGGAGAGAGAAAACTCAAATTATTAAAATTCATGATGAAAAAGGAAATATCACAACAGATACCACTGAGATACAGAACATAATGAGAAGCTACTTTGAAAATCTGTATTCCAACAAAATAAAAACTACTGAAGACATTGACAAATTTCTAGAGACATATACTCCTCCCAAACTAAACCAGGAGGACATACACAATTTAAACAGATCAATATCAACAATGAAATAGAAGAAGCCATTAAAAATCTACCATCCAAGAAAAGCCCAGTACCAGACAGATTCTCAGCTGTGTTCTACAAAGAAGAACTCGTTCCAATACTTCTCAAAGTATTCCAGGAAACAGAAAAGGAGGGCACCTGACCAAAGTCATTCTATGAAGCCAGTATCACACTCATACCCAAACCAGGCAAAGACACATCAAGGAAAGAAAATTTTAGATCAAGTCCATGATGAATATAGATGCAAAGATCCTTAACAAAATATTGGAAAACTGTTTCCAAAATCATATAAAGAAAATTGTGGGGTCTGGGGAGATAGCTCCTTTGGTAAAGTGTTTGCCTTATAAGAACAAGGCCCTGTGGGTTTGATCCCCAGCACCCAAAAAAAAAAAAAAAATTGTGCACCACAATCAAGTGGGGTTCATTATTGGAATGCAAGGTTGGTTTAACATCCATAAATCAATAAACGTAATCCTTCATGTCAGTAGACTAAAGGATAAGAATCATATGGTTATTTCAATTAACACAGAAAAAGTGTTCGACAAAATACAACACCCCTTCATGCTCAAAACACTAGACAAAATAGGGATAGTAGGAACATACCTGAATATTGTAAAGGCTATTTATGCTAAGTCCATGGCCAACATCATTCTTCATGGAGAAAAACTGAAATCATATCCTTTAAAAACAGGAACAAGACAGGGATGTCCTCTTTCACCACTTCTATTCAACATTGTCCTCGACAATCTAGACAGAGAAAATAGAGAGACTAAAGAAATTAAAGGGATACGAATAGGAAAAGAGAAAGTTAAGCTGTCACTATTTGCTGATGACATGATTATATATTTAGAGGATCCAAATCCTCCTCCAGAAAACTTCTAGACCTCAACAATGAATTCAACAAAATAGCAGGCTATAAAATCAACACACATATATCAAAGCATTTTTATATGCAAGCGATGAAACAGCTGAAAGGGAAATGAGGAAAACAACTCCATTTGCAATAGCCTCAAAAAATAAAAAAATAAAATACTTGGGAATCAGTCGAACCAAAGACATAAAAGTGTCTAAAATGAAAACTACAAAACACTGGAGAAAGAAATTGAGGAAGACCTTAGAAGATGGAAAGATCACCCATGTTCTTGGATAGGCAGAATTAATATTGTTAAAATGGCCATACTACAAAAAGTGCTATACAGATTCAATGCAATTCCAATTAAAATCCCAATGATTTACCTTACAGAATTATAACAAGTAATCATAAAATTCATCTGGAAGATTAAGAAACCCAGAATAGCTAAAGCAATCCTTAGCAGGAAGAATGAAACAGGGGGTATCGCAATACCAGAACTTCAACTATACTACAAAGCAATAGTAACAAAAACACCATGGTATTGGTACCAAAATAGACAGGTAGATCAATGGTACAGAATAGAGGACATGGACACAAACCCAAATAAATACAATTTTCTCATACTAGACAAAGGTGCCAAAAATGTGCAATGGAGAAAAGATAGCCTCTTCAACAAATGGTGCTGGGAAAACTAGAATTCCATATGCAAGAAAATGAAACTAAGCCCCTATCTCTCACCTTGCACAAAAATCAACTCACAATGGATTAAGGACCTTGAAATCAGACAAGAGACCCTGCATCTTATAGAAGAAAACGTCGGTCCTAATCTTCAACTTGTTGGCTTAGGATCAGACTTCCTTAATAGGACTCCCATAGCACAAGAAATAAAAGCAAGAATCAGTAAGTGGGATTGATTCAAACTAAAAAGCTTTCTCTCAGCAAAGGAAACTATCAGCAATGTGAAGAGAGAGCCTACAGAGTGGGAGACTATATTTGCCACTCATACTTCAGATAGAGCACTAATTTCCAGAATATATAAAGAACTCAAAAAATTCTACATGAATAATACAAATAACCCAATCAACAAATGGGCTAAGGAAATGAACAGACGCTTCACAGAAGATCTACAAGCAATTAACAAACATATGAAAAAATTCTCACCATCTTTAATAATAAGAGAAATGCAAATCCAAACTACCCTAAGATTCCATCTCACTCCAATTAGAGTGACAATTATCAAGAATACAAGCAGCAATACGTGTTGGAGAAGATGTACAGAAAAAGGTACACTCATACATTGCTGATGGGGCTGCAAATTAGTGCAGCCACTCTGGAAAGCAGTGTGGAAATTCCTTAGAAAAACTGGAATGGACCCATCATTTGACCCAGCTATCCCACTCCTCTGCCTATACTCAAAGCACTTAAAATCAGCATACTACAGAGATACAGCCACATCAATGTTCATAGCTACTCAATTCACAATAACCAGATTGTGGAACCAACCTCGATGTCCTTCAATTGATGAATGGAATAAGAAACTGTGGTATACATAAATATATATATATATATATATATATATATATATATATATATATATATATACACACACAATGGAATATTACTCAGCTCTAAAGGATAATAAAATTATGGCATTTGCAGGAAAATGGATGAAATTGGAGAATATCATGCTAAGTGAGATAAGCCAATCTCAAAATTCCAAAGGATGAATAATCTCACTGATAAGCAGATGATGACACATAATGGGGGGTGGGAAGGAGGCCAGAATGGAGGAAGGAGGGACTTCATAGAGGAAAAAGAGGGGTGGGTGGGGTGGGGGGAAGAAAAAATAACAGAATGAATCAAACTTCATTACTCTATATAAATGCATGATTATGCAAATGATTATGCTGTTACTCCATGTACAAGCAGAAACATTATCCCACTTGTTTAAAATAAACATAAATAAAATAAATAAATAACTATTCAAACTTCATCTCCAAAAAAAAGAAAACAAGGAGTCAAGGAAGAAAGAACAACGTTGCCAATTGGTAAGCACTGGAACCACCTAGCAAAGCAGGGATGGGAGCTCCAGCCTTGGAAATGCCACCCCACCCAACCCTGGAATCTACCCCTTGCAGTGGCCATAGGAAGAAGAGGCCTCATTCAGAGAATTCTCAGGTGGTGTTCTTGAAATCCTGGGAGATATTATGGGTGTGATAAATGCAGATGTGCAAAAAAAAAAAAAAAAAAAAATCCCGTAGAAGGCAGGTGTGATGGTGTGCACCATAATCCCAGTATCTGGAAATACATATGCAGGAGAATCTTGAGTTCAAGGTCAGCCTCAACAATTTAGAGATACTTTCAGCAACTCAGCAAGACCCTGTCTCTATATAAAATATTAAAATGGCTAGGATGTGACTCGGTAGTAAAAGGGTTGCCTCTGGGTTCAATATCTGGTATCAAAAAATTAAAATAAAATACAATAAAGAAAAGAATAAATAAAAAATACATAGGGAAACTTCATGAAAACAAAAAGATAGGGGAAATATACATAGAACACAGAAATGTAGCTGACTCAGTATTCTACAAGGGAGGTCACATACTCTATTGGATTTAATGGACAAAATGCACATGTAAATGATAACTGTAAATTAAACTAGAAATACATTTCTGCTCTGGGTTATGTGGGTAAGTTGAAGGAGTATGGTCTCCTCTGTGGCATGGTCCTGGCAGGTGAGGCAGATGACTGCAGTGAGGAGCACAGGAGGGACTGATCAGAAGACCCTTTGCCCAAACTCTGCCCCTCAAAGTAAACCCCAAGGTGCTAAAGTTTTCTATGCAGAACTTCAAGGTCTATGCTAAAGGGAACTACCTGCAAAGTGAGGATCACCAAGGCCAGCAGCTGCCATGGTGATGTCAGCAAAACTCATCACAGTGTGCAGTCCATGATGGTGGATGAAATGCCTGTTGTAGAAGCAGACTTCCTTGGAGGATGTCAGTGGAAGGTCCAACAGCCACACCTTAAGGGCAGCCAGGGAGGGATTCAGCCCATCACTGCTGGCAGCCAGGGGGCAGAGACCAGGTCCAGGGAAGATGTGAACAAGGGTGGCAGGATAGTGGTCAGTTTCTCCTGGCGTATCTCACCACTCTGTAGTGGTCTAGAGGACACAGCAGAGGCTGTGTCAGGATGCAGCAGCTTCTGAGGAGGAAACTACAGACAAGCTCTGTGTGTGTCCCAAAATGTGTGCCCCTTGAAGGGCATGGCACTCAGCACCCTCCTCACTTCCTTGACTCTCCTCTGTAGCTACAAAGGCAAAAAAGGGTTGAACTCCAGTGAGCCAGGCACCAAGAGTACTCATAAGAGACAAACATTATAGGCTAAAATATCTTAACAGTTTATCTACAACTTTCTGCAAAGTATTGAAAACTGAAAACATTTAGCAAGAGTCTAAGAGCTGAGTGATTTGGAAGAAGCTGATCATAATGCAGTGAATTACACCGGTGACCACTCACCACTCTGGTGCTGCTCCTGTGTTTCTAGTAAACAGCCATTTGACCTTCCTGTAGCAGTCAGAGCAGCAGGTCCTCTCATCATCCCCATATCTTTGGTAGGAGGTCATGGGAACATGCCTGAGGCCACACACCTGAATGGAGCTGGGCCTAGACATAGTCTTGTCATGGGTGGTGTCAGGGGAGATGCTAATGTCAAAATCATACACAGAAAAGGAGAAAAATTTCCAAAATGCAGTGACCAAACCAACTGGGGGCTGGCCTGGGCAACAGCACCACACTGAATAGTCTGGCCTGCCCATGCTATCCTTATCCTGGTATTGGAATCATGCCTCAGGATAGTTGAACACAAAGAAAAGGAAAATTTCTCAACAATACTGGTGAGGAGTGGGACCTCTGGCCACTGCTGACTCCATGAAATAAGAAACTGACTCCCAATGGTAAATGAGTCCCAGAGACAGCTGGATCTCTAGGTGGCAGGTATATATACTTTGTCTCCAAGATTATCACCCTGATCTCTGAGATACACATGAAGTCAGGGTTGTGTAGGTGAGCTACAAGGAGCAAGCATGGCAGCAGAGGAAGCTGCCACTTTCAGGTTGCTGATGTGGGTTCCTTGCTGGTGACATCTTCCCCAACCCCTGGGGTCACACCAGTCTCTAACCAGGTGCCAGGGTGAGGGCCTGAATACTCATAGCCACTCAACACCGTGGTCTACACCTAAGAAAGGAAGGGAACTGAATAGGCATAATGGTCCCACAGCCTGAGGAGATGACACTCCCTGGCAGTCAGTGGCCTTGGGTTGTGAGGGATACAGGAATGTCTTGAGCTAGGGCCAATGGTCTCCAAAATCCTGGGATGGTCTCTGGGAACTTTGGAGGCTCAGTTTTCGCACATCCTGCTGAAAAGAGATCAGAGGAGGAAAGGGTTATTGGGCCTGCAAGTCAGCAGGTGAGTGCAGATATATTGACAAACAGGAGTGGCCATTGGGCACCTGGACATATTGTCTCTGTCCCTTCATCTGAATTTGAGCTGATCCCATCCTGTAATTATGAGCCCAGCACATCCCAAACCTATAGCGTGGCTTAATTCTCAGATTTATTTATTGTCTCTTCCCTCTGGCAACATAATGCCCCTGTCTCCAAACTGACTCATGAACTCACAGTCACAGTTTCACCTGAGTCTCCCCAAGTCAGCCTGTCCTTGTTACAAATCAGACTCAGAGTCAAAGAGTAGGAACCCTTGGCCACTCCCCTGTCCACTGAAGCTTGTAAATGCAGCCAGAGTTGTCAAGGCAGCTGCCTGAGTGCCACAGGGTCTCAGAACTCTCCTCAGCGCTGGGAAATTCTGTGAGTTCTGGCATGGCCTGCCAGACTGACAGTATATGCTTGAAAAGTATATTTGGTGCCACTGGTAATAGGGAAAACAGTTGTACACCTGCTCAGTGGTCAAGCTTGTCTCTGAAGCCAAATTCTCCTGCCCAAAAATACTTCTAGCTTTGGGATACAGGAATGCACAGAGCTGGCTGGGGCAACTCGTGTTCACCAAGTAAGTGGTGTGAGCCCTGCTAATCTTTCCAAGGACAGCAGAGCAATAGGCCATGTAGTGCTTAACTGGAGAGAGGGCTGTGTGGTGAGCATGTGCTGGGGAGGCAAAGCAGGTCCCTGTGGACAGGACACATGGGCCCACTTCATGTGCTGACCCCACTCCCAGCCAGATGTGAAACCTGCCTCCCAAACTGACTCCAACTACACCCAGCTGAACTCCAGAGCACCCAAAATTTAGATGTGGAATATCCTGCACCATGGAGGGGCAAGGCCTGAAGATTCTCCTGACCAGAGCCACTTCTTTATCTGGAATTATCATAGGTCTAGTTTTCTAAGGTTCATCTCAGCTCTGGG
The DNA here is from genome assembly GCF_902686455.1 of Sciurus vulgaris. Taxonomy (NCBI): domain Eukaryota; kingdom Metazoa; phylum Chordata; class Mammalia; order Rodentia; family Sciuridae; genus Sciurus; species Sciurus vulgaris. The sequence continues at coordinate 64,228,833 of NC_136477.1, read as the reverse complement.
AATCCCTGCAGATTATACAGGGTGAGAAGTGGGCACACCCCATGTAAGAAAACAACTCTGGAGGAAAGAGTTCAAGGGTACATGGCACCAGTAGCAGGGGGACAGATCATTGCAGGGGATTGGGGGACAGGGGAAGGCACCCAGGAGAGAGGAAAAGATGGACAAAGGTGAGTAAGCTACCTGGTGGAGTGGGACACCTGAGGAGAGGGGCAGCCACCTGGGGGAGAGTAAATACAGGAAGGAGTTGAGGGAGCCCCCTGGGGAAGGGAGAAGCCACAGTGGGAAAAGCCACTTTTTGCTATGAGGAGCACCTGTGGTGTGGGAGAAACAGCCTGAGTGGAGGTGAGGAGAACCTGTGCTGGTAGAGGTAGCTGCTTGGGACTGGGGAGAGTTGCCAAGGGGGAGATGGGGAGCTTCTTGTGGTCAAGGTACCTGCCTGAGGTGTGAGAGAAGCACCCTGTCGTTCTTGGGGAACTTTTGACGGTGCCAGTGGAGTCACCTGGGGTGGCCTGTAATCCTTACCTGCTGAACCTTTCTGGGGTTTGGTGGTCATGGCTAATGCAAAGTCCTCCAGCCTCTGGCACACCTCTCTGGGTTAGTGCCAGCTCTTGAGTCCTTTGGGATAGATGGAGTAGGGTGGTGGGTTCCTGGATGAAGACAGTAAGGATGGAGGTTTCAGACCAGGATCCTCCACATATTTCCTGATCAGGGCCAGCTCTCTGAGGATGATGGCACTCATCACCCTGAACCCCCATCCACAAACCTCCTTCTAGGGGACATCTCTCCTGTCCACAGCCTTTCCCACTGGAATGCACATTCCCTAAAAAATAAGCAGAGTTTTGCAAAGAGTCTGGCTGAGGAGTCCCTCTGGGTCATGCACTCTGCTGGCCCACCACTCTTCTCAAACCCAGGATTCCTCCTCAAGCCCAGACCTGTGAGACACAGTGGTTCCCAACACACTGCCTGAGACTCACTTCCTGTTCACCCAATTGCAATCTGTCTTGCCTTCCCATTGCCTTCCAGTACTTCCCTCCATGATCTATTCCTGTTCAGTCCTTGCCACACTTCCATTTCTATCACCCTGAGAGGCTCCCTGAGGCCTAGGTATGAGACACACTTGCCATCTAGACCCACTGTTGCAGGGACGCCTGGCTCTCCTTGCAGTGCTTGACAGTTCCACTGAAGGATGGTTGCAAAGACTCATCCTAAGAGGATTGCATGACAGATGTATGCCTCCGTAGCTTGAATGTTATTCTGTGGAGTTTTCCTAATAATATATTACTCACTTCAGTCTGGGGATCTTGCTAGAGGTGATGGGAATAATTCTACAAATTTTCAGAAAAACATCATGGAGACAAAACACATGTTGAAACCCTGTGATGTTAACCTCACTACAGAAGAATGTTTTTATTATGTTAAAAATCAAACACTGCATTTACTGACACAACCAGAACTTGTTGGGGCACAGAAATTTATAGATAACAATGTTTCACTAAGTTCTAAGCACAAAGCAGCTCCCACAGTAGCTACTAGATATGGACCAGCTTATTTTATCAATGGCAAGCCCTGGTACCCCCCTAAAGGCAAGCCCTTAGAGAAGATAGATATAGATCTCCCCCTGTCTCCTACAGGGTAGTTTAATCCAGATGATGGTTTTGTTTATGTTTGGTGGTAAGGTAAAATAATAAGGTTTCACAACATTCCTTCCTTCCTGCAAAGAATAGGTTACCCCTATAATAAACATTAGTGCACAATGCCCTGTTCTGGGAAAAAAGAGCTACATAAGACAAGGTAATCTATTCAGTAAAATAAGTTGGCCATGAGAATCATTGCAACCGTTGCCCTCCAGTAGCCCTTAACTCAGCAATTTAGATATTAACCAGATGGACCTAGTAGAGATGGTGACATGACATTATTTGTCTATTGCTTTACCGCAAAAGTAATAAGAATAGTTTTAGGTTATATAGAGTTTAGATATTAAGGAAATAAACATTGTATTAGCTCACTGACTTAGTTAAATATTCTTAAAGTAATTGTGATTAAGTAAGGATAATCTGTAAGGTTATTGTTTTCTCACATTTTTTTGGTAAAAACAATTTCTGCCTATGCTTTGGAAACTTCTTTGATTTTATTAATCACAAGCCTGTCATCAAAGCCTGAAGAAAAATGTATATAAACCCAGCCTTCCCCAGAATAAAGTGGGATTGATTGAACCAGAACTAGAGTCTGTGTCTTTCATTCTCCATCCATTGCCGACGCTGTCTCCCCATGCCCCGTTTACCAGTGTGGAACCCATGGACTCCTGCTAGGGCTGGACCCCAGCACACTGTCACTGGCCACAGGTTCTATCATCCACCCAGGCACATGTGTCAGATGGGAGGAGATGCTCATGAATATGACCTCAGCCAACTACTCCTGAGGAGGCAGGGGGAGTGCAGCTTGGGCCTGGCTCATAGCCAGCAAGAAATGCTGATGCCATACTGCTTGTGGTGTTGTGGCTGTAAACTCTTGCTCTCCCACTAGTTCCCCACTGGGGTCTTCATGGTACATGCAACCCCTTGGCACCCCTGGTGGAACCAGTGCAGACATGTGCCCACAGAACCTCTTCTGCAGCAGTAGCTCTACAGGTTGGTCAGCACCACCACATTCAGCCTCCTCACATCCAGGCAGTAGTGGATGTCCTTCCAGAGCTACACCAGCTCCTCGCTGCCTCCTGGCACATGGCAATTCTGGAAGAACATGCTGAGTCCTGGCTGCCCTCAGCTCCCTGGCTGACAACCCTTCAAACCAACCTTGGGGAAGGGAATAATGTCTGGGATTGAACACAATGATCATCAAATACACAGTGTGGTGAAGCAGGGCAGGTGTTAAAGTGCCCACAAGGCTCTGAGGAATTGCCCTGAACACCCAAGCACTTTTCAAGCCATGCTGAGCACCTCACCTCACCCTTTAAGTAGCCAGACCTGTCAAACCATCTTGACATGCTTCACCTTTCCCAACAGAGGATGGCTCTCAGCTGCACAGGTGAAGAAGTTAAAGCATGGAGAGAGAGACCTGACAACCCATCTTTGGGTGGACAGCTAGGGTGACACCACTGTCAGTTCCACAGGTTTTGGACCCAAGGGGCCAGTGTTGACCCATACCTTAAGTGATTGACCTCTCAGTAGGGCCAGGCCTTCAGATGCTAGAAATGTTCAAAGTTGAGTGGAATAAAGGGGACCCTATCCTTGTTCAGTAACAGCTCACTCATCCTGAGTCAGATTTGACCAATAACTAAGGATGCCCAGGCTGGCACTTCCAGTACCCTGTGCGGTCCCTCCATTTGCTAAACCCTGACAGCCCACCCTGTTGCCTCTGGTACCATGTCCACAGAACTGGCAGAAGTTACTGGAAATTACATGCCCTGCTCTCTGAGGTAATGATTCCATTGACCCCTGCCATTTCAGAACACTATAGCATTCCCTGACCCAGATGCAGGACTTGGCTCTGGTAAGAAGTCCCTGCACAGGACAGGCTCTGCCCTGTGCTAGGTGCAGTGGCCATGTTTCCTCAGCTACATGTTGCATCATCAGACATATCTGTGAGCCATTGTGACTGAGGTTATAACCCTCTCTGGGGCTTCTCCTCAGCAAGATGAGGTAAGGCAGGCCACAGCCTCTGGCAGAGGGAGAAAAATATCAATAGGTCCTAGACAGAAATGTCTTGGGAGTTCTAGGATGAGGAAGAGGTTACTTATTCTTTAAGGAAACTGGGGGCCCAGACACAGGACTGAAAAGTGGGCAGGCCCAGAGACAGTCCCTGGGGGTCCTGCAAGATGTATACCTTCTCTTTACAGATCCCTCTGACTTCTGGTTGGACTTAACAAGGCCATAAACAACTTAGTGAGTCCCTGTCTCAAAATGAAAAATAAAAATAAATGAATGAAATCGTTTGAGATGTGACTCAGTGGTTGAGTGTCCCTGGATTCAATCCCTGGTACCAAAAATATCCCCTTTGGGCCAGATGTATCACTATTTGGAAACTGCCCAGCATCACCTGGACACACTTTAATCATATACACCACTGTTTAAGAGGAGCATGAAGCACAGTCCTCATATTAGATGGGCAAATAAAGATTACAAGTTGCTGTCTATCAATAAAGTCAGTTGTGATGCCAAACATGCTGAGATCCAAGGTACCACCAGATGACTGGAGAGACACTTCTGGTCTTCAGAGTGTAAGCAATAGAAGGTCTGGTAGTTCATTTTCAGAATGTAGTATTCAGCCTTAATTGGATCCAATTGTAACCCTTCCCTTTTCCCTGTCCTAATTGTAAAATTAGTCAATTGAGTAGACTGCAATCCCAAACTCCTCAAGTCAGAGTGAAGGGCAGCACTGCATTAGGTTAGAGATAAAGGCAGGTGGACAGCCCACCCAGGCACTTGCTAGGCAGGTTCTGGTAGTACAGCCTTCTACCAGAAGTAAAGGTTTGCCTTCCCTACTCACTTTTGGGCATGGTATCATTTTGTATGCATCTCCTTATTTCTAATAAGACTTACTGCAGATTGAGATCCTGGGTTTAAAAGACAAAGACATAGCTCTCCAAAGGTGGACCATGTTTCATTCATTGATTTTTTTTTTTCATTATTTAGCACAGTGCAGCACAGGATGACCACTGACCATGGACTTGTTGATTAGGTAGTTTACTTCCTGTTTCCAAACCAGTTAAAGTTGATCCAGTGAGGGTAGGTCACCCTGACTGAGCTCATGTCTGTTTGGTTTAGTGGAAGCAGAAGGTGGAACCTTCTGCACCCTGCTCCACCACCCAGGCTTAAATCTAGAAGCCAGCAGGTTGCCTGCAGTTTCTCCTGCTAGACCAGGACACAAGCACACAGCAGGACCACACACACATTGTCCAGGAGGTGCAGGTGGAGTTGGCTTTCCAGAATGGGAGCAACAAATGGCTGTACCTTGGCAAGGTCATCCTGCATGTCTTGGCACAGCATGCCTGCCAGGATCACCAGCTCTGCTGGGGGCTGTAAGCAGCCCTCACACTCCTTCAGTTGTGCCAGAAACCTCTGCATCCTCTCCATCACAAAGCTTGTTCTTCCCATCTATCAATTTTCAGACCAAGTCTGTGTGATATATGACCCTGAGGGCAGCAACACCTGCACAGGACAGTAAAAGGAACCTGAGAGAGGAGACCTACATCACACATCTTCTAGAATTTTCTTCTAAACACCTTAATTGTTTGATGGTGCAAAGCACTGACCTGGGTGCTGTCTAGAGCCATACACCTGGGGTCTGATCTTCTCCTCTGTCCCCTGTACTTATCCACAGGTCCACTGGCCTGGCCTTCTCCTTTCTCATCACCCCTTCTCCTCCAACGGCTGAACCTTTCCTCTCATTCCTGGTGTGGCTTCTGGTTCACCAGAGGCCCTGGGCTATCAGATGGGCAGCAAGGGTCCACCTGACTTCACAAGCATACACCCTATTCACACCCTATTTACAGCAGAGATATAGCTATTGCCAGCACCAGTCCCACTAGTATGATAAACACATTTCCTGGATCAAACTCTCTTACTGCAGAGCACCCCACCAAGGGGGATATCTCCACCTGGGCACTGTGGGAGCTTGCTGGTGATAAATTTTGAGACATAAGAACTTATTCATTGCCTAATTTGCTTCTGGGGATACTCTCCTGAAAGTGAGGATTGAATGTTCTTTCTGGAGGCAGGGAATTCTGCCTGTTTGTGCTCCCTGACTGTGGGACTGTCTTGGTGAGGTTGTCCCTAGCAGGGACTGGGTACACTCTAATTTAATCTTTGTCCCCCAGTCCCTTGAGTAAAGGGAGCTACAAAGTTTCCATGGTGGGGGCAGAGCCCACTCAGGACCAGGTTTCCTCCAGCACCCCACTATTGGCTGTTGGGGAAGAAAGGGCTGGCTGCAGATTGAATGGGACCCTTAATTGAGAAAAGGAAACAGCTTTTTCTATGGAAACATGCAGAAAAGAGGGGCCAAGTGGAGATGGGTAGGTTGTTTGGCTTCCTGAACCTGCCACATGCTCCTAACTTTTGGGAAGCGTTGCACTGGGAATCAAGAACAGGTGCCGGCACCACGTGAATACATGGGGAAGGTTCTGTTCTTCACACCTTAGGCCCAACTCCCAAGCCCCTGGAGACTTCCACCCAGCTGCTATTTTGAGGCTCCTGATGCAAAGTCCCTTTGGCCCCACCCCACTTGCCAGACTACCCCTACACCTGTGGAGCCCCCAGAAACCCAACCCCCACCTGCCTCCTTTGGTAGGCCCAGTCAGACACACCCTGCAGGAAAAGAGGCACCAGATGGGCATCACAGGACTCAGATGCTACCAAACTGCAGCCAATCCAAACAGGCCTGAAGACTTAAGACCAATCTCAGAAAGGAGGGGCAACCAACCAGACTGGGTGTGATGTTTTCCAATTCAAGGAGCAGCTAAGCCATGGAGCTGCACTGCATGCTCCCCAGCCCTGAGCTGCCAGCAGCCATCATGCTGTGTGGTGGCTAGGGCCTGAGGACAGTTGCCTGACTTGGCCAAAGCCTTGGTATGCCCAGACCTGGAGGAGAGGTTTTGGAGGGCAATGTTGCTAGGGCCAGTGCTAAGCTAGGTGACCCACATGCCCTCATGCAGCCTTCCATCACTGCCTGGTCCCCTAGACCTTGGGGGTGCTCACTGCCACCAGCAGGAGCTAGTTGACCAGGTTATCCTGATGCCCAGTGTGGCCAAAGCAGTCCAGGGCCACCTAGCAGGCCTGGAGGGTAGTGCGAGCTGTCAGACTTCAGTGGGGTCCCCTGTCCTGGCTTGACCCAGAGCAATCCATGGTCCACTAGGCTGCACCCTGCACATACCATAGCTCCTCTTCAACTGGGTCAAGAGGTTAGGATCCCATTTCTTGAAACATCAGGTCCCTGATCCTTGCTCCCTTTGTCTTTCCTCTTACCATCACCACAGAGCATGTGCTTGTTTTGAATCTCAGTCTCAAGCAGCCAGGACCAGAAGCATCTCCAGTTGCCATGGGAACTGTGAAGTCATAGTGCTGTCATGCCTACCATCTGTGACCTCAGGAGCTGTCTGTGGTCCTGGCATGAGGTCATGGAAACCACTCCTCAACATCCAGGTGGCCCAAGGCCTGGAGAAAGCCTCTGGGGAGAGAGAGAAAGTGCGAGCTCCTACCAGAGCCTGGAACCTTCAGGCCCTTCACACTCGCCATGCCCGAAGTCTGCACCTTCCACTTGGAATACAGTTGCTCTCCCATCTTTTGCTCTCATGGCACAGGAGCACTGGAAACCAAATGAGGCCATTTTCAGAGGAGAACTGATTGTAGTTGAATGATTGAGAGATCTTGGATATGACTTACAGTCACTTATCTCACTCCATTGAATCTTGAGAGAAAGAGTTGCAAAGCTAACTAGCGACAGATAGACATTAGATGAGGAATTTATTTTTCTTGCTTGCAAATATATGTACTGGGACTCCAGACCATGTGAGCCATCACCACTTCTCTTTGCCTGTTTAGATTTACTGACACCATCTGGTTGAGTTGCTGAGGCAATTTCTAATGTAGGGAAAAAGGCTTTGCCCAGGAGAAACACCTTCCTCTTCCTGCCCCATAAATGAGACTGTAGGCAAGATCCAACACCTCCACTGGCTTGTGACTTTTGCCCAGATATTTCCTGGTTAGAAATTTTCCAAGGAAAATGACAGGAGGAAAAAGAGGAGTAAGGAAGGTATCAGCAGATTGTGATTGTAATGGCTAGGGATCCATTTGTGAATGATCCCAGAAATCTTCCTTCCTACTAAAACCCTGAGCATATGCTGATTCCCACATAGGCTTGCCTCTTCTAATTCCCCAAGTCCTCCATGCTCACTGCCATCATTTTCTGCTCAGTGATCAGCTAAAGAATTTTCCTCCTTCAATTGAAAGGAATAAATGTTTCTCCTCCAGATGCACCCCTAGATTGTGGGTCTTGATGTGCACAAGAGTCCTTGCAGGATTGCTGTGAGAAGGGAGATGAAGAATTCCTTAGAAATTCATTGGTTTTGTCTGGGGTTGGGTTTTCTGCAGAGAATTTGATAGAGTCAGACCAATAGGGGATCTAGGTGGTACCTAAAATGGGCTCCAGCAGAGCTGATGAAATAGCTCATTTTGGTTAGCACATGCCTAACATGTGCAAGGGCTGTGGTTCAAATCCCCAGTCCCTCAGAGGGGGAAAAAATAAAGAACAAGTTTTCTGAATATGCCAACCCTCCCTCATCTCAACTTTTTCTCCTCTTTTCATCAACTCAATTGACGCAATTGAAAAAGTACCAGTTGCACACGCAAGAATTTTTCAATCAGACTTTCAGCATGGAACTGCAATGAAAGTTAGCTTCCCCTCTCACCAGCATTTCTCAAGAGGAGATGTTCCTTGAGATGAGTCAACTCTCAGGAACTCATAGGTCAGATTGTTCTGACAAGAGTGCCCATGGGGGTATATCCTCAGCAATTCTTGAAGAAGACAATGCTCTCCTGGTTGCAATGGCAGGAACCTCAAAATGACAACTGCACTCATCTTTGGGAATGACCAGGCTTCTAGGGAACACTCCAGACTCTGTGCAAGTGAAGTGGACATGCACACTTCAGCACTCTCAATGGGAAACTCAATGTCATCTGGAAAAGCAAGAGGTGAGGACCAAAGACAGCCACCCTTGGCTCTGGATTTTCTCAGTTTTCCTTTGTTTCACGTTGCAAATGACTTGAAGTGAAATTGTATGATTTGGGGATGAACACATGTTACTTCCTGATGATAGCATTCAGTAGAAAAGGGGGATTTGAAACCTAGTCTCCCAGTATCATTGGAGGTCCAGTGTCAACAGGAATGAAACACTTTTAGTGACTGTTGTTAATTTTGATGGAGGCTCTTAAGAGATGCAGTGTAGAATTGAGTGAAGAACATGGTGTTCTCATGTGCACCATGGTTCTGGGAATGAGTGGATTGTGGTTTGCAGGGTCAGAAATGACACAAGAAGCCATATTTCAAAGAAGTCACACTGAAAGAGGGAAGGCAGAGGCATTAGGCATGTGGCATGTTGGTGGTGGATATAAGCAAGTCCAAGAAATAAACAGGATGTTAAAATTGGAAAATGCTTCAGGATACACTCTTCCTGCTTACTAAGGACTATCACAAATTTGGATGGTTTCAACATAATCGGTTTTGATATTCAGGTTTTGCCCATGTTGGGTCTTGACTTTTCCTATTGAGCAGGATGGTTTTGAATAAATTTCTGATATTGAGGTCCACTCTTGATATCCAGAGCCATGCTTCAATGCTGCATATCCCAATGTGAAGTAGCTTACTTTGAAGGTCAACAGAGTAGCTAGTGTGGTGTAAGAAAAGTCTTTCCTCACAGGTCTTGTGCTGAAAAAAAATCAGCATATGTATCATCAGCTGTCCCTTTCAAGCAACAGGAAAGAGTCAGGAATTGGCAAGGGCATTGATATCCTTGCAAGGGGAATTAGGGTCAGTCATGATGGTTGTTTACAGAATGATCTGGAACTGACTACCTCCTGTATCTGTATAGTATGTTGAAATTAAAGAAATGTCCTGGAATTTGGGCATAGACCTTAAACAATGACCAATTTTCGAGAGTCTATTCACTGAAGTTGGTTTTAACACCAACACCCTTCTGCCTTTCATGCCCCCCAAAGGTCGTTACTCTTCCTTTTGGAGTGTTCAATCTTGAAGCTTTGTGCCATTCCTCTTTCAGCACAATGCATGTTCATATTTGTATTGTGCCCTGTGAAAATGTATTCATCAGTCCAATGACAGGTTCTTGTTTCACCCACTGGCTTGTGTTCTGCATCTTTCAGATATGATGGTAAGCTGGTAAGAGGACTCTTGGCAATTTCCCAGAGGGCCTTGTGCCACAGAGGCACTACTCTGGTCAAAGGAGTGAACACTTGGGTTAACACAGATTGGCCAGATATTTCTGCATCTGAAGGTGAGTTGAAGGACCTCTGGAAAAATCATGGCAGGACAATTTCTGAGTGTAGCCCAGTTGTAAGGCCAAGGTGGTTGGCCTGGTAGGTGGAGTGAGTACAGAACATCTCTCCTTGCTTGACAGCTCTCTCCTGTCCTCCATCCAACATGCTGATGGGAGGACTCCCTGGTCTCCTTATGAGCCTTCCCAGCGGCCACCCATCTCCACTTAGAAGACCAACTCCCCGGGTTCCATTTGTCTCTGGTTAGGGCTTTCTTGGAAAGGAGGGGCAACCAACCAAACTGGGTGTGATGTTTCCCTATTCAAGGAGCGCCTAAACCAGGGAGCTGCACTGCACACTCCCCTGCCCTGAGCTGTCAGCAGCCATCATGCCATGTGGCGGCTAGGGCCCTAGGTTAGTTGCCTGACTCGACCAAAGCCCAGGTGTGCTGGAGGAACAGTTTTGGAGGGTAATGCTGATGGGAGCTGGTGCAAAGCTTGGTGACCCAAGTGCCCTCATGCAGCTCCCCGTCGCTGCATGGCTCCCTAGACCTTGTGCAGGCTCACTGCTCACAGCAGGAGCCAGGTGACTGGGCCTTCATAATGCCAGGTGGGGCCCAAGCAGCATAGTGCCACCTAGCAGGACTGGAGGGTAGTGCGAGCTGTCAGGCTTCAGTGGGGTGCCCTGTCCTGGCTGGACCCAGAGCAATCCATGCCCCACTAGGCTGCACCCTGCACATACCATAGCTCCTCTTCAACTGGGTCAAGAGGTTAGGATCCCATTTCTTGAAACACCAGGCCCCTGACCTTTGATCCCTTCATCTTTCCTCTTACCATCACCACAGAGCATGTGCTTGTTTTGAATCTCAGTTTCAAGCAACCAGGACCAGAATTGTCTCCAGTTGCCATGGGAACCATGAAGTCACTGAGCTATCATGCTGCCCAACTGTGACCTCAGGTGCTGTCTGCATTGCAGGCACAATGTCATGGAATCCACTCCTCAACATTCAGGTGACCCAAGACCCAGAGAAAGCCTCTGGGGTGAGAGAGAAGGTGTGTGCTCCTACCAGAGCCTGAAACCTCTGTGTCCTTCACACCCGCCATGCCAGAAGCCAGCCCCTTCCATTTGGAATACATTAACTCTCCCATCTTTTGCTCTCATGGCACAGGAGCACGGAAACCATGTGAGACCATTTTCAGAGTGAAACAGATTGCAGTTGAATGATTGAGAGATTCCGGATATTACTTTCAGCCACTTATCTCACGCCATTGACTCTTGAGAGAAAGAACTGCAAATGTAGCTAGTGGCAGATGGACATTAGATGAGGAATTTTTTTTTTCTGCCAGAAAATATCAGTCCTGGGACCCCAGAACCCATGAGCTAGCACTCCTTCCCTTTGCCTGTTTAGATTTACTGTCAGCATCTGCCTGAGTTGCTGAGGCATTCCCTAATTTAGGGAATGCATCTTTGCCCAGGAGAAACACTTTCCTCTACCTCACCTTTAGGGGTGCCAGGCTAGCTCTGGTGCAGGTAAGCCCTGCTGAGTGAAGACCCACAGACTCAAGGAGTTGGGTGGAAGCAGACTGGTAGTGAGCAGCCTGCAAACTCTTATTGCAGGAATAGGTATACATTGTATAAATTTTTTGCCTAATCACAACATGCCATGGGGGATCAGACCACCAGGCTCCTATACAGTTTCCTTTTGTAATACTTGGTCAACTTGGGGCAGATGTTTACATTCCTTTGCAAGTTTACACACATGACATTAACTGGTGTGAGCCAAGAACTAGGATTTCTCCCAACATCGCACAACATTTCATTGAAGAGAAACTAAAAATTTTTCATTAAAGAAGAGTGGCAACCCAGATACATACAGTGCTTCCTGATGTTTCCACGGACAAAGTCAGACTGAGTGGAGTGTGGCTGCATGATAAAAAAGGGGCTTGGGGACTCAGTGGAGAGTCAGCACAGACAGCCTGCCACCATATATATCCCAGAAATACTGGCTTTAAGAATGAGAAAAGCATACACAGGAGGAAGAGTCCACAGCTGTGCCAGGGAAACCTGACTGAGTGGAAGATCAAAAGCACCCCTCTAGTCAACTGAGGAAAATACCACCAAACCAATTAGTCAATGCAGAAAAGAAGTGAACCACAAGCCATGCATGTTGGTCAAGTTCAGTGGGGATCTGACATTGAGACCTCACCACTGCCTAGGCACATCATATCGAGGAAGCTATACCCCAAAAGGACCCACATCTAAGAGGGGATGCTTCTAAATGCATGCAAAATTTCAGCCTATTAACACACACAACATGAGAAAACATTAAGACCCTTCCAAAATTTTCATCATTACCCAATAATTGCATCCAAGGACTTTTTTTTTTTCCACTGAGGAAATGAACTGGAAAATTACTGATTGTACCCTAACCCTAAAGGTCCCATTCTAGATGGTTGCTATTTGGTTAAAAGTTACATGTGAGACTCATTTGAGACTATTATCTGCCTCAATATAAACAATTATTTCAAGGGATGATGGAAGCTTTAACCATGTCATTAATGACTGGTACTGTGAATTTACAATTTTGCACCATTGGGAATAACTGTTCTTGGACATAAATGAGATCAGTGGGAATCACAGTTATGTATGTTCAAAATTTTAAGTGTTTCTTCATACATCTTATAGTTCATGCTTACATCAGTGATGTTTTACCAATGAAAACACAAACAATATTCAGAAAAAAATGCTTCAATTACTAGAATAAAACTCACGTTTTAGTTGCCATGATTTCTAATGTTATTTTCATACTCTTTAGATTGCATTAGATCTAAATATTAATTTATGACATTTAGATTCCTAAAGAGTTTTGCAAAAGGTTATTTTATTTGAACTAATTTAAATTCTGGATGTGAGAAAAACAGGATGAAACCATGAATTCAAATTTCCATGTTTACATACCTGTGACTGCTTATTTTCAGTGCCACTAAACCCTTTGTCCTCTTCCTCTGATGTTACATCTGACAGTAGTCTGTTGACAAATGGATAGTTTACTTAAGTTACTTAGTACTACTGGAAAGTGTAACAGTCTATCAAATTAAAAACTAATAATAGGCTTTATACTAGATCATCATTTACTTTAGAAACTATTTTATTGTGCTGTGTGTGCTTGTGTGTACTTGTGTGTGTGTCTGTGTGTGTGTATTCATGTTTTGTGATTTTATCCAGGGACATTTGCAACCTTAGCAATTATTCTACCAATGAGTGTTATTGCCAAAACTATTGTGCTTTGAGACAGAGTCACTCTAAATTGTTCAGGGTATCATCAATTATGCCCTTCACCTATCTCAGCCTCCTAAGGAGATATGTATATGTGTGACCAACTATACCCAGCAAATATTTACTATGCTATGCATGCTTTCTCTGTTTAAGAACTCCAAAACTTGTCAGGAAAAAACTACACATCAACAGGTATAATGCATAAAAATAACTCAAAGAATTATCCCTCCAGAAAAACTAAAAGTTCCCAAAAATAAAATTTTAAAAATACCCAGAAAATATCCAAATTTACAATTTGCTATTCACTCCTCATAATAACTTTTCAACATGCTCTGTTCATCAATATTGTTTTCCTAATGACTGATACTTCTTATTCATTTGTCAATGAATACCTTCATATATAAAATGTTTTTTCCACTATTCTGATGAATTGATTTTTTTTTTAGAAGGCAAACTATTTGTTCAGTCCTTCAGGACTGTGGCTATCCTTACTGATATAATGTATTTCCCCCTCGGGGTACCTTAGTAACCCAGCAACTATTATACTTAGGATCTAACAAATTGACCTGTAAAAATTTTCTATACAAATCTAATCCATTTACTCCCAGATTGTTAGGAAATTTTTTATATCACCATGGTGTCAACAGTTCTAGTTATTTTAACCAAGAACTGAATAAGTTTTTGGTAAGAGGTAGTTGAGAAAAAAGGTACCTTTTCTGGAGGTTGGTATGAAGATAGACTTAAGGAGTGAGATTATAAGTCAGAGGCAGAAAATGGTAAGAACAGGAAAGTTTTTAGCATGACACACATTAAAGCACCAAATGGACCTGTATTTGTATGACCATATAGGGATAGTTGAGGATTAATGACAGAGGACAGCACAGGCAGGAAAAGGGATAGAGGCTGATGGCTGCTATGCAGTGAAGCTAGATCAATATCAATGCTGTGTGGTAGACATGAAGGGCCTTTGTGAGGATACAGATGAATAATGAGAAGGCAACAGTGAAGTGTGACATTCACACAGGCCTGAATGGAGGGAGTGTTTCCAGAAATACAGAGGAGAGACAATTTTCAGTGACATGTATACAATGAAGCTTAATTAAATGAACAAAATTTAAGAAGCTGGTCCAGCTGAAATGCTTCCTCTGTTTCCTTTGCATTCCTTTCCAGAGTTACCCAGCTCATTTCCCCTTCCTGTTAGCTATTCAAAGCAATTTCTAGAGCTTGGTCTTAGATTATTCCTATTACAATTTCTTCCTGTTCAGTAATTTTATCTTAAAATACATATATTTGGTACCAGATATATAACCCAGGATACCTACATGACTAAGCCTCATCTTCAGCATTATTTACTTACTTAATAACTGACTGACTGACATTTATTTATTTCTAAGATAACTTCTTGTTAAATTGCTATGGCTTCACTCTTTGCTGAGGATGGCCTAGAACCTGTGATCCTCCTATACCAGTCTCTTGGTTCACTGTGATTTCAGGTGTGTCAACATACTTGGTTGGCTAGGAATATAATTTTTTATCTTCATTGGTTTATTCTTTTCCTTCCCCCAGAGATATGATCAGAATAAAAAAAAAATACTTGTGCTTTCACTGGATCTGGTTATGACTGAACTAACATGCTACAGCTCTTCATTTGGACTTCCTTAAGGCAGTTCCCTCCCTTGCAAATCAGAATGTGGTCCATGGATCAGAAGCATTGGAAACATCTTTAAATGTTTTAGAAATGTGGATGCAAAAACCTGTTGAGTACAATGTGCATTTTGAACATGGTTCCCAATATTGGATTCACTAAAGTTTGAGCATTCTTGGGTATAGCTACTCTTCTACTAGTTCCTCAAACATAACTTGCCTATTTGAAATCCTCATATTTTGTTTCCCAAATTGTAGGTGTATTAGTATTCATAATCTTTCAGTGAACATTTTATCAGGGTATACTTTGCTGATCCTTTCACAATAGTCCTACCTTATTTCATTTTCAGATTATATTATTCTGCACCATATTTACTTTTCTAGGAAGTTGGAATCTTTCACATAGCAATAAATTACATACATCTATGGTGGATCATTGTGTTTATATTTATTTATGGCAAACCAAATATAGCACTGCATGATGTGGCATACATTTTTAAATTATTTTCCATTGTTGATAAAGAAAAGAACTGTTGGAAATTTTTACTCTGTCTCTCAGACCAGTATTGTTACTGGACACTCACATTTTTTTTCTAATGCTGTGCTCATCCACTTTCTAATGTTTAATCTGAGTTTACCTCCCTTCACAATGTGTGCCCACTTCTTTTCTTTTGTTGTTTGTGATATTTAACTTTCTTATTCTTTGTTCTCTCTTCTTCTCTCCACTTTTTTATTTACCAACTTTCCTCTGACATAAGTCATAGGAAGCGATCCTTATTTAGCAGAATCAGACTAGGCTGAGCCATGTGATGCAGAAATATGATTTCCAGGAACTAACATGCACAAAGGTCTGTCCTAGATTACCAGGGAGCATGTGGTGCTGCATGCCAGTGGTTCCCTGTCTCCTTCTGCAATATCTCCCCTGAGAGAATGGCTTTCTTAAGTCCACTCTATCTTGTCGATCACAGTAGAAGCTCCTCCAGTTCTTAACCCACTTTATCTATGAATTAATAATAAAAGGAAGTGGGGTGAGTAGTTGTTGTTAGAGGCCAGAGATGTCATTGCCAGACCTGTCATGCCCCCTCTCATTTAAAAAGAGTAGTGGCTCTTTTGTGTTTCTTGAGTACTTAAGTTTTTGGTAAATACATTGAAAAAGAGCCAACATCCTCCTCCACCAGTTAACCCTTTCCTGATCCATGTGGGACTTGGCAGAGAGGACCTCCACACTAAGCAGATCCTGAAATGGCATTCAACTCCTTTATTGACATTCTCAATTGAATCGGTTACTGCAACTTATTACCATTTCACTCTTTTTTTTTCTATATATTTCTTATGTTTAATACTTCAACTATTAGAATCTACTAGTACCCATGTTTTAAATAAACATTATAGCCAATGTTATTTTATAATGTGAGGTTCTTACCTTCTATAGGTCCTGTTATGCCATGTTTTTCTCTTTGATATGCATCACCAGATAAATAAACAATGCATTTCTGAGGAAGATTTAGAGAGATGCCCTGGCAAAAATAATATCAATAATTAGGTGCATAAAGGTTTATTAATCACTAAGGTGACACCCAATTTTTCAGTTGTGAAATAAATTAAACTTAAAAACTAGAGAATTGACATTAAAAACTGACACATTTTATACCGCCAGCTTGTATATCCTCTGCAAATAAAGTAAATTTTACCTTTTCTTCTTCAGCTGGTAAGGATTCCATAACACTTCCTAGTAGGCAAGAATGAGTTTTTCCACATTAAAGACTTCAGATGAAGCACAGGCCTGTTGGGGCTAGAATTGAGAAGAAACAAGTAGAAATATAGTTACTCCACAGAAACCTCCCCATGCTAGTACATTGTACAACTAAAAATTGTGGAAATAAGTGTTGATATTTTAAATTCATCAGGAAGGAGAAAATCATATACTCTTCTTGGTCTTGCATTTTTTGAGTGTCTTCCATGCTTTTTGCTTATCATTTGTTTTTATCTTTCTATTTCTTATGCTATTTTCATTGTTTATAGGTTTTCTTTGCACTTGTCTTCTTTTCTCTCATCAGTATCTGCTCAATATTCTATTTGTAATATTCATCCTCTTTCTCTCTTCTTTTCCTATACACCACTTACTTTTTGGTACCAGGGATTGAAATGAGGGGTGCTCAACCACTGACTCATGACCCCAACCCTTTTACATTTTATTTACAGAGTCTCACTGAGTGTTTATCACCTCACTAAGTTGCTGAAGTGGCTTTAGACTCTGCTCTTTCTGTCCCAGCCTTTGGAGTCACTGTGATAACAGGTGTGCACCAGCATTCCCAGTTCATGTTTACCTATATATTTTAATATTAATTTTGGAATCACTAGTGGCTAAGGTTTTGTTCATTGTACATTATCGCTCATCACTTATTATTGGTTATTAATGTTACCGAGATCATTTTAATTTTTTATAAGTTAAACATGTGCTTTGCGTCTAAGATTTTAAGATTCTTTATTCTTAAAGAATTTTGGATGAGTGAGTGATCCTAGAACTTTTGTCACACTGAGTTATGACTTTGACAATGAAATATAAACCATGATCAGGGTATATCAAAAGAGAAATTGATTCAATAATATGACTACAACTAAGAAGGAAAAAGAACTCTATTCAAATGCATGCACAAACCTGTGCATATTAACACAGAAAACATGAGAGAGCAAGGCAATAAGAAACCAACAAAACTCATAGTTCCCTGAGAACTTAATCCACAAACATTTTTGTGGAAGATATACTGTACAAAAATTCAAATAATTGGTTGTAAATAATTGGGAAACTAGGAGAAATAGGAAATAAGTTAATGAATTCAATACAGATTTTGAAAGAACATCCTAACAAGGAAATTGAGTTCCTGAAGAAACTCTGAAAATGATAAATTCATTAACTCAAATAAATGTCTGAATGGAATATATCATCAAAATACTCTATAAAGCAGAGGGAAGAATGTTAAATCTTGATGATATGGAAGAAGTAGACTTCCATATAGTAATAAAAATGAAAGACATCAAACAAAAATATACAAGAGTTCTGGGACAAGTTTAAAAGACCCAGTGGAAGACTCAGATCTTGAGGAAGGAATGGAGATACAGGCCAATTTCATAGAAAATTTATTCAGTGAGCATATAACTAAACAGCTTCTTACTTGTGGGAACAATGGACATCCAGGCACAGGATGAATTTTGAAGCCCAAATAGATGTAGCCTATACAGAATCTGTCCAGGTTATACTTCAGTGAAAATGCCAAAAATTCAGAGCAAATCATTGTTTGTATAAATTCAGGAAAGAAGCACCAAGTCACCTATAAAAGCTGATACATCTGGATAACCCTAAAGGCCAGCAGCACATTTCAAATGATAAAACAGAAATATTGCCAACCTTTCTTGCTATCTGTGTCAAAGTTATTCTTCAGAATCAAAGCAAAACTAGAGACCAAGACAAAAATAAACTGAAATAATTCATGACAAGTAAGTAAACATTGTGGAAGATACACAGAGGAATCTGGTGTGATCAAAAAGAAAAGCAAAATCAATCATGAGAGCATAGGAAATAATACATTTTACTAGAATAATAGATAAGCAGATGAGAATTAGTGGTGAATCCTATATTAGAAAGCAACACACACCTCACTATTTTAACATGCATGCAAAATGTCTTAATTCTTAATTCTCCACTTAAAACAAATAGCCTAAAATACACCCAAATGTATATTGTCAGCAAGAAACAATGCTGACTTCCAAAGATGTTCACATACTAGAACTGAAAAGATGAAAAATGATATTCCATGCAAACAAAAGCCAAAGGCAAGAAAGAGTTGTTATTCTCATACTTGACAAATTCAAGCAATAATTACCCACAGGTGACAAAGAAGGTAACTACATATTGATAATGGGAAGAACCAAAAAGGAAGATAAATGGCTGTAAATATTTATGCTTGAGTGAAAGTGCTCCCAATTTTATAAAATAAACACTACATATTCTCTAGGGACAGATAGGCCCCAATCATGTAAGAGCAGCTGACTTTAATACAACATAAGTAGTGAAAAAATCACCTGAATAAAATATCAATAAAGTTCCTCAGATTTAATTCAGAATGACTTAACAGTTGGCTACAGAATGTTTCATCTGGTAACAGAAGAATACACCTAGTTTTCAGTAACACAAGGAACTTCATAATATATCAAGTATTAGAATACAAAACAAGACTTAGTAAATGCAAAAACAAAATAAATAAAAGCAAAATCAATCATGAGACTCAACATATTACAATGGAATAATATTAGAAAACAACACACAGTTCTGAGAAAACCATGTATCCATATGAAGATGAATGAAGTTTGATCCCTATCTCTTACCCTTCAAATAAGTCAACTGAAAGTGGATCAAAGACCTAGGAATTATTCTAGTAATGTTGCAACTGCTACAAGAAAATTAAAGCTGAATACTTCAACATGTTTGCATAGGCATCATTTTCCTTAAGAATCCTAAAGCATGAAAAATAAAACCATGAATCAGGAGTTGGGATGGCATCAAATTAAAAAGCTTCTACAAACCAATGGAAACAATTAATATCATAGGATGTAAACCTTCAGAATGGGGGAAGATTTTTGCCACTTTATTCTCAAATATGGGATTAGTATCTAGAGTATCTAGATACTAATTAGTATCTAGAGTTAAGTCATTCTGAATAAAAATTTTACAATACTTATCTCCAAGTAACAAATGAACCAAGAACTAAATGGACAAAAGAACTACAGAGATACTTCTTTAAAAAAGAAATGCAAATGACAATAAGTACATGAAAAAAATTGTTCAACATGTCTAGCAGTAAGGGAAATACAAATCAAAAGTATATTGAAACTTTACTCCAGTTAGAATGTCAACTATTATAAATGTTAACAGGGATGCAAGTAAAAGGTTGACTCAACTGTTGTTGATGGAACTGCAAATTAGCAACATTACCCTGGAAAGCATAATAGAGAAACTTCAAAACAATAGTAATGGGACCACTTTATGATCCAGCTACCTCAGTTACTGATACATATTCAAAAGATCTAAAATAAGTATATTATATATTGGTAGAAACATAATGTATACAGGAGCACAATTCAACATAGACAGGCAATGTAATCAGTTTAGGTACCAATCAGCAGATTAATAAACAAACAATATATATATACACATGCATATACATATATGTATATAAAGGTATATATAAATGTGTGTGTGTATGATTTTTTAAAAATATTTTTATTTATAGATGAACACAATACCTTTGCTTTTTTTCTAATATGGTGCTAAGGATCAAACCCAGTTCCTCACAAGTGCCAGGCAAGTGCTCTATAACCAAGCTACTATCCAAGCCCCTATAATGAAGTTTTACTAAGTCATAAATGAGAATGAAATCATGGCATTTGCTGGTAAATGAATGAAACAGGAAAATATATCATGCTAAGTAAAATAGACTAAAGACTTAGAAATTAAAAGTTTTCCATCATTTGAAGAATGTTTTCTGTCATTTGAAGAAGCAAGACAAAAATAAAGAGTAAAAATGGGGAATTTTATGAAAAATAAAAGAATAGATGAGTAGAGGAAATGAATTAAGACTGGAGAGAGGAGGGAAAGCACAGAGAGCAATATTGGAATGAATCTGAACAAACTTTACATTCTCACATGTACACATGCACACATGTGAGAATGCCACTGTGAATTTGACCTTTATGTATATTCATAAAGCACAAACTAAGACAACTATAAACAAACAGAAGAATGATTTGTGGACTAGAGGAAGGTAATATCAGGAAGGAGTATGGAAATGGGAAAACATTGGGTACTTAATTGGAGAAAGTTTTATTCCATGCTTTATAATTATGTCAAAATGAACCTTGATTTTATGTACAATAAAGAACTAAGAAAGATAATAAACCACAATAAAAATCTGCAAATCTGTATGAACACTTGGAGAATGAACAATACATTTTCATGTTCAATGAATCACTGATGAAGTTGAGTTAAATTTTTAAAAACCTCAGAACAAAATGAGAATAGAGATACAGCATCCCAGAATCTATGGGATACAATAAAAACAGTTCTTTTATCCCAGTGTTTTCTTTTATTGAAGCATATGTGTACATAATAGTGGGGTTCTTTATGACAGATACATAAATTTGCATAGTAGTCCCTTTCTCTTCCCTTCCAATCTCTCTTCCCTGATCTAGCAAAAGCAGTTGTAAGAGGAAACTTCATAAAAATGACTCTCTACATTTAAAAATCTGAGAGATTTCAAATAAAAAACCTAAAATTGCAACCCAAGGTATTAGGAAAACAACAATAAATCAATTTGACAGGGAGAAAAAAATTGATTATCAGAGTTTAAACTTTAAAATAGAAAATAAAGGAACAATTCAACATAATAGAGGAATAGTTTGTTTTGAAAAGGGAATCAAAATTGATAAACCCCTAAGCAAGGTAATGAAAGGAAAGAGAAAGAAAAAACAAATAAATAAACCTAGAAACCAAAAGAGAAATATTGCAACAAAAAATCACTGAAATCCAGAACACTACTAGGAATTATCTAGAAAACTTATTGTTCAACACACAGGAACATCTAGAAAATATTATGAAGACTGACATGGTAAAAAAATGGAAATCCTAGAATATATGTATGAAGTAGTAGATATGAATCTAAACAACTCAAATATAAATCAAAGGAATGCAAAAATCCAACCTAATAACAGGTAATTATATTGAAGCAATAATAAAAAGCCTCCAGGACCAGGATGAACAAAGGACTACATTTTATCAGATATTCATAGAAGAACTGATACCAGTGCCCCACCATTACATGTAAAAGAGAAGGAAAGACACTTCCAAAGTAATTCTACAAAGTTAGTATTACCCTGATTGAAAAGAAAAATAAGGACACACACACACACACAAAAACTAAAGACCAATATATTTGAGGATGGCAGTCTAAAAATCTTTATAAAATACTTGCAAAATATACTCAATATCACATTAAAAACAATAAACACTGCTGGACAAAGTGGTGTATGTTTGAATTCCCAGAAATTCAGGAGGTTGTGTCAGGTGATTTATAGTTTCAGTCAACCTGGGCAATTTATAGACCTGGGTTCAAATGAACAACAAAAGGAGTTGGAGGTGTGGCCAGTTGTAGAGCACACCTTAGTTAAGTCTCTGGGGTCACACACACACACCATACACCATGAGCCAGCTGGCTTCATTCAAGGGATGCAAGCATGGTTTAATATATGAAAAGTAATAAAACTAATATACCAGATAAAGAATCAAGGACAAAACCATAAAATAATTTCAATAACTACAGGAAAAGTCTTTGACAATATTTAATGGCCCTTCATTACAAAGCCCTGAGGAACTAGAATGAGAAGGAACTTACCATAACATACCAAAGACCAAGTATAACTTTTCCTTTATAAATGAATTCTTCCTATTTATATTAATCAGACCATACTTTAGCAATGCATTCTGATTTTTTGTTATATGATGAGTTACTACAGAATTAACTACTCCCACCATATTCTACAAATGTTGATTCTACACATAAAGCACAACTGTTGCTATCCTTGTTATTAGGACTCTGAGGTCTTAAATTTTTATTTAGGTTGTTTGGCATCATTATGTGCATATGAGAGATGAATGTAAAAACAATAGAGAAAATATATATATTTTTTATATTTTACCTTTGGGCCAAGTAATATGAAGAAAAAACGTGATTTTTTCTTTATACTGCAACATTGTACAAGAGTGGTTTCAACCTCCTTTTTCTTTTTATGATCAGAATTACAATTGTCAGGTAATGTTCTGATTTCTGGTTCCCCAGTGCCAGAGTTTGCTTCTATAATAATAAAAACAAAGTTTATAGTATATAAAAATGTTCTATAATTTCAAATCAATGAGCAGCTCAGCAATAGGTATTCTTCAAATAGTTTGTCCACTTTCCTCAATTCATTAGAAGCTTGATGTAATTCTCCTTCTTCTTCAGGGACATTCTAAGAAGGAAAAAATATTTAGGGGTAAATGCACCAAATATGAAAAATTATCATAATAGTTTTCTTTGCTGTAGGATACAAAAAAAAAAGAACACATTTCTGAGCCATTCCAATATAAAATAAAATTTCAATTCTTCAACTTACTAAGCTATGTCTTCTCATGGGGTGAGAATGATTAGAGGTAAGAGGGAGATCTGAAATGTTACTCCCTTTACCTCCAAGATAATTTCACAAATACTGACATTCATAAAGCTATTTTATTAATCCAAATTACCTAGAATAAATTATAGCCATCTATAGTTTAGAGTACTTTTAAAAAATTAGAAATTTAAATGTGATATTTTGAATGAGCTTTTGTGACTTATTGTGGCACAAATTATCTCATGAGGTGAAAATATGAGACCTAAGCTTTAAGAGTACCTTATAAATAAAATTGATTGGAATCACAAAGAGTATAAGCTCTGTCCATTTTCTGTGTCAAATAGCTAACAATAAATGTAAATATAAATGTTGATCCTTCCAAGACAGAAAAGAAGAATACCAAAATCTTGTGGGTGCACTGAATGGAAACCACACAGTTACTAAAACAAAACATTTACTAAATTACCAAAGAATGGTGACAGAGATGGCTCAAAGAACAGACATTGGAGAGATGTTTTCTGCAAGGGAATACTGAGTCTTGGAGTAAATCATTTCAAAATATAAGCAAATCTTCATTGTAAGTCCAATATATGCTTCATGATGAGAGCATGCTTGAAGGATATTCTGGTTTACTTTCATATTTATGACATTTCTCTAATTTGTTTGCTTATTTTATGACACCAATTCAAGATAACTCACCTGAATATATATACCCCAGACATCAAAAGTGAATACAAACTTAAAGCATCATTTTTAGAATTCAGTAGAGTTAATAGTCATTTCCTGTATGTTATTTAGAACACTTCATTATATAGCAATTTTTCCATAAATTTATTCATGTTCAAAAAATTAAAAAGTTTTTTTTACATTTGAAACCTTATTGTACCTGCTCCAGAAAATATGCAAATGTATTTATTAACTTTGAAAAGTTCATTAAAAATCAAAAGTTATAAAGTGAATAGTTACATAACTAAGCAAATAAATTTTAAAATTTGGGATCTCAGAATGTGACATAAGGGTTTGGATACTTTTAGACATTATGATACAAAAAATTATGAAACTAACATCATCCTATGGTTATTGAGAGTCTCTGCTTTTAGAATTGGTTATTATTTTGCACATGACACCTGTTTTCAATTAAATGAAGAGTTTTAAATATACTCTTAGTGGAAAGAGACAGAAAGCATGGTAAAATCCCTTTTAAATGCAAATATTTTATAATTTTATTGTATTTTTATACCTTTATTTATTTACTTAGTTTTATGTGATGTTGAAGATTGAATCCAGTGCCTCACACAGACAAGGCAAGTGCTGTACTACTGAGCTACAACTGCAGCACCTAATCTATAAATTAATATAAATTAATATACATATTCTAAATTTCTATGTTTCCATAATTCTAAAATTATTTTAGTGTAAAAATGGAGCCAAGAATAGAAGTAATGAAAAAGTCTCCTAGAAAATTATGGTAGTAAAATATAAATGGTTCAATAAAAATAAAATCTGCAAGCAATATGCTTTACTTATATCAAATTAAAGGCATGAGGGAAATTCCATGATTCTACAAACAATAACTTGAGCTTGAATGTTAAAAATCATGTAAGCATGATTTAAATTTTACACTAATGTAATCCTAACAACAAATACTTAACCAAATTTCCTATTTCTTTTGCATTGAGAAATTCACTCCTAATACAGTTTTACTGTCATATGTATTTTCCAGCCCAATGTTTCCTCCAGCCCCCCTACACTAAACTACTCAATGGAGCACTGACATTTATACATGTTAAAAAATATCAATGTAATTTTCTTCAAATGTTTTTTTTTTTTTTCTGAGTGAATTCACAAAAAATTATATCAGGGAAACCATTGCTTAGTTTCAAGTATTAACACCTCAAAACTCAATATTAAGAGAAAGAAAATTAGTTGCACAAAAGATCACTTTACTTTTAAATGAGATTGATAGTAGAGTCCATCCAATGTATGACAGGTGCCATCAGGATCAGTTTCAGTGGGATTATTTTAATGCAAAAATGTATAATAAAGGGGGTAGGTAGGTTTCTCTCAATAAACTGTGGTGAAAATTTTGATTCACCTATATGAAATGCTATTTCTTGACTGATTTGATTAAAATATAAGCTGTTTTATAAAACTCTGCCTCAGCTTTTTCAAACTATGAAATAGTCAATGAACATGTCCATTTTGTTGGTGGACCTTTAATTAATTAATTTATTTATCTATGTGTGTTGTTGAGAATCTAAATCAGTTCCTCACATGTGCTTTACATTGAGCCACAACCCAGCCCCTCAGTGAACACACTCTTAATTCTATTTTATACTGAAAGCCACTATATTGGCAGAACTTGTCAACAGTTTATTCTCAGAAACTGCCTGTTTTGAAGGCTGAACTTGAATTTCAATTTATAACTGTCATAGTATTTTCTTTTTACCTGAAGTGGTACAGACCTTTGATAATCCAAGACAAGGTAGCAAGATGCAGATTGCCTTCTCTCTTCATTATTCATGGATCAAAGACTAAGTAAGCCAGGTTGAAAATTGTGGTACTGGTTCTTCAGCATGGATATCACCTACAGAAAATACCCCATTTTTCAGGGTGTGGTGATGCCTACCTGCAATCCCAGCAAATTGGGAGATTGAGGCAGAAACATTTTAAGTTCAAAGCCATTCTCAGCAAATCAGTGAGACCCTCTACAACTTGACAACACCCTGTCTCAAAACAAAACATAAGACAAAAGGGCTTGGGATATGTCTCAGTGTTTAAGCATCCCTGGGTTTAGTTCACAGTACAAAAAAAGAAAGGAAAAACAAACACAAAAGCAAAACAGCATAAGCAAAGTTCTAAGCAACTCAGGGACACCCTGTCTCTAAATAAAATATAAAAATAAGACTGGGGATGTGTCTCAGTGGGTGAGTGCACCACAGTTCAATCCCCAGGACTAATCAAAACAGAAAAATAAATAAATAAATAAACCTATTTCTTCCTTTTACCCACAAACAGTATATTGAGTTTCATGAAACCTTAAACAAGTTTTTAAACACTGAATGTTCAAGTATATGTTGTTATTGGAAATACTATTGTCAGGCACACTGAAATATTATAAATCATAAAATACCTTTTTACCTGTGTAGGTATCACTTTATTCAGATCCTCATGACTAGCAAGCACTTATATTTACAGGCAATCAGATACTCAAGAGGAAAGACTCCTACAAAAGCAGAATACTGGTAATTGTGCCTGTGTTTCCCTAAATATTATTGAAATATCATTCTTCCTCTGGTGTCCAACTCTCCAGTCTCTCATTTTCAGGATTCAGTGGCACTCTCCATCTTTGAATTTACATCCTGTAAAGATGCAGATTCCTGACACAAGGTTACAGTCAAAGGACCAAGAGTTAGAGCTCTTTCTGTTTTTGTTTCTGATTCTCGAAAATAAGCTAAATGGGTCTCAATCAAAGGTCTTTGCATAAACACATTACCAACTACTGAACTGAAGCTCTTCAATGATTTGCCCATCAGTTATGTCCATGATCTACCATTATCTACCACACATATACATGGGAAGGACATCAGTGAGTTGGGAAAAGAAGTAGAGGAGAATGGACACCTGCTAGAGACCATAGATTCATGTATTCAACAGATTATAGTCCCCAGTGTTTTAGTCTCTAAAGCCACTTTCACATCTCTGTAAACTCACAAAACTTCCCAGTGGCTCAAATTACTTTAATATCTTTAAACAGAACCTTGAATTTTGTCACTTATTCCAATTAAACAATAGTATAATGGGACTATCAGAGAATAAAAAAAGAAAGAGCAAGAGAGCACAACAGAAAGTAAACAAAAATTCAAGAAAAGATTTTAATCATAGAGAAAGAAAAAATTGTATAAAGGAAAAATTTCTTCATATAACTAAATATAAATAGTAGCCTGAAGGAACATTGTAACTGTTAAAAACAGAAACAATGTGCAGGGATTAAAGGGTTCCTGAATTGTCTCTGCTACAAAATGAACAACGTAGGTTTTTCTGATTCTAAGATCAGTATGTTTTTTTCAGTAGATTAGTGTGTACAGAAAAGTAGAGAGAAAAAGACTTGCAAATAATTATGGCAAAAACAACAAGGACAACAGTATGATTTTTTTTCTTTTCTGAATTTTTTTGATCAAACCCAGGGACTCACACATGTTTGGTAAGAGGTCTACCACTGAGCGACACCCACAGCTGATATAGTACTCTTAAGTAACGCTTTATACTCTCAGAGCAATTTCACATCTATTACCACATTTGAATTTTGCAGCTGTGTAAAGGAGTAAAGAAGACATTAATAGCAGCATTTTACAGATGAAGACACAAAGGCCCAATCAGGCTGGGTGATTTGCCAAAATCATGAATCAAGTGATAAACAGCCAAGACCAGTAACCAAAGATAGGTAAGATAATGATTCAAAAGTGAAGTGTATTTAATAGCACATGTTACCAAATAATGTATTTTCACAGCATTATAAAATCAGCTCTAAGTATGTTTTCTCTAGAGAGTATGAAAGCAAAACATTTTCATTCTCAAGAGATCAATTGCTTCACACTTATACCCAAATCTAAACAGCTGTAATACTAATTGGCATTTGTTAATTAAATCAGCAGGGGGCTTTCAGTGAGGCACTCTATCAACAAGTGGAAAAAAACAAAAAGCTGAGATGTGTAAAATATGATCAACATATATAACATCATATTGCATGAAATTCTCAATTTACCATGTAAATGTGCTTTTTTAAAAACTTTAGCATTAAAGATAAAGCAACCTTACTTTTTTTTTACTTAAATTTGATTGGGCTGCTATAATTACTATCTTTAATGTTTATTTACATTATTTTTAATTACGTTGCATGTCTTTAGTCTGTTTCTAATAAGCAGTCAGAGCCCACACGTTTAGACCCTCATATGTATCCTGCAAGAGGAACTATTTACCACAGAGAGAAGAAGACATGGTCACTGAAAACAACATTCCAGATTTTAATAAAACTGGAGATTTTTTTGGCAGTTAGATTGTCTGCAAAAATACCTTTTTTTAGGCAGGTGAAGATATACAATCATCTTTCTAAAAACTGTAATTTTATTTTGTTCTAGCAAATAAAATTAAATTAATATAGATGACTACAGAAAAGGGTGTAAAATTGATACTAAGGTCATCAAATATAACTTAAAATATGACCACACATATTTATTTTTTCTCTCACCCGAAACAGCTAAATGACAATAAATGGATTTCTAAAAAGCTATATGACACAGTGGTATGTTAAAACATTTACAAACTCTTTGGGAAATGAAAACAGATTAAGAAGAGCTGTGGAACAAAAACACAGGTATCCAGCTGGGACTGACAAGAGGAATAGAAACCTCCTCAATACTCCAAAAGCCTAGGATTCATGGTCCATACAGGGCACCACAATGTGGGGGAACTGAAGGGATCCACACACCAAATAATGGGACCACCATAAAAACTTGGATCCCTGTCTTTTCAATTTAAACAGACAATTTTGCTATAATGGTTTATCTTCCAAGAATGATAAAAGAAGACTCATCTAAAGATAAAATTAGTTGTCTAGTGATATCTTCAAATATGGGTGTCTGGAAAGACTCCCCCAGTGCAAACATGATTTGCCAACCAGTGCTGCTGGCATGAGGCCCAAAGACTGTCCACCTGCTCACAACAGAGCTGTATGTCAGCTTTGGGGCATTTCACCAGCACCCTGATAAGACAGCCACAGGACACCAGATGTTTCAGGAAAACAGCTAATAAGAACAAGAGATTCTTTTTGAAAAAAGAAGAGGAAGAAGAGAAGCAAATAGAGGAAGAAGGAGAAGCAAATGGAGAAAAAGAGACAATACACTGGGTAGGGCAACAATTTTTGAAAAGATACAATAAATATTCTCCCTGGGATATATTTTAAAAAGCTATAATAAATGTTCGCAGTGAGTGTCTCATCCAGCGAGTACAATGAAGACTCAGCTCTCAAATGAAGTTTTTTTTTAAATTTATTTTTATTGTAAACAAATGGGATACATGTTGTTTCTCTGTTCGTACATGTCGTAAAGGCATACCATTTGTGTAATCATAAATTTACATAGAACAATGTTGTTTGATTCATTCTGTTATTTTTTCCCTTCCCCCCACCCCTCACACCCCTCCCACCCCTCTTCCTTCTATACAGTGCTTCCTTCCTCCATACTTGCCCCCCTCCCTAACCCTAACTCTAACCCTAACACTAACCTTTCCCTCCCCCCCATTATGTGTCATCATGCACTTATTAGTGATATCATTCGTCCTTTGGCTTTTTGAGATTGGCTTATCTCACTTAGCATGATATTCCCAATTTCATCCATTTGCCTACAAATGCCATCATTTTATCATTCTTTATGGCTGAGTAATATTCCATTGTATATATATACCACAGTTTCTTTATCCACTCATCAATTGAAGGGCATCTAGGTTGGTTCCATAGTCTGGCTATTGTGAATTGAGCAGCTACGAACATTGATGTGGCTGTATCTCTGTAGTATGCTGATTTTAAGTCCTTTGGGTATAGGCCAAGGAGTGGGATAGCTGGGTCAAATGGAGGGTCCATTCCAAGTTTTCTAAGGAATCTCCACACTGCTTTCCAGAGTGGCTGCACTAATTTGCAGCTCCACCAGCAATGTATCAGTGTACCTTTCTCCCCACATCCTCGTCAACACCTGTTGTTGCTCTTATTCTTCATAATCGCCATTCTAATTGGGGTGAGATGGAATCTTAGGGTGGTTTTGATTTGCATTTCTCTAATTACTAGAGATGTTGAACATTTTTCCATATGTTTGTTGATTGCTTTTAGATCTTCTTCTGTGAAGTGTTTATTCATTTCCTTACCCCATTTGTTGACTGGATTATTTGAATTCTTGGAGTAGAGTTTTTTGAGTTCTTTATAGATTCTGGAGATTAGTGCTCTATCTGAAGTATGATTGGCAAAGATATTCTCCCACTCTGTAGGCTCTTTCTTCACATTGCTGATAGTTTCCTTTATTGAAAGAAAGCTTTTTAGTTTGAATCAATTCAAGTTATTGATTCTTGCTATTATTTCTTGTGCTATGGGAGTCCTGTTAAGGAAGTCTGGTCCTAAGTCGACATGTTGAAGATCTGGACCTACTTTTTCTTCTATAAGATGCAGGGTCTCTGGTCTGATTCCGAGGTCCTTAATCCATTTTTTTTATTTATCTATTTTTTCTATTGCAAACAAATAGGAAACATGTTGTTTCTCTGCTTGTACATGGCACAAAGGCATACCATTTGTGTAATCATAAATTTACATAGAGTAATGTTGTTTGAATCATTCTGTTATTTTTCCCTTCCTCCCACCCCTCCCACCCCTCTTTACCCCCTATACAGTACTTCCTTCCTCCATACTTGCCCCCCTCCCTAACCCTAACTCTAACCCTAACACTAACCCTTCCCTCCCCCCCATTATGTATCATCCTCCACTTATTAGTGATATTATTCGTCCTTTGCCTTTTTGAGATTGGCTTATCTCACTTAGCATGATATTCCCCAATTTCATCCATTTGCCTGCAAATGCCATAATTTTATCATTCTTTATGGCTGAGTAATATTCCATTGTATATATATACCACAGTTTCTTTATCCACTCATCAATTGAAGGGCATCTAGGTTGGTTCCACAGTCTGGCTATTGTGAATTGAGCAGCTATGAACATTGATGTGGCTGTATCTCTGTACTATGCTGATTTTAAGTCCTTTGGGTATAGGCCAAGGAGTGGGATAGCTGGGTCAAATGGAGGGTCCATTCCAAGTTTTCTAAGGAATCTCCACACTGCTTTCCAGAGTGGCTGCACTAATTTGCAG
Organism: Sciurus vulgaris; assembly: GCF_902686455.1. Classification (NCBI taxonomy): domain Eukaryota; kingdom Metazoa; phylum Chordata; class Mammalia; order Rodentia; family Sciuridae; genus Sciurus; species Sciurus vulgaris. The sequence goes on along the minus strand of NC_136477.1, from coordinate 64,197,830 downwards.
CTCCACCAGCAATGTATCAGTGTACCTTTCTCCCCACATCCTCGCCAACACCTGTTGTGGCTCTTATTCTTCATAATCGCCATTCTAATTGGGGTGAGATGGAATCTTAGGGTGGTTTTGATTTGCATTTCTCTAATTACTAGAGATGTTGAACATTTTTCCATATGTTTGTTGATTGCTTTTAGATCTTCTTCTGTGAAGTGTCTATTCATTTCCTTAGCCCATTTGTCGACTGGATTATTTGAATTCTGGGAGTAGAGTTTTATGAGTTCTTTATAGATTCTGGAGATTAGTGCTCTATCTGAAGTATGATTGGCAAAGATATTCTCCCACTCTGTAGGCTCTTTCTTCGCATTGCTGATAGTTTCCTTTGCTGAGAGAAAGCTTTTTAGTTTGAATCTATCCCAGTGGTTGATTCTAGCTTTTATTTCTTGTGCTATGGGAGTCCTGTTAAAGAAGTCTGATCCTAGACCAACAAGGTGAAGATTTGGACCTACTTTTTCTTCTATAATCTGCAGGGTCTCTGGTCTGATTCCGAGGTCCTTAATCCATTTTGAGTTCAGTTTCGTGCCTGGTGAGAGATATGGGTTTAGTTTCATTCTGTTGCATATGGATTTCCAATTCTCCCAGCACCATTTGTTGAAGAGGCTATCTTTTCTCCATTGCATATTTTTGGCCCCTTTGTCTAGTATGAGAAAATTGTATTTATTTGGGTTTGTGTCTGTGTCCTCTATTCTGTACCATTGATCTACCTTTCTACTTTGGTACCAATACCATGCCGTTTTTGTTACTATTGCTTTGTAGTAGAGTTGAAGATCTGGTATTGCAATACCCCCTGTTTCACTCTTCCTGCTAAGGATTGCTTTAGCTATTCTGGATTTCTTATTCTTCCAGATGAATTTCATAATTGCTTGCTCTATTTCTGTAAGGTATGTCATTGGGATTTTAATTGGAATTGCATTGAGTTTGTATAGCACTTTAGGTAGTATGGCCATTTTGACAATATTAATTCTTCCTATGCAAGAACATGGAAGATCTTTCCATCTTCTAAGGTGTTCTTTAATTTCTTTCTTTAGTGTTGTATAGTTCTCATTGTAGAGGTCTTTCACCTCTTTTGTGAGATTGATTCCCAAGTATTTTATTTTTTTCGAGGCTATTGTGAATGGGGTAGTTTTCCTAATTTCTCTTTCTGAAGATTCATCACTTATGTATAAAAATGCGTTGGATTTATGGGCATTGATCTTGTAACCTGCTACTTTACTGAATTCACTTATGAGTTCTAAGAGTTTTCTGGTGGAATTTCCAGGTTCCTCTAAATATATAATCATGTCATCAGCGAACACGGGTAGTTTGAGTTCTTCTTTTCCAATTCGTATCCCTTTAGTTTCTTTGGTTTGTCTAATTGCTCTGGCCAGAGTCTCAAGAACGATGTTGAATAGAAGTGGTGAAAGAGGGCATCCCTGCCTTGTTCCAGTTTTTAGGGGGAATGCTTTCAGTTTTTCACCATTTAGAATGATATTAGTCATGGGCTTAGCATAAATGGCCTTTACAATGTTAAGGAATGTTCCCACTATCCCTATTTTTTCTAGTGTTTTGAGCATGAAGGGGTGGTGTATTTTATCAAATGATTTTTCTGCATCTATTGAAATAATCATGTGATTCTTGACTTTAAGTCTATTAATATGGTGAATTACGTTTATTGATTTCCTGATGTTGAACCAACCTTGCATCCCTGGGATGAAGCCCACTTGATCATGGTGCACTATTTTTTTAATATGTTCTTGTATGAGATTTGCTAAAATTTTGTTGAGAATTTTTGCGTCGATGTTCATTAAGGATATTGGTCTGAAATTTTCTTTCCTTGATGAGTCTCTGTCTGGTTTAGGTATCAGTGTGATATTGGCTTCATAGAATGAGTTTGGGAGGGTTCCTTCCTCTTCTATTTTATGGAATACTTTGAGAAGTATTGGAATGAGCTCTTCTTTAAAGGTTTTGTAGAACTCGGCTGAGAACCCATCTGGTCCCGGACTTTTCTTTGTTGGTAGGCCTTTGATGACTTCTTCTATTTCAGTACTTGAAATTGGTCTATTTAAATTGTGTATGTCCTCCTCGTTCAGTTTAGGCAATTCATATGTCTCCAGAAACCTGTTGATGTCTTCGAAATTTTCTATTTTGTTGGAGTATAGATTTTCAAAATAGCTTCTAATTATGTTTTGTATTTCAATCCTGTCTGTTGTGATATTTCCTTGTTCATTCCGAATTTTAGTGATTTGGGTTTTCTCTCGTCTTCTCTTTGTTAGTGTGGCTAAAGGTTTATCAATTTTGTTTATTTTTTCGAAGAACCAACTATTTATTTTCTCAATTTTTTGTATTGTTTCTTTTGTTTCAATTTCATTGATTTCAGCTCTGAGTTTAACTATTTCCTGTCTTCTACTACTTTTGGTGCTGTTCTGTTCTTCTTTTTCTAGGGCTTTGAGCTGTAGTGTTAGGTCGTTTACTTGTTGAGTTTTACTTCTTTTATTAAATGCACTCCATGAAATAAATTTCCCTCTAAGTACTGCTTTCATACTGTCCCAGGATTTTGATATGATGTTTCTTTGTTCTCATTTACCTCTAAGAATTTTTTTAATTTCCTTCCTAATATCTTCTGTTATCCATTCATCATACAATAGCATATAGTTTAATCTCCAGATGTTGGAATAGTTTCTGTGTTTTACTCTTTCATTTATTTCTGACTTCAATCCATTATGATCTGATAGAATACATGGTAGTGTCTCTATCTTCCTGTATTTGCTAACATTACCTTTGTGGCATAATATATGATCTATTTTAGAGAAGGATCCATGTGCTGCTGAGAAGAAAGTGTATTCGCTCTTGGTTGGATGGTATATTCTATAAATGTCTGTTAAGTCTAAATTATTGATTGTGTTATTGAGATCTATGGTTTCTTTGTTCAATTTTTGTCTGGAAGATCTGTCCAGTGGTGAGAGCGGCGTGTTAAAATCACCTAGTATTATTGTGTTATGGTCTCTTTGGTTTCCTAAATTGAGAAGGATTTGTTTGACGTACATGGATGAGCCACTGTTTGGGGCATAGATGTTTATGATTGTTATATCTTGCTGATTTATGGTTCCGTTAAGCAGTATGAAATGACCTTCTTTATCCTTTCTGAGTAACTTTGGCTTGAAGTCCACATTATCTGAAATGAGGGTGGATACTCCAGCTTTTTTGCTGAGTCCATGTGCATGGTATGTTTTTCCCCATCCTTTCACCTTTAGTCTATGGGTATCTTTTTCTATGAGGTGAGTCTCTTGTAGGCAACATATTGTTGGATATTTCTTTTTAATCCAATCTGCCAGTCTATGTCTTTTGATTGATGAATTCAGGCCATTAACATTCAGGGTTATTATTGAGATATGATTTGGTTTCCCGATCATTTGATTCATTTTTAAAATTTTATTTATTTATTTGTTTGCACAACTTGTTTCCTCCTTTATTTGACAATTCCTTTAGGATTATTCCTCCCTTTGCTGATTTGCTTCTTTGTTTTTCATCTCTTCCTCATGGAATATTTTGTTGAGAATGTTTTGTAATGCTGGCTTTCTTTTTGTAAATTCTTTTAGCTTTTGTTTATCATGGAAGGATTTTATTTCATCGTCAAATTTGAAGGTAAGTTTTGCTGGGTATAAGATTCTTGGTTGGCATCCATTTTCTTTCAGGGCTTGAAAAATGTTGTTCCAGGCCCTTCTAGCTTTTAGGGTCTGGATTGAAAAATCTGCTGATATGCATATTGGTTTCCCCCTGAATGTAATTTGGTTCTTTTCTCTCACAGCCTTTAAAATTCTGTCTTTATTTTGTATGTTAGGTATTTTCATTATAATGTGCCTTGGTGTGGGTCTGTTGTAATTTTGTGTATTTGGAGTCCTATAAGCCTCTTGAACTTGATTTTCATTTCATTCTTCAGATTTGGGAAATTTTCTGATATTATTTCATTGAATAAATTGTTCATTCCTTTGGTTTGTTTTTCTAGGCCTTCCTCAATCCCAATAATTCTTAAATTTGGCCTTTTCATGATATCCCATATTTCTTGTAGATTCTGTTCATGATTTCTTACCATCTTCTCTGTTCGTTCAACTTTGTTTTCAAGGTTAAATATTTTGTCTTCAATGTCTGAGGTTCTGTCTTCCAGGTGTTGTATCCTACTGGATATGCTTTCTATGGAGTTCTTAATTTGGTTTATTGTTTCCTTCATGTCAAGGATTTCTGTTTGGTTTTTTTCAATATCTCTAACTCTTTATTGAAATTATCTTTTGCTTCCTGTATTTGCTCTTTTAACTGTCGATTAGTGCGATCATTCAATGCCTGCATTTGCTCTTTCATCTCATCGTTTGCTTCTCTGATCATTTTAAATATGTACATTCTGAACTCCTTTTCTGTCATTTCTTCTGGCATGCTGTCATTGGGTTTTATTGATGTAACATCTAGATTTGTTTGCAGCATTTTCTTTCCTTGTTTTCTCATATTGTTCAGGTATCAGTGGACTGCAGAGATATTGCAGATTTCCTCTATGGACTTACAATGTCCCTGAAGATTTCTATGTATATCCCCCCTTAGCCTTCAGTAGGCTGAAGTCTTGGAGGAAGTTGATAATGCGGTGCTCCACAACGAAGCTGCCTTTCTAGGAGTGGTGGCCTTCAGGTGGTGTATATTCCCTGTTAGTGGGCAGAGGTGCCTCCACTTGTTGACCAATGGTCATCCAAAGGGGAACTAGGCTGTGGGCTGAGGCAAGGCCTGTTTGGGCCTGTGTCTCTGGTTTTACCCTCCTTGTGGGGAAACCTCACCTGGCAGGGAAGACTCACCAGGTGGGGAGGTCTCGCTGGTCAGTTCCCTCCTAGAGGTTCCCCTTAATTTACAGCTACCACCTGGGTTGGACTGCCTTCCTCTGCAAAGTTCCCAGGGGCCTGGCCCTACCTCCTGGGCCTGGGAGCCTCACCCTTCGCAGATGAATCTCCTTAGGCTACATCTCCTCAGAGAATCTGCCCTCAGGCCTGGAACTTTCACTCCACCCTAAGCATGTCTCTGTGCGGCTCTTCCACCAAGAAGCCTCCTAGATCCTGGGACCCTGCTCTGCACCTAATCACCTGGCTATGCAGCAACTCCTCTGAGCAGCCACCTGGGGCCCCGTACAATCGCTCTGAGTCCCAGAGACTTGCCACGTGCCTCTTCCTCCAGACAGCTGCCCAGTATTCCGGTGCGGTCACTAGGAGTTCAAGAAACTCACTGCGAGCCTCCTCCTCCCACCAACCACCCGTAGCCCTGGGCAATCCATCACTCTGAGTCAAAGTGATCCTCCCCATTCCTCCTCCACCTCCAGGTAACCCCCCGGGTGTTCAGGAGCGGTCGCTCTGAGTGGCTCTGAATCTACGTGACCCACTGCACGCATCCTCTGGGCAATTGCCCGGAGCTCTGGTGAGGCCACTGGAGACCAAGTAACCCACCGCGCTTCTCCTCCAGGCAGCCCCCCTGTGTTCAGGAGCTGTCGCTTTAAATCCAAAGAACTCACCAATTGCCTCCTCCTCTGAGCAGCCGCCTGGAGCTCTAATGCAGTCACTTCGGGTCGAAACGACCCACCGCGCTCCTCCTCCTACTACTACTACTACTCCGGGCAGTCCCGATGTTCAGAAGTGTTCTGAGTCCAAACAGCTCGCCACGCAGCCCCTCCTCTGGCAACCGCCTGCAGCTCTGGTATAGTCACTCTGAATCCAAGTGGCCACGCTCCTCTTCCTCCTCCTCATCCTCAGGGCAGGCCCCGGTGTTCAGAAGCGTTGCTCTAAGTCCAAACAGCTTGCCGCGCCGCTCCTCCTCTGGCAACCGCCTGTAGCTCTGGTGCAGTCACTCCGAATCCAAGCGGCCATGCTCCTCCTCCTCCTCCTCAGGGCAGGCCCCGGTGTTTTGAGTCCACACAGCTCACCTCGCCACTCCTCCCCTGGGCAGCCACCGGAGCCCCAGTGGTTGCTCCGAGTCCCAGCGCTGTGCTGAGCGGCCTCCTCTCCAACGCTCCCAGTTGTCCGAGTTCACTGCTCCAGAGGGGAGAGGGGTGTCTCGTCGGCAGCTCTACTTCACAAAGTTCCCTGCGTTCCGGGACTACTATCCCATCTGGGACACCTCCCCAATGGGAGAGTCACCCGGCTACTTTGAGTTGGTCCCAAGTGTCTCAATATCTCCTCTTTTGAATCCTGAGTCCTGGAGCAACATGAAATGTAGCCACTCTCTAGTATGCCATCTTGAAACTCTCTCAAATGAAGTTTTAAGGTCTTTATTTTTATGGGAGAGCTTCTGAGCCGAGTGCCTGGTTCTTCCTCCTCCTCCACCGCCGCCGTCTTCTTTTTCTTCTCTTGTCGCGCAGCTCTCTCTCTCCTTCTCTTGTCATGCAGTTTTCTCTCGCCTTCTTTTCTCTCGTGCAACTGTCACTTCTCTCTTCTTCCTCTCTCGTCGTGCCGCGGCCGCCTCTCCTCTTTTCTCATCCCATAGCTGCTGCCTGCCCTCCTTGCCTTGCTTGCTCCCGCCACCACGCAAAATATGCAGCTTTATGGGATATGTCAGCCAATCACCTTAATGGGTCAGGTGTTTGGCTCGTGGAGACTTAATGGTGGGTAATGAGGACATGTACTGATCACGAGCTAAGCACAGATGTGGAGGAGATCAGTCAGCCAATAGAAAGCACTTGCAGCTGGGCTTCTCGACACCATAGGGTGAGGCCAGCCACCACTGCGGGCCCTACAGGGCAGCAGCCCCCAACATCTTCCCCTTTCTGTTTATTAATGGCTTAGGATCACGTCATCATGATAGCTCATGTGGCGAGCACCATCCTTACCTGTCATCGGAATTCTGACCTTCAGGTGTCTGAACCCTGTCTTAGGTTGGTATGGGCCCCCATGTGCCTATCTGTTACTCTGGATCCCCGGGATCATGCCTGTCTTAGGTTGCATAACAGCAGAACATATTCTTACCCGTCGTTGGTATCTCACCCATCTTGGGATGAGGACCTGTCTTAGGTTGATATATGTCTCTGTTTGCTTACCTGTCATTGGCTACCTATCCAGCATATTTAGCTACACCTGGGGAGATGTGCCAGTTTTAAGTGCCATAAGTGTCATTTTGATGGTCTGACATTCTCCCTGTTGTTGGCATCTTACGTGCATAAGGCATCAGATCATTAGTCCAAACCCAGTACCGTAAGTATTCCAAGAGCCATGATGTCTGCCCATGTTTCAGTCTCTAATCATAATTGAGTGGTAAGGTTATCAGGAGTATAAGATCAGTAATGCCAGCTTTTAAGTGGGCATTGATAACCTTTTGTGTTTGTAAAGCTGAGACGGCTCTTTCAGCTATATTATTGACAGCTTGTGCTATTGGTATTGTAGTAGCTAATGCTGTCGCTGCTACCGCAGCTGCAGCAGCAGACACAGCCACCGCTGTCACCACTGCTGCTGTAATGCCGAGGTCTCTTTTGTTTCTAGACAAAATCATAGGCAGCTCTTCATCAGTTATGGAGACTGGTTACTGCAACAGAAAACTGGGAGGCATTCCAACATTGTGAAAGGAAACAAGTTACGTTAGCATCAGAACAATTTAGGACAGTAGTACTATGGTTAGTTAATAGAAACATGAAAGGGGGTAACACACAAACTGGAATGGGAGGAAAGGTTATGCTTCCATTACAGGTAAGAGACTGAGTAGCAGATAGGAAAGAAGAATTGTCCCAATTAGAGGAGTTCCACTGGCACAATTTATGTTCCACTCCCAGAAGGCTGAAAAATGACTATATATTAGTATATCTTTTTGTGTTAGAAAGCAGGGTACAATATTGAATTTAAACTTTCTTCCTTTTTCCTGTCCCTCTTTTTTAACTATCCTCTCTAGTTCCTCTCCTGAAAGTTCTTCCTCATCCGAGGAACTTTCCTTTTTTGATAATCTTTCAGAGGTTCTGGATCGTCCCTCTTTTATCTCCTCTAAAATATCTTCTCCTTTTTCTAGCGTATCTTTAAACATTGGCCTTGGGTTAATTAAGCACCCGCGAATCAACTTCCAAATTGCGCTCGTGCCCACCGGCAATGGTTCTACTTTCTCCCTCTTCCTTAGATCCTCTCCTAAGTGATCCCACTGTGGTATATTTAAGAGTCCCTCATCTAAAAACAATGGCGCAGCTTTCTCTATTGTTCTGAGGAAAAGCCTCGCAGTCTTTGTTTTTAGAGGTGTTCCATTTGCTTTTAATAAGTCTCTAAGCGGACCCTCCATTCTGATCCGTGATGTTTTGCCACCCATTTTCTAAAGCTTTAAATGCTACCCACACTACAATGCTAAGTCACACTAAAACAACTAAAAACAGTAGTGCTCTGCAACAATACAATACAACCAAAGACATGAACTCTTGACAAACAACAAGCACACAAAATCTTAATACCTGGCCAGTCCACTGGGGGTTACTCTACCCAGTCCCCTGTATTTGGGCTCTCTCCACTGGGGGTTACTAGATTTAGCTCTAAATTTACCCAGCTCCCTGTACCTGAGCCCTCTTCGACTCAGCTCCACTGGGGGTTAAATTTACCCAGTTCCCTGTACCTGAGCCCTCTTCGACCCAGCTTCCGTATACTGCTTTAACCTTTCTTAACTTTTTATACTAGACTTGTTTAGTTTTAACAGCTGTTTTACCTGGATATTACTTACCTCTTTTGTGGCGGTGCGAGGGGTCCCGGGTTTCGGCACCACTTGCCTTGTCCAGCGAGTACAATGAAGACTTGGCTCTCAAATGAAGTTTTAAGGTCTTTACTTTTATGGGAGAGCTTCTGAGCCAAGTGCCTGGTTCTTCCTCCTCCTCCACCGCCGCCGTCTTCTTTTTCTTCTCTTGTCACGCAGCTCTCTCTCTCTCCTTCTTCTCTTCTCGTGCAGTTTTCTCTCTCCTTCTTTTCTCTAGTGCAGCTGTCACTTCTCTCTTCTTCCTCTCTCATCGCGTCGCGGCCGCCTCTCCTCTTTTCTCTTCCCGTAGCTGCTGCCTGCCCTCCTTGCCTTGTTGCTCTGCCTTTCTTGCTCCCACCGCCACGCAAAATATGCAGCTTTATGGGATATATCAGCCAATCACCTTAATGGGTCAGGTGTTTGGCTCGTGGAGACTTAATGGTGGGTAATGAGGACATGTACTGATCACGAGCTAAGCACAGATGTGGAGGAGATCAGTCAGCCAATAGAAAGCACTTGCAGCTGGGCTTCTCGGCGCCATAGGGTGAGGCCAGCCACCACTGCAGGCCCTACAGTGCAGCGGCCCCCAACAAGTGAGGATATTATATACTTGAAATGAGAACATGATACAAACAAGAAGCAGAGAACAAGAAAGAGTTCTTGAATATAAATGTGATACTATTGTAACAAATTTTAAAGACACAAGAAAAGTAAAAAAACAGTGTTATGTAAAATAATGCCAGTCACCTGAATTTTGAATTCTATGTATATCCTACAAAAATCGCACCAATCAACAAAGATAATGAAACCACCCCTGATCTAAGCCTATTACAAAATTAGGAATCAGAAACTACTCTAAACTTCCATTTGTAGGTAAGCAGAGAAATGAACATCTCAAACCAGCTGAGCCAGCTCTGAAGTGCTCACTCGTCTGAGTAGGCAGACAGAGATTGCATAGGAGAAAGTACAATGGGGTGCCAGAGGAAATTTATTCTCCAAAATGAGAATCACACTCCAAATGGGAAAACAATGAGGATGGGTCCGAGTCCTAGTAGATCACAGCAGTGCCTACTAAGGAATCAAAAGGGAAGGGCCAGAAAGTAGATGCAGTCAAAAATTTGAGGAAGAATTTCTTTTAGTGAGAAAGAGGTAGTTTAGAAAGGGAGGCATCCTTTGACAATTTTATAGCAAAGAGAAAGAAGGAAGCAAGTAGTAAAAATTTAGAATGACAAAACCAAAAGCCTTTCCCAGCCCACTCCCTACCAGTAAATGAAGCACCACCTACTGAAACCATGGTGCTTCTCTGTATTGGTCAGAGAAAATCTTTTTTGGGGGATTGGGGATTCTGGGATTGAACTCAGAGGCACTCGGCCTCTGAGTCAGATCCCCAGCCTTATTTTGTATTTTACTTAGAGACAGGGTCTCATTGAGCTGTTGAGTGCCTTTCTTCTGCTGAGGCTGGCTTTGAACTCAGGATCCTCCTGCCTCTGTCTTCTGAGCCACTGGGATTACAGACATGAACCACCATGCTTAGTTAGAAAGAACTCTTGAATTAAGAAGATCAGTAAGAACCCTCTCACTCCAGCCCATATTGACTCCCTATTTCTGCTGATACAGGAAAACAGTCATTTTAAAAATTATGTGATATTAGGGAGCATGATGCAAAACCATTATGTGAAAAGAAAAGACAAAAACAGACCCCAAAATCCCTTCAAAACTGAATTTCAAAAATTTCAGAATAGAAAAGGATAAACAGATAAATATTGGGGCTAGGGCTATAGCTTAGTAGCCGAGCATTTGCCTAGCATGTGTGAGGCATTATGTTTGATCCTTAGTACTGCATTAAAAGAGTAAGTAAACAAAATAAAGGCATGCTGTCCATCTACAACTACAAAATATACTTTTTTTAAAAAGATACAGATTTTAACCGAATTTGGAGAAAAAAGAAAAAGGAAGGCAAAATGATCTACACCTGATGGGTCTTATAAAGTTTAAATGGAAAAAGATATAAACCACATGACATAGTTGGTAATGCTGTTGATGAACCCACAATAAATGTGCATAAATATTAGCTACAATTTTAAAAAAATCTACTATGGAGAAGAGGAATCACTGTGCAGAGCAACATCATAAACACAGCATGCTTTTCCAATAAACACCAGATAAGATGTCTGCATCAAGAGAGAAAAGCTACAAACTTAACCGTTGATGACAGACCATAAATATTAATATCATGACTTGGATTCAAAGTTCAGCCACATGGAAACAGCCAGATATATTTTCAATTTCTTGGATCAAGGAGCCAAAAGAATGTGCTCAAGATGACAATAGGGTTGGGTAGGAAAAAGAGGTCCCAGAGAGTAGGATACAGGACTTCCTATGGGGATGTATATCACTCATGCCCTAGCTTGAGGTGACTGTGCCATTTGCTCACCCTAACCCCCAACTCATTTCCTTCCTCCTGCTCTCTGCTCCCTACTCCAGCTTCAGGCAAGGTATCAGAGACCCACTGGCCATTTTTTATCTCTTTCAGGATGGACTCAAGTTCTATATCATCCATGGCGCTCCCCTCAGAAAACAGCAGTTTATCCGGGCCAAATTTGAGCATTTCATTCAACTTGAATGGAGATAACAAAAAGTCCAGTTAGTTCCCATGAAAACAAAGATCAGGACATGGTGATCTGCTGAGTGTCTAAGTGGCACCAAGCACATTCCTTCCCTTGTGAATTTTTTTCTCTCCCATGGCAGATGACTTCAACCAGGCTATTGTGGGGTTAGATGAGAAATAAGAAGAAAGGTGATAAATGATGACCAGAACTATTGTTTTTGATAATTATATATAATTGGAACAAAAAAAAATTATTAGCCACCAATTTCTTTTATTTTGGGGGGAGATGGTAAGAATAAAATGATTTCCTGCATCTTCTACAGCACCTCTCACCAGCATTTTTTACAGGTACTTCCAGCAGTTCTGAGAGAAGTCAGAGACCCTGTTAGCTACCTTCCTACCTCTCCCACTGTCAAACTTCTTAGAAAAAGAAGATGCCACTCAGTACCTCACCTCATAATAAGCTGACTCCTTTCCTTTGCCAAGTTGGTTTCCTACCTCAGTACTTTTTGGAACCCACCTTGGAAAAACAATAAAAATCCTGATCACCAAGGTCCAAAGGCCCTTTCTTAATTTCAATCTCCCTAGATAGTCCTGTGCACTCTCTACCCTGCCATTTTCTCTCACTCCTCCCTAGGGATACTCTATTTCCTAAGGCTACAGGAACCACCCAGAAAGCTTAGATAGTATTACCTGGCTTTCACTCATTACTTCCTACTTTACACCTCCCTAAGCACTATCACTTAAGAATTCTGAAAAAATTGGAATGCACATGATGGGCCCTCATTTGCATTTTGCCCTCTTAGTTTTGGTTAGTTATTTCTAGACTGTTTATTTTGTAACTTGGAAACTTAAAGGTATTCTGTAGCTTAAAAATACTTGAGATAAAATCTAAGCAAGAACATACCTGGATATATTTATATTTAGCATTGGTAGGTGTGTGTGTGTGTGTGTGTGTGTATACACAGGCAGACATATACATAAATATGTATACAGATTACTTACATTAATATATATACATATATATTTTTATATATAAAAAATATAAAAATACATATATACAAACCAAGTCAAATGGCTTTGGCATTTAGTAACCAAAACAGAAAGCCAAGTATTTATGATGAAGCTCAGTTCATACTGGGATCCTCCCTTCTACTCCCATGGGCTTAAATCTCCTGGCTTCCCTTGCTATTAAGCACTCACAATGTGTTTTTAAGGAACTACCTTTTTCAAAAAATAATAAGCAGTATATTACAGTAATTAAGAGCATGTAGTTGGAAGTTACAGAGTGCTTGGATTAGAGTCATGACTCTGAATGATGTTTGGAAAATTTCTTAAAATTTTAAAGACAGTGTCTGTCATTTTTCTGTTACTCTTCTTCAGTAAACAACTGGAAAAAGTGTACCTCAGACAATGCTTAGCACATTCAATAAATGTTCAATAAATCAATAAATGTTCACTACATCTATATCTGTCCCTCTCTTTTTGTTGTGTTCTCCTTGCAGGATAAAGAACCTGCTTTCCTTTCTCAGGACTTCACAACTCTACACTGCTTAGATTTATCAAACCAGAACCATGTCTTTTACTATTAGATTCTTTAATAATTTAAAAAGTACCCTGCTTTCTTTTGAGACAAGGCAGTGAGTTATTACCTTTGTCCTTGGAAACCATAAATAACTCATAGTCTGGATGGGGAGGAAAAAATCATACAGAACCAGAATGAGACTTTTTGCCCCTGGCGTGGGAAGGAAGTCCCACCAAGGTCCTCTCCAACAGCCAGTAGTCTATATTGGCCCACAGCAGGGAGTTGTGCCTGTGTGCTTCACAATGATGTGCTGGTATACCACATCACAGGGAAACCCCTAATTGAATGCCTGGAGTCCCCTCCACTGGGGAAGATTTTGAGCATCTGAGACCTCATCTCTTCTAACTACCAATATGTGCACTTTCATTAGAGCCCACAATGAACTCATCTCTCAAGGTTCTATAAAGAAATGTATTTAGACATCTACAATATATACCTACCTGTCTCTCAAGCTTTTACCTTACATTTGTAATTGCCTCTTCAATAGGGTGAAAACAAAATGCACAGCTGCACTGCCACCATGACAGATGAGCATGCAGGACACTAAAAATATAGGAAAAGCCAGACTCCATAGTTACTCCCTAAGGTAAACAAAAACCAAGGAAACAAACAAAACCTAGGGTTCTTCTTTCAGGTTCTAGTACCCAAAAAACTGTGAACTTTTCCTGCAAGTCAATGACTCCCTAGAAAAATAGCACTGATCCCTGTCTGCAATGCTGATGTGCAAAGATACAGGTGTGTGTGAGAGAAAACTGCTATTTTTTAACCCACACTTGGGCTAATTGTAAACTTGATAATTCTGCTTATAATACTGTGTAATTTTTCCCTTCTTGCATACCTCTTGAATTTTTTGTTTGATAGCTGGTCTTTTAAAGTCTGGTTTTCTTGCAAACTTTTCTAAATGAAATCCCTTCCTTTTCTGAGTCTCCTAAATTAATAATTTACATTGATTTTTACTATAAACCCTGTTGACTAAAGTCTACATTATTTTCACCTTCCTAACACTTTACCACCTATCTTCCTAATTTCTATTCTCATCATTCAGGCTTAAAGCCTTAAAGTCATCTTTGAATTTGTTATCTCTCATTTCCTGCCTCAAAAAGATAGTCAACTCCTGTCATTTCTTCTCTGCAATGTTTTCTACAGCAGACCTTCCCATAGATACTGCCCTTGTTAGCCATTTCTTACTCACTTCATGCCTGAATTATTCCAGAATCCTCTCTGTCGACTGGGGGTTGATCTCTCTGTATATAATTCCTCAAAAGGACCTAGGGTACATTATAATATGGGTTCTAATTTTAGCTCAAAAGCTGCTGCTATGGAATAACTCTATGCCTTTTTCCAAAAGAGGGCTCTCTCTAGAATCTTCCAAGTCAGCATTTGACTCCTATCTAATTTTTGCTTCCTCAAGCAAATTAACTCTAATCTTTCATCCACATATCCTGTAGTATAATTTTGAATTCCCAATCTTGTCCATCTTCTTCTGGGTATAGAATGAGTACTGTAAGTCACTCTACAAAGGGCCTGGGATTAAAGAGGAGGTATTAATCCTAACTGATTAAGGATTAATCATTACTGATTAAGTCAAGTTCGTCTTTAAAAACCAACAACAACAACAACAAAAAACCCAAACAAAAACATTCCCTTGGGGATTTCAAGATGGTGGACTAGAGGGTGGCTGCAATTCATGTTGCTTCAGGACTCAGGACTCAAGAAGAGGAGATATTGAGAGACTTGGGACCCACTCAAAGCCGCCGGGTGAGTCTCTCCTGTTGGGGAGATGTCCAAGATGGGGCGGTAGCCCCAAAAGCAGGGAACTTTGTGAAGTAGATTTTCCCAACAAAGACACCCCTCCCCCAGCTGAAGCAGTGAACACAGACAACTGGGAACATTGGAGAGGAGGCTGCTCAGCACAATGCTTGGACTCAGAGCAACCACCGGGGCTCTGGGAAGCTGTCCAAAGGAGGAGGTGTGCGGTGAGCTGTTTGGACTCAAAGCAACCACTCCTGAACACTGGGGGCTGCCCAGAGGAGGAGGAGTGTGGCAGGTCACTTGGACTTGGAGCAGCCACACCACAACTCCAGGTGGCTGTTCGGAGGAGGAGGTACGTGGTGAGGTGTTTGGACTCAGATCGACCGCTCCTGAACACCAGGGAGCTGCCTGGAGGAGGAGGAGGAGGAGGAGGAGCACGGTGGGGCGCTTGGGCTCAGAGTGACTGCACCAGGGCTCTGGGTGGCTGCCGGGAGAAGGAGGAGGAGCGTGGCGGTGCGCTTGGGCTCAGAGTGACTGCACCAGGGCTATGGGTGGCTGTTGGGATGAGGAGGTGCACAGTAAGTTGCTGGTACTCGTGGTGAACGTACCAGAACTCTGGGTGGCTGCTTGGAGGAGAAGGAGGTGTGCAGTGGGTCACTTGGACTAAGAGCAATGGCATGGAACACCGGGCGGATGCTGGAGGAAGAGGCATGTGGCAGGTCACTGGGACTCGGAGCGACTGTAAGGGGCTCCAGGTGGCTGCTCAGAGGAGGGGCCTCATAGCCAGGCGATTAGGTGCAGAGCAGGGTCTCAGGACCTAGGAGGCTTCTTGGTGGAAGAGCTGCACAGAGAAGCTGAGGGGCAGAGCGAAGGCTCCAGGACTGCAGGCAGCTTCTCTGAGGAGAGGCAGCCTAAGGAGACTCGTCTGCGAAGGGCGAGGCTCCCAGGCCCAGGAGGTAGGTCCGAGTCCCTGGGAACATTGCAGAGGAAGGCTGCACAGCCCAGGCAGTAGTTGTGAATTCAACAGAACTTCTAGGAGGGGAACTGACCAGCGAGACCTCCACACTGCGTGAGCCTTCCCTGCCCAGTGAGGTTTTCTGACAAGGACTGTAAAACCAGATACACAGGGCCAAACAGGCCTTGCCTCAACCCACATCCTAGTTCCCCTTTGGATGACCATTTGTCAACAAGTGGAGGCACCTCTGCCCACTAGCAGGGAATATACCCCACTGGAAGGCCACCAACCCTAGAGAGGCAGCTTCCTTGTGGAGCACCACATTATCAACTTCCTCCAAGACTTCAGCCACTGAAGGATAAGAGGGGATATACTAGAAATCTTCAGGGACATTATAAGTCAATAGAGGAAATCTGCACTATCTCAGCAGTCCACTGATACCTGAACAATATGAGAAAACAAGGGAAGAAAATGTTCCAAACAAATCTAGATGCTACATCAATAAAATTCAATGACAGCATGGCAAAAGAAATGACAGAAAGGGAGTTCAGAATGTACATAATTAAAATGATCAGGGAAGCAAAGGATGAGTGAAAGAGCAAACGCAGTCACTGAATGATTGCACCAATCGACAGTTAAAAGAACAAACACAGGAAGCAAAAGATCATTTCAATAAGAGTTAGAGATATTGAAAAAAAAAACAAACAGAAATCCTTGAAATGAAGGAAACAATAAGCCAAATTAAGAACTCCATAGAAAGCATAACCAATAGGATAGAAGACCTGGAAGACAGAATCTCAGATATTGAAGACAAAATAGTTAACCTTGAAAACAAAGTGGACCAAACAGAGAAGATGGTAAGAAATCATGAACAGAATCTCTAAGAACTATGGAATATCATGAGAAGGTCAAATTTAAGAATTATTGGGATTGAGAAAGGCTTAGAACAACAGACCAAAGGAATGAACAATCTCTTCAATGAAATAATATCAGAAAATTGCCTAAATCTGAAGAATGAAATGGAAGATCAAGTACAAGAGGCTTATAGGACTCCAAATACACAAAATTACAACAGACCAACATCAAGGCACATTATAATGAAAATACCTAACATACAAAATAAATACAGAATTTTAAAGGCTATGAGAGAAAAGAATCAAATTACATTCAGGGGGAAACCAATATGGATATCAGCAGATTTTTCAATCCAGACCCTAAAAGCTGGAAGGACCTGGAACATTTTTCAAACCCTGAAAGAAAATGGACGCCAACCAAGAATCTTATACCCAGCAAAACTTACCTTCAATTTTGACGGTGAAATAAAAGCCTTCCATGATAAACAAAAGCTAAAAGAACTTACAAAAAGAAAGCCAGAATTACAGAACATTCTCAGCAAAATATTCCATGAGGAAGAGATGAAAAACAAAGAAGCAAATCAGTAAAGGGAGGAACTATACTAAAGGAATTGTCAAATAAAGGAAGAACCATGTCCTGTAAAAATAAATTAATAAATAAATAAAATGAGCCAAATGATCGGGAATACAAATCATATCTCAATAATAACCCTGAATATAATGGCCTGAACTCATCAATCAAAAGACATAGACTGGCAGATTGGATTAAAAAGAAAGATCCAACAATATGTTGCCTGCAAGAGACTCACCACATAGAAAAAGATACCCATAGACTAAAGGTGAAAGGATGGGGAAAAACATACCATGCAAATGGACACAGCAAAAAAGTCAGATTATCCATCCTCATTTCAGATAATGTGGACTTCAAGCCAAAGTTAGTCAGAAGGGATAAAGAAGGACATTACATACTGCTTAAGGGAACCATAAATCAGCAAGACATAACAATCATAAACATCTATGCCCCAAACAGTGGCTCATCCATGTATGTCAAACAAATCCTTCTCAATTTCAGAAACAAAATAGACCATAACACAATAATACTAGGTGATTTTACACAACTCTCTCACCAATGGACAGATCTTCCAAAGAGAAATTGAACAAAGAAACCATAGATCTCAATAACACAATCAATAATTTAGACTTAATGGACATTTATAGAATGTACCATCCAACCAAGAGCGAATACACTTTCTTCTCAGCAGCACATGGATCCTTCTCTGAAATAGACCATATATCATGCCACAAAGCTAATGTTAGCAAATACAAGAAGATAGAGACACTACCTTGTATTCTATCAGATCATAATGGATTAAAATTAGAAATAAATGAAAGAGTAAAAAACAGAAACTACTCCAACACCTGGAGATTAAACAG
This sequence comes from Sciurus vulgaris, assembly GCF_902686455.1. NCBI lineage: Eukaryota > Metazoa > Chordata > Mammalia > Rodentia > Sciuridae > Sciurus > Sciurus vulgaris. The sequence continues at coordinate 64,179,906 of NC_136477.1, read as the reverse complement.
TATGCTATTATATGTGAAAGGATAACAGAAAATATTAGAAAGGAAATTAAAAATGCTTAGAGGTAAATGAGAACAAAGAAACATCATATCAAAATCTCTGGGACACTATGAAAGCAGTACTTAGAGGAAAATTTACTTCATGGAGCACATTCAATAAAAGAAGTAAAAGTCAACAAATAAACGACTTAATACTTCAGCTCAAAGCGCTAGAAAAAGAAGAACAGACCAACACCAAAAGTAGTAGAAGACAGGAAATAGTTAAACTCAGAGATGAAAACAACGAAATTGAAACAAAAGAAACAATACAAGAAATTGACAAAATAAACAGTTGGTTCTTTGAAAAAATAAACAAAATTGATAAACCCTTAGCCACTCTAACAAAGAGAAGATGAGAGAAAACCCAAATCACTAAAATTTGGAATGAACAAGGAAATATCACAATAGACACGATTGAAATACAACACATAATTAGAAGTTATTTTGAAAATCTATATTCCAAAAAAATAGAAAATTTCAAAGACATCAACAGGTTTCTAGAGACATATGAATTGCCTAAACTGTATGAGGAGAACATACATAATTTGAATAGACCAATTTCAAGTAATGAAATAGAAGAACTCATCAAAAGCCTACCAACAAAGAAAAGTCCAGGACCAGATGGGTTCTCAGCCAAGTTCTACAAAACCTTTAAAGAAGAGCTCATTCCAATACTTCTCAAAGTATTCCATGTAATAGAAGAAGAGGGAATCCTCCCAAAATCATTCTATGAAGCCAATATTACCCTGATACCCAAACCAAACAGAGACACATTGAGGAAAGAAAATTTCAGACCAATATCCTTAATGAATATTGACGCAAAAATATTCAACAAAATTTTAGCAAATAGCATACAAAAACATATTAAAAAGATAGTGCACCATGATCAAGTGGTTTCATCCCAGGGATGCAAGGTTGGTTCAACATCAGGAAATCAATAAATGTAATTCACCATATCAATAGACTTAAAGTCAAGAATCACATGATTATTTCAATAGATGCAGAAAAAGCATTTGATAAAATACAGCACCCCTTCATGCTCAAAACACTAGAAAAATAGAGAGAGTGGGAACATTCCTTAACATTGTAAAGGCCATCTATGCTAAGCCCATGGCTAATATCATTCTAAATGGTGAAAAACTAAAAGCATTCCCCCTAAAAACTGGAACAAGGCAGGGTTGCCCCTTTTCACCACTTCTATTCAACATCTACTTGAAACGCTAGCGAGAGCAATTAGACAGACCAAAGAAATTAAATGGATACGAATAGGAAAAGAAGAACTCAAACTATCCCTATTTGCTGATGATATGATTATATACTTAGAGGAACCAGGAAATTCCACCATAAAACTTTTAGAACTCATAAGTAAAGTCAGTAAAATAGCAGGTTACAAGATCAATGCTCATAAATCCAATGCATCTTTATACATGTGATGAATCTTCAGAAAGAGAAATTAGGAAAACTACCCCATTCACAATAGCATCGAAAAAAACAAAATACTTGGGAATCAATCTCACAAAAGAGGTGAAATACCTCTACAATGCGAACTACAGAACACTAAAGAAAGAAATTAAAGAAAACCTTAGTAGATGGAAAGATCTCCCATGTTTTTGGATAGTCAGAATTAATATTGTCAAAATGGTCATACTACCTAAAGTGCTATACAGATTCAATGCAATTCCAATTAAAATCCCATTGATGTACCTTACAGAAATAGAGCAAGCAATCATGAAATTCATCTGGAAGAACAAGAAACCCAGAATAGCTAAGGCAATCCTTCTCAGGAAAAATGAAGCTGGGGGTTTTGCAATACCAGAACTTCAACTTTACTACAAAGCAATAATAACAAAGACAGCATGGTATTGGTACCAAAATAGACAGGTAGATCAATGGTACAGAATAGAGGACACGGACACAAACACAAATTAAATACAATTTTCTCCTACTAGACAAAGGTGCCAAAAATATGCAATGGAGAAAAGATAGCCTCTTCAACAAATGGTGGTGGGAAAATTGGAAATCCATATGCAACAGAATGAAACTAAACCCATATCTCCCACCCTGCATAAAACTAAACTCAAATGGATTAAGGACCTTGGAATCAGACCAGAGACCCTGCAGATTACAGAAGAAAAAGTAGGTCCAGATCTTCAACATGTCAGCCTAGGACCAGACTTCCTCTACAGGACTCCTATAGTACAAAAAATAAAAGCAAGAATCAATAACTGGGATAGATTCAAACTAAAAAGATTTCTCTCAGCAAAGGAAACTATCAGCAATGCAAAGAAAGAGTGGGAGAATATCTTTGCCAATCTTACTTCAGATAGCGCATTAATCTCCAGAATCTATAGAGAACTCAAAAAACTCTAAACCAAGAATACAAATAATCCAATCAACAAATGGGCTAAGGAAATGAACAGACAGTTCACAGAAGAAGATCTACAAGCAATCAACAAACATATGAAAAAATGTTCAACAGCTCTTGTAATAAGAGTAATGCAAATCAAAACCACCCTAATATTCCATCTCACCCCAATTGGAATGGTGATTATCAAGAATACAAGTAACAATAATTTTTGGTGAGGATGTGGGGGAAAAGGTACACTGATACATTGCTGGTGGGGCTGCAAATTAGTGCAGCCACTCTGGAAAGCTGTATGGAGATTCCTTAGAAACTTGGAATGGTCCCACCATTTGTCCCAGCTATCCCAATCCTCTATCTATACCCAAAGGACTTAAAATCAGCATACTACAGAGATACAGCCACATCAATGTTCATAGCTGCTCAATTCACCATAGCCAGATTGTGGAACCAACCTAGATGCCCTTCAGTTGATGAATGGATAAAGAAACTGTGGCATATATATACAATGGAATATTACTCTGCCATGAAGAATGATAAAATGATGGCATTTGCAGGCAAATGGATGAAATTGGAGAAAATCATGCTAAGTGAGATAAGCCAATCTCAAGAAACTAAAGGATGAATGATCTCACTGATAAGCGGATAGGACATACAATGTGGTGTAGGAGGGGTTAGCGTTAGTGTTATGGTTAGGTTGAGGTTTAGGGATAAGGAGGGTGGTAAGAATGGAGGAAGGAAGGACTGTATAGAGGGAAAAGAGGGGTGGAAGGGGTGGGGAGGAAGGGGAAAAATAACAGAATGAATCAAACAACATTGCCATATGTAAATTTATGATTTAAAAAAAAATGTTCATAGCTGCTCAATTCACAATAGCCAGATTGTGGAACCAACCTAGATGCACTTCAATTGATGAATGGATAAAGAAACTGTGGTATATATATACAATGGAATATTACTCTGTCATAAAGAATGATAAAATTATGGCATTTGCAGGCAAATGGATGAAATTGGAGAATATCATGCTGAGTGAGATAAGCCAATCTCAAAAAATTAAAGGACGAATGATCTCGCTGATAAGTGGATGATGACACATAATGGGGAGTGGGAGGGGTTAGTGTTAGAGTTAGGGTTAGGGTTGGGGAGGGGGGCAAGAATGGAGGAAGGAAGGACTGTATAGAGGGAAAAGAGGGGTGGGAGGCATGGGGGGAAGGGAAAAAATAACAGAATGAATGAAACGTTACCATATGTAAATTTATGATTGTACAAATAGTATGCCTTTAACTCATGTACAGAGAAACAACATGTATCCCATTTTTTTACAATAAAAAAATTCTCTCTGAGATAACTAGTGGCATACTCATTTTTAGAAATCCCTAATAGATTATATCCATGATGTTAAGTTACCTGCTCAAAATCATACATCCAGTAAGTGATAAGGTATAAATCTGAATCCCAATTTGACAGTTTAAAGCCCATTCTATTTTCTCTGCCTTTAAGTGCCACACTCATTTAGCTTCTATGACACCTTGCATGTAATAGGTACTGAGTGGGTATGAATTAGACTAACGAACCAATGTGTAACTGGACACAAAGGGTGGTTAATGCTGGTACTTTTTATTTGCATTCACATCCACAGAGTACTGATTATAAATCATGGGACTTTAAAGAAAAGAACAACATATTTTACCCACAGGTGAGCATCAGCCAAAGGTTTCTGAGCTCCAAGAGTAAAATGGCCTTCTATGATCATGTTGGCAAGCTGCAGTTTGGAGGCTGCTTTCCTATAAACTATTTCTTCCACAGTGTCTCTGCCAATCAGTTGAATAAATCAAGTGAGAGTAGTGTGCTATAAGTCTGCAAAGTTGGGGGGGAAAGCATGCCAGAAAAATACACCAAAAAGAAAGCAGAACTGAAGACTATATTAAGAAAACAATTCAAAGGACATTGCTCATTTGGACCTGAGCATTTGTTAGAGAGATCTGGCCTCAACTTCTCTTTGTACCTTTCCCAAAAGAGTCAGGGAAAGAATGATGAAGTGACCACAATTGGGACTTCATTTATAGCCAGGGACAACCCCTGGCAGACATGTTATCCAGAGGTCAGAGGGTAGTTTCACGACCTCTTAACCCCATTTTTTTCCTTTTCATGGTACTGGGAAGCAAATCCAGGGGAGCATTACCAATGAGTTATATCCCTAGCATTTTATAAAAAAAAGTTTTATTTTTTATTTATTTACTTAAATTTTTTGTAGATATTGATGGACCTTTATTTTATTCATTTATTTATATGCAGTGCTAAGAATTCAACCCACTGCCTCACACATGCTAGGCAAGTGCTCTAGCACTGAGCCATAACTGCAGCCCCAAAACATTTTATTTTGAGACAGGGTTTTAGTAAGTTGCCAAGGCTGGCCTTGAACTTGCAATCCTCCTGCCTCAGCCTCTCAAGTTGCTATGATTACAGGTATGTGCCACTACACTAGCTTTAATTCCATTTTTAAACTGAGTTAGATTCTAACTAAAGCCTAAAAGTTTCTTCTAATCATTTTGCAATTTAACTGTTCTTTTTAACAAAGTGAGACTGAATTGATCATGTGACCCATTGAACATTACTCTTCAAGTCAATGCCAAAATGGAGTTAAAACCCAGTGTTTCTCAACTCCCAGTATGACACTGTTGTCAGGACTACATTCTTCACCTTTCCCCCAATCTGGAACTACAAGCCAACAGAACAGGAAAATGAAGATGTCTAACTCACTCACTTGTTCTGGCCTATTCAGTGAGCTCTGGCAGCTGCTTGTAAGTCAGTTTGAGGATTAAAATCACTGTCGACAAAAATAACAGTATCTGCTGCTGTTACGTTCATGCCAATTCCACCTGAAAACCATACAAAAAAGAAACTTGATCAGCAACATACAAATAAAGAGTTGGAAAACAGACACAAGGCTAGACTCAGTCATACTGAACACCTGAAATCAGTCCAACTGAGTGGTTTCCTTCTTCAGGCTGACATCTCTGCCCCCAACTCCAGAGCCCTGGAGTGGTCAAAAGTGACACCTCACCTTATATTGCCTGGCCTGGGAAAATTTAATTATCAAATATAACAGAATGCAAGGTAAGGGGCAGAAAAGAACGCTTAATTTAATGCTGTGAAGCCATGTTTGAAAACCTTTATTGAATTTTGCTTAGAAAAATCTGTGAATAAGGACACATACTCTTTCAGAAAGCAGTTCCAAAAATGAGAGGTCTGGGGGCTGCCATTGTTGCTCAGTGACAGAGTGCTCACCTAGAATGTGTGAGGCACTGGGATCAATCCTCAGCACCACATGAAAATAAACAAAATAAAGATATTGTCTGTTTTGGTTTAGATGTGGTATCCCCCAAAAGTTCACGTATGAGACAATGCAAGAAGGTTTGGAGGAGAAATGATTGGATTATAGCTTTGGCCTAAAAAGTGAATAAATCCCTAATGGGATTAACTGAATGGTAGTTAGAGTCATGTGTGGTGTGGCTGAAGGAACTTGCTAATTGGGGGCATAGATATGGAGTATATAGTCTATATATGGAGAGTGGAGTCTCTCTCTGCTTCCTAATCATGATGTGAGCTGCTTCCCTCTGCCACACTCTCTCATGATATTCAGCCTCACCTTGAGCCCCAAGGAATGAAGTCAGCCTTCTATGGACTAAGACCTCTGAAATCATGAGCCCTCAAATAAACTTATCTCCTCTACAGTTGTTCAGATCAGGTCTTTTAGTCACTTTGGTAAAAAAGCTGAATAAAACAGTGTCCATCCACAACTAAAATATGTATGTAAAAAGAGGAGAGGTCTGCAATGCACATTAAGAAAAGCACTTAAACACACTTGCAAGCTACAAGATAGGAAGACCCTGACATCAGTTAATGAGAAGATGGGATGATACATGCCTCTGATTAGAGAAAACTTGAACATGTCTTCCTGAATTGGTTTCCACATTAATCAAAGACAATGTCATAAAATCAATTCAAGACAAGAACACTCAATGCAACAACTTTCTGGTCTTTATTCAGTGGTTCAGAAAAAGGGTCAAGGAAGTACCTTGGGTTACAGGAATTTAGACTACTATGAAGACAAATTACAGCATTCTCTTTGATTAATGTGAAAACTAGTACAGAACAGACTATTCTTCCCAGGATTGTTAGAGCTCATTGCTGAAACAAGCCTAAAAGGACTTGTTCCAAGAGTTGAATGAAAGGTTCCTCTTCATAAGGACTACTGACTCCCAGCTGGATCTCAAGACAAGTCAGGCAGGAACATTCTCATTAAAGCCTTCATATAAAATTAAAGTTGGAAAAAAGAAATAATAATAACTAATTACTGAGAGATGCTAAATTATATCCAATAATGACAGTTATACTTCTACATTACTATTCACCAACCATTGTTCAAAAAGGTTTATATAAATTAACTTTTAACCCTCACAACTCTGCATCCTTTCCAGTATAATTCTCATTTTGCAGATGCTGAAATGGAAACACAGCTAGATTAAGGGACTTATTTGAAGTTGCACTATTAGAAGTTGAGAGTCAGGACTCCAGCCCATATTTAAGAATCTGTGGTTATTACTCCTGGGTTTGAGACAGGATTCTGCTGTGCTGCCCTCACTGGCCTTGAACTTCTGGACTCACACTATCCTTCTGCCTCAACCTCCTGAGTAACTGGGACTATAGGCATGCACTACTGCAGTTGACTGCAGAAACTACTACTTCCTAGGCAATGATTTTATTTAAAAATATGTACCATAAAAATTATCTTCCTCTTGGGTTCAAGTTGGCTAGTGCAGCCATTCTTCACTAAGAGGAATATTTTAAGCTGTATTTAGCTGTTTGGGACATAGTCGTAAGCTATCACTGCCACCTGCTGGCAATATGTGGTAATAAACTCACCTCTTGAAAGTTGGAAGGAAACACATTAAATGAAAATGCTGCAGAACTGTAGCAAAAACGTGATAGCAAATATGACAATCAGTGTTTGGAAAGGTTAACATCTAGGACTGCTTCAGATCCTAGATAATCTACTAAGGCTTCCAGGGAGATTAATGGAAAAGCAGAGGTTTCTTTCTAATTTTAGATGATTCAAATATCTGCTCTCTAAATATGAATAATAATATCTTTAAAACACAAATGGAATTCCTCTCCCAACCTGATCATACATTTGACCAGATACTTCAAGTTTCCCCTAAGACTAACCATGAGACAACTGAATTAATGGCTCTGATGCAGGGTGTGGCACGTGATCTTGGAAGAGACTGAGGCCAAAGGAGTCTGATTATATCTTATTGTTGAGTTTATTAGACAGAAAGACATACACTGGAGAAATAATGTCCTTATACTCAAGGATTATATCTAACACTTCTTTTATATATGCATATAGTACAAAGCACTTAATAAATGCTTTCAAAATAAGTCTGAACTTTCTTTTTATAAATATATTAATCTCTCTTTCATCAAGGGCACACATCCTTTTTGTATTCCTATATGTATTCCATATGAATTAAGGTCTATAAAAATAGGATAATGAGACTCAGATTATGAATTTAAAATTGATTTAATATCTTTTTGATTCTAGATGTAAGGAAAATTCCATCTCCCATAACTGATTTCAAATTATTTAATAGTATATGAGAGCACCCCATAACTGACAAAGCACCTCAGATGTCATATGATATTTATACTTTAAGTCATATGAACAATTCCATAATAATTACAAATAGCTGGCAGTTTCACTATGATCATGTTTTAAATAACAAAATGTTTGTTAAACTTTACAACACTATTCCAGGGGTACTCATGGAGGAGGGACAACTAGCAATGAGATTATCTTATTTTCCAAATTCACATCTGGGAAGAAGAGCTGCCTCCACTGAACATAAATAAAACTTTCTTAAAATTAAAAAAAAAAAAAAAACAGGGCTTTCCCAGGTCAGAATTCAAAGCAGATCAGAACTACTTTCCAATAAGCTCAGGTTCCAGCCTCACTTCTTTGTTAAATCACAGCTTAGATAGGTTGGACAGAAAAGAGCTCCAAAGTAGAAGTCCAGTACTATGCTATGTCAACTGCCTTGATTCTCTCCTTTTTTTTTTTTTTTTTTTTTGCTTTCATCAATACTTATGTGGCTTTTCTGCCCTAGTACTTAGGAGAAAAATAAAAATGGGCTGCTGTCCACAGTTCTTTATAGCCAGGTGTCTCTCTTCTCCTCTCATGGAACCATCCACATGCTCATAGCCATAGTCTTTAAAAGACAAGAACAACAACAAACAAACAGAGATTAACTCTTTTCAAGGACTCTTCAGGAAATAAAAAAGTCAAGTCATTCCTAAACCAAATGTCTATATTGTCCTTTCCATATCCAGGCATGACCCTACTTTAAATAAATCCCATGGGAAAAATCTAAATTTAGGGGGACAATACATCACTTTACATTGTTTCAGCAATGAGCTTTACAAAAAAAAAAAAAAAAAAACCCTCACCATAACACTCTATCCTGGGTTTTTATTTTTTTTCTTTTATTTTTTATTTGTTCTTGTTAGATATATATGACAGTAGAGTGTATTTTGACACTCACAACATATGTGGAGTATAAAGTCCCATCCTGTGGTTGTAATGTGGAGTTACACTGATGGTGTCCTCATATATGAACATAGGAAAGTTATGTCCTATTCATTCCATTGTCTTTCATTTTCCTATCCCTCCTCCTTTCCATTCATCCCCCCTTTGTCTAAGACCACTGAATGTCTGTTCTCCTTGCCCCGCTTGTTGTGTGTTAGCATCCACATATCAGAGAGAACATTTGACCTTTGACTTTGGTAGATTGGTGTATTTCCCTTAGCATGATACTCTCCAGATTCATCCATTTACCAGCGAAAGTCATGAAGTCATTCTTTTTTTTTTAATGACTGAGTAATAGTCCATTGTGTATATATACCACATTTTTAAATCAATTCATCTGTTGAACAGCACCTAAGTCGGCCCCATAGCTTAGCAACTGTGAGTTGAACTGCTATAAACATTGAAGTGGCTGCATCATTATAGTATGCCGATTTTAACTCCTTTGGATATACACCAAGGAGTAGTACAACTGGGTCAATTAGTGGTTACAGTCCTAGTTTTTTGCTGAATCTCCACACTGCTTTCCAGAGTAGTTGCACCAATTTCCAGTCCCACCAGCAATGTATCCGCACCAACATTTATAGTTACTTGTATTCTTGATTGTTGCCATTCTGACTGGAGTCAGATGAAATCTCAGTGTAGTTTTAATTAGCATTTCTAATTACTAGAGATGTTGAACACTTTTCATATATTTATTGACCATTCTTATTTCTTCTGTGAAATAGCACTTATAACTGTCATGATGTGCCCATAGCATAAATACAATGAAATCCTATAATATTTCATTTACATTCCAAGTAAGAAAAACTTAGAATGTGAATATTTTAACAAATGATTTAAAAACCCTTAAATATTTTTTCAAACACCTATATAAATTGAAGGAAGGAAACTAATGAGTTATTTGTTTCCTTGTGAGAACTTATACTTTTTTTAATTGTAAACAAATGGGATACTTGTTTCTTTGTTTGTACATGGCATAAAGGCATACCATTTGTGTAATCATAAATTTACATAGAGTAATGTTTGATTCATTTGTTATTTTTTCCCTTCCCTCCACCCCTCCGACCCCTCTTTTCCCTCTATACAGTCCTTCCTTCCTTCATATTTGCCCCCCTCCCTAACCCTAACTCTAACCCTAACACTAACCCTTCCCTCCCCCCATTATGTGTCATCATCCACGTATTAGCAACATCATTCGTCCTTTGGCTTTCTGAGATTGGCTTATCTCACTTAGTATGATATTCTCCAATTTCATCCATTTGCCTGCAAATGCCATAATTTTATCATTCTTTATGGCTGAGTAATATTCCATTGTATATATATACACCACAGTTTCTTTATCCATTCATCAATTGAAAGACATCTAGGTTGGTTCCACAGTCTGGCTATTGTGAATTGAGCAGCAATGAACATTGATGTGGCTGTATCTCTGTAGTATGCTGAATTTAAGTCCTTTGGGCATAGGCCAAGGAGTGGAATAGCTGGGTCAAATGGTGGTTCCATTCCAAGTTTTCTAAGGAATCTCCACACTGCTTTCCAGAGTGGTTGCACTAATTTGCAGCACCACCAGCAGTGTATGAGTGTACCTTTCTCTCCACATCCTCACCAACACCTGTTGTTGCTTGTATTCTTGATAATCGCCATTCTAATTGGGGTGAGATGGAATCTTAGGGTGGTTTTGATTTGCATTTCTCTTATTACTAGAGATGTTGAACATTTTTCCATATGTTTGTTGATTGCTTGTAGATCTTCTTCTGTGAAGTGTCTATTCATTTCCTTAGCCCATTTGTCGACTGGATTATTTGTATTCTTGGAGTAGAGTTTTTTTGAGTTTTTTAGAGATTCTGGAGATTAGTGTTCTATCTGAAGTATGATTGGCAAAGATATTCTCCCACTCTGTAGGCTCTTTCTTTGCATTGCTGATAGTTTCCTTTGCTGAGAGAAAGCTTTTTAGTTTGAATCTATCCCAGTTATTAATCCTTGCTTTTATTTCTTGTGCTATGGGAGTCCTATTAAGGAAATCTGGTCCTAAGCCGACATGTTGAAGATCTGGACCTACTTTTTCTTCTATAATCTGCAGGGTCTCTGGTCTGATTCTAAGGTCCTTAATCCATTTTGATATGAGTTTAGTTTCATTCTTTTGCATATGGATTTCCAATTCTCCCAGCACCATTTGTTGAAGAGGCTATCTTTTCTCCATTGCATATTTTTGGCCCCTTTGTCTTGTATGAGAAATTTGGCTGGGCATGTAGCTCATTTGGTAGAGTGCTTGCATCATAATCACAAGGTCCTGGGTTCAATTCCCAGCATCCTCCCCAAAAAAAAAAAAAAGAAAAAAAAAAGATTTATCCTGGGTTTTAAAAACACATCCAGCCAAAGTTTTGGCACTTAAAACATTTAATATTCAGTTTTGATTATTCCTAGGCAACCCTAAAAATTCACCCTCTGTGGCAGTTTCTATTTGCTGAGATACAATCCTTAGTTAGTCAAACAGTAATACAAGCACTTAGGAGCCTGCCTGATTGATTACCCAGCATCTGCTTTTCAATGAAGCTTTCAGTCTCTCCAGTTACCATGCATCAGGTCAGGAAGGGGAATTATAAATTCATCATATTTTGACAGTGGAGATTTCTTAATGTGCCAACATCATTTCTGCAAGTATCCAGGTTACTGCAGTACTTGGAGGGCATCAAGTGGATCTGAGAGACCACTCTGAACTAAATTTTAAAACTCTTAGTTCTGCAGCTGATAATCTACCAACGGCTCAAAAATCATCCACTGTTTAAGCTTTTTCCCATTATCCCACAACAATTTTTTTTACGTATAAAACAGAGTTCTCAGGTACTTGCCTACATTCCCTATTGTTTATAGAAATAATTAGTCTTACCTTCTCCTGCATGATTTGTGGGATCTCTATACTATCAATATTTATTTTCTTACTAATCCTGAATAAGTACACAAGTGTTGAGTGTTGCAAGACACTGAAAGTTTCTGTCACTGAAACTCGACTTACCATATTTTTGAAGATACTCAACATTTTCGCATCTGCTTCACGTAGTGCTGTCCCCTCTCCTCATCTTATTTTGGTTCTGAATAATGTTTTTGCATTATCTTCTTCTGTAACATTCCCACACCCCTTATTATTCATCATGGACCTATTTGATCATTAAATCAAAAAAAGTCTTCAGTAATGTAGTGACCCAGGGGAGTCACCTCTGTAATCCATATAGTCTTGGAGAATATCCAACATCTGTGTCATTTCGGAGAAAAGTAAAACTCGATGGCCTCTGGCAAGGAAAAGAAAAGGAGAAACTCTAGTAGCATTTAAGGTGAGTTACCCTCAAACAAAATTTATCAAACAATACAATTTTATAAGTAAGTCAAAGGCTAAAGTAGAAATGTAAATGTCACATAACTTTCTCAGAAACTCTACATAATTTACATAAGAACACAAAGTGCCTCCACATGTAGCTGCATCCTTCAGAGCAGTTATAAAGTTACAGTGGAGATACTCTCAGGGCACATGCCAATTCACCAGGAACTATGGAAACCCTAGAGCAACCAAGGAGCCTATTTCTGGAATGTCATTTCACACATTGAAAATAAATGTAAACTTTCACTATAATAGTGAAATAAATAAACACATAAAGGGTAAACAGTAAGATTCACTTATGTGTGTACCCCTTCCCCAAGATCCTAAAGAGCTGTGGTCAGCTATCTACTGCTATTCCCCACTTGGGGGGTGTAAGTCGTTATCATCTAGAAAAGTCTGGGAAGCATCACTTTAGAGAAGCAATCCCCTATGATACATGAGGAAACTTGCATACAGATAGGGAAAAGAGGAAAGAATTCAAAATAATGCATTAAGAACAAAATCAAGCTGAGAACTTCTTGTTAACAGACATTGTTTTAAAATTTGCCTGAACAAAGAAGTACAGTGTTGACAAAACAATGTCCTTTCTTAAGAAAATGAACTTAATTTAAGCTTACCACAAAGATAAGATCAAGAGTTAGGGAGAACTCCTGCCAGATTCTAGTCCAAATTTTTGGAAAAGCATTGAGCTTAAATAAAGGTGAATACTTCAGTCCTTATCTCTTCTCTGACATTTGCTAGCTATATGACTTTGGATAAGACCTTTCTGGGTCTGGGACATAAAAAACTTGGATGGAAGGTATTTATCTGCTCTTCTCCATCTCTAACACACCTATAGTTGATATGTCAAAGAAAATTAAGCACAGTAATACCTGCAATCATTTAACTTGCAAAAGATTGGAAAATTTTGCCAAATCTGAAATTTTAGGTTAGTTCATGCCACACCTGGGACAGTCATCCTAAAGGGACAATTTTGAAATTCTGGTCTTTTGATACCCAACTCATATTTCTGGGAAAGACTATTCCAATTACCCCTTGAGTTTAAATCAAACCCCACAGGTTAACAAGAATAAATACTTACTGAGCCAATTTAACACAAAGTAACAATTTAACAAAAGGTACCAGCAGGCAATTATAAAATAAATGCTCAATGCTGACTCTGTCCTTATGGTTCTAAACAATATAGCTGGATGGATGAGGTGAACATACACTGATCAACCAGGCAGTAGATTAAGGTAGGGCTTGCTAAGTGATGGAGAGGGATCCTAAATGCTATAGGAATTCAGGAAGAAAGAATAATGGTGGGGAAGAGTAGGGTGGGATGAGATGAAATGGGGTGAGTGTTTAATTTCAGAGAAAGTTGACCCTGAATTAGGGTCTTGTAAAAAAGGAAAACTTGAATCAGTTTCATGAAATAAGTAAGTTCCTCATTAATTAGGTTTTAAATAGTCGCCAGCTGAGAGCAGTACACATTCCTGTACCTGGGATGCAGGAGTCCAGCAGCTCATCCAGCAGGTGAAATTTCCCACTAGCCTCAATCAGGTGGTCTCCAACTTCAAAAGGCTCTGGCTCTACACCTGGAAAAGAAAGGGCCCATTCCCAATCACATGCCCTGACTCAGGGCAAAGTTCTTGAATAGAAAAGTCAATAGGTAGGCAACAGCAAGAGAACCCTTGCTCCTTTTAATCCATTATGTCCCTTACTCACATCTACTTGAGGCATTTTATACTATTTGCTTACATCACTATCTCAGTGCATCTTAACACCAATTGCAGAGCCTGGCACATCCAAAAAGCCTAATAAATACTTGCCTAGGAATCAAACCCACTCTTTAGGAAACTGAGGCAAAGGGAGATGCCAAAGGTCAAGAAGATCCAAAACTAAAATGCTAAGGCTCTCACTCTAGAAAAGGAATCAAGAATCAGGCTTAGATGTATATAAGTGATTCCCAAGGTATGGGGTGGCAGTCAGAATATTCTGGAAGGGGTCATTGCCTGAAGGTCTTCTCTTAGTTGGGGCACAAGTGCCCCTGAGACCACTGTCCCAGAGGCCTGGAGGTGTTTTGTTTGGGTGCTGCTGCTGCACACCAGAGGTCTATTCTCTGGGCACACCTGTGGTCTACACTGCTGCCACGGACATTGCTGCCCCTGACATCCCTGCTGCCAAACCTGCTCCTGCTCCCTAGAGGTTGCCTGGAGGTCTTCTCTCTGGTTGCCACCGCAGCTACAGCCACAGCTGCCACCACTGTGGCTGCTGATCTCCCACTGCTGCCCACAACACAGATGACTGAACTGCTGCTGAACACCTGCCTGCTCTCAAAAACCCCCTGCCACTTACCACTTCTACCACTGCCCAGAGGTTTGCTGTCAGGGAGACTCCAGGTTTGGTTGCACAAGATTGCATCCATTTTGAGACACCAGTCAGAGCCTGAGGTATGAGATACTGGTGGGTTTCCTGCTATTGCCATCGTGGGGAGTCAAGGTGCACCTGTCTGGGGACACCCACCAGGACCTGGAGGTTGAGTGTCAGGTGCCTGTGGGTTTGGCTGTACCTGGGGCCTTCCTACTAGGGGTACTGGTTGCTGCCATATAGTTATTGTCTCTCAGGATTGCTCATTCCTGGTGATGTATTTCCAAATTCCAGTATCATTGAGATCTTGGGACTGAAACATGTTCAAACCTAATACATCTGAGGCCCAGATTGGTGGAATAGTGACTGGGTCTGTCAGGTCCTCTCTGGGCCAGGAAATCTTGTGGGAAGTCAGGGGTAGGGCTGAGAAGATCTTGGATGCTAGCAGAGACAGTATTCCAATTTTCCCCTGAGATTTATTTTATTTTATTTTTCCTCCTGGCATCTCTCTCCACTGTATTTGGATTATGGTGTTTTTCATGCACCAATTTGTTGAGGATGGAGATATATGCATGGTGTTTTGCAGTTCTGCTGTATATTCTTATATTTTTAACTTTTTTCTCTTTATATATATATTCTTCCTCTTCTTTGTTTCTCTGGATTCCCTTTCTAACTTTTCTCCCCCTAATAGTCAACATTTATTGGTTCTTCTTCCACTCTTCCTGTGGATTTTTGCTTGTGGTTTCTCTCTTTCTCCTTCATGAACATCATGTCCGGCATTATTTCTGATTTCTCAGTGTCCAATATTTGAGATTGCAAATTCTTTTGGCAAATTTTCTGTTTATATTGTGGACCGTGATTGAACTCATCATTGCTGTTTACAGCTAGAGGGCAATGGACATCTTGGTGGAAGTTGTTAGATTTGAGGCTGTGTATTGTTTTTACTGGGTGCTGTTGATGTTGGTCTTCCTCTTAATGGTGGTATACTAGAAAATTTCAGGGACAATATAGTTCTATAGGGTAGAGTCTGTAGTACCTCAGATTCATACAACTAGATGGGAAAACACACAAGCAACATGAAAAAATAAGGGATAAAAGTGCCCCAAACAAATCAAGATGCACCGATATGAGAATCCACTGACATAACAGTAGAAGAAATGTCCACAAAGGAGTTTAGAATGTACACAGTTAAACTGACCTATGATTAAAGGATGGTATAGAGAGTAAAATTAAAGAGAAAATACAGGAAGTGAAGGATCACTTCAATAAAAAGATTGTGGGGAAAAAAAAACAAACAAATCCTTGAAATGAAAGTATCCATAAACCAAATTGTACTTGTAATGGAAAGCATCACCAATAGACCAAACTATTTAGAATACAGAACCTCAGGCAATGAAGACAATATTATTTACTATTGAAAATAAAGTTGATAATGCAGAGAAGATGGCAAAATCCATGAACAGACCTTCCAGGAATTATGGGAAAACATGAAAAGACCAAATTTAGGAGTTATCTGGATAGATGAAGGAGCAGAGGTATATACCAAGGGAATGAACAATCTTTTCAATGACATAATATCAGAAAATTTTTTAACCTAAAGAATAAAATGGGAAATCAAATACAGGAGGCTTATAGGACTCCAAATGTACAAAATTACAGCAGACCCACACCAAGACACATTAAAATGAGGATAACTAAAATACAGAATAAGGGTAAAGGCTGTAAGAAAAAAAAAAAGCAAATTACATATAGGAGAAAACCAATTCAGATCTCAAGTGATTTCACAACCCAGATCCACAAAGCTAGGAGGTCATAGAACAACACGTTTTAAGCTTGGAAAGAAAATGGATGCCAACCATGAATTTTATAACCAGCAAAATTTTCAGATTTGAAAATGAAATAAAAACCTTCCATGAAAAACAAAAGTTAAAAAAATTCACAATTAGAAAGTCTGCACTACAGAACATTCTCAACAAAATATTCCATGAGGATGAAGAGGGGAAAAAAAAGTGAAAACCAGCAAAGGGAGAAACTACACTAAAGGAATAGTCAAAGAAGAAACTACATCAAATTAAAAGCCAGAAATAAACCAAATGACTATGAATACTAATCATATCTCAGTAATAACCTTTAATGTTAATGGTCCCTATTCATCAAGCAAAAGATATAGACTTGAAGATTTGATTAAAAAACAAAATCCAACAATATGGTGTCTCCAAGAGACTCACTTCATAGGTAAAGATATCCACAGACTGAAGGTGAAAGGATGGGAAAAAACATATCACTCATACAAATTGTGGACACAATCAGGAGTTTCCATCCTCATATCAGAAAAGGTGAACTTCTAGACAAAGTTAACCAGAAGGGACAAAGAAGGTCATTTCATTCTACTGAAGGGAATTATACATCAGCAAGACATACAATTATAAATACTTGTGCCCCAAATGATGGAGCATCTATGTACCTCAAACCCTTCACAATTTCAAGAATCAAATAGACTACAGCACAATAATACTGGGTGACTTTAACACATCTCTCTCACTACTGGACATATCTAAATAAAATCTAAATAAAGAAACTATAGAACTCAAAAGTACAATAAATAACTTAGACTTAACAGACATATACAATATTTCATAAATAAATGCGTGATACACCTTTTTCTCAGCAGTACATGGATCCTTCTCTAAAAAAAACACATCTTATTCCACAAAGTAACTCTTAGTAAATACAAAAAAATGGAGATACTACCCCACAGTCTATCAGATCAGAATGGACTGAAATTAGAAATCAATGATAAGATAAAAAATAGAAGCTACTCTAACATATGGAGACTAATACACTATTGAATGACAAATGGATAGTAGAAGAAATCAAGGATGAAATGAAAAAATACCTAGAGTAAATAAAAATACGAATACAACAAACCAAAATCTCTAGGACACAATGAATGCAGTACTAATAGGAAAGTTCACTGCATTGAGCTCATTTATTAAAAGAATAAAAAGTCAACAAATAAATGACCTAACATTATATCTCAAAGCCCTAGAAAAAGAAGAACAAATCAACACCAAAAACAGGAGAAGATAGGAAATAATTAAAATCAGAACTGAAATCAATGAAATTGAAAAAGAAACAACTGAAAACAATTGACAAAACAAAAAGTTGGTTCTTTGAAAAAGAAATAAAATTGATAACTCCCTAGCCACACTAATGAAGAGAGAGAGAAAACCTGAATTAACTAAATACAAGATGAAAAAGGAAATATCACAATAGACCCAACTGAAATACAGAATATTTAGAAACTATTTTGAAAATTTATACTCCAACAAGAGAAAATACTGCAGACATCGACAAATTTCTAGAGACATATGACCTATCTAATCTGAATCAGGAGATCATACATGATCTAAACAGAATAATTTTAAGTAATAAAATAGGAAACATCATCAAAAGTCTACAATTAAGAAAAGCCCAGAACCAGATGAATTCTCACCTGAGTTACACAAGATCTTCAAAGAAGAATTAATACCAAAACTCCTCAAATTATCCCATGAAATAGAAGGAGGGAACCTTTCCAAACTCATTCTATGAGACTAATATCACCTTGATACCAAAATAAGACAAAGACACATGAAGGAGAGAAAACTTCAGACCAATATTCCTGATAAACACAGATGCAAAAATTCTCAATAAAATCCTGGAAAATTTCTACCAAAAATATTAAAAAAGATAGTGCACCAGTATCAAGTGTGGTTCATCCCAGGAATGCAGAATTGGTTCAACATATGGAAAACAATAAATGTAATTCATCATATGAATAGACTTAAAAACAAGAATCATTATCTCAATAGATACAGAAAAAGAATTTGATAAAATAAAGGGCCTCATCATGTTTAAAAACCTAGAAAAACTTAGGTATAGTAGGAACATACCTCAACATTGTAAAAGCCACATATGCTAAACCCAAGGCCAACATAATTCTAAATGGAGAAAAATTGGAAAGCATTCCCTCTAAAATCTGGAACAAAACAAGGATGCCCTTTCATCACTTTTATGCAACAATATCCTTGAAACTCTAGCCAGAGCAATTAGAAAAGAGAAAGAAATTAAAGGTATATAAATAGGTAAAGAAGAACCCAAACTATCACTATTTGCCAATAACATGATTCTTTATTTTAAAGATCTAAAAAATTCCATGAGAA